>NC_073745.1:241280185-241605997 GCF_029784135.1 Toxorhynchites rutilus septentrionalis
TGTTCGTCCCGGAATGTAAAATGAATGCATTTATGAATACCGTATATTCGCTAATTGAAGTGACTTTTAGTTCGCAGTAGGGTAAGTTGGGGTCATTTGGTCATACGGGGTGATTTGGATCACCCCTTTATCTCAAAAAGTACAGCTCAACTTGGATTTTTCATAATATCATCTCTTTTTATTGTTGATCCGTATGTACGTAACGTAAAAAAAACTTCGGTAAAATTTAACAGGTGGAAAGAAACGGTAGCATGAACACAACAAGCATTGTCAGAAAATGTAAGTTTTTCGATCGTGGTTTTAAGGTTTTTTCAGCCGATTAAACAAACTTTTCGTGTATCGTGCAATAAAGTTTCGTTCGCCTGCAGAAGAGGAACAATTTGGTGCAGCGATACTGTAAGTCGTTAATGGATAAATGAGTTAATGGCAGAGATGCCAACATTCCTGGTTTTTCATGATTTCCCAGACTTTTTGGCACGCTCCCTGAAATCCTGACAAACACTCGATTTTGCCTGATTTCACTGAAACGATCCTGATTTTTGTACTTTTTACTTCATTAGAATAAAAATCATCCGTAATAAATACACTGGGATTCCAGCCAACATTTTGCAGGTTCGAAATGAGGACTATCCTAATAGCTTACATAAAATAAGCTATTTCGTCCGCACTTGTATTATGCTTACTCTTTGTTCGATTATTATCTATATATATATCGAAGCGATTCGCGTCATCAAATGTACATTGTCAACATCAATTAAATCTTGAAGTTGGCGTAAAACAAAGAATTTATATGCTGCGTGAAAGATGGCGAATAATTGTGAAATAAAACTGTGCATATCAAATTGAAAACAAAAACAAAAATGTTGCTTTTTCTTTCCCAAAAATCAACACGAACTTTCCGGACAACCCAATATTAATTATCCTGATTCATCCTGATGTTTATTTTCATTTTTCCAGATTTTGGAAAATTTTAACTGGCAACCCTTGTTCATGGGTTAATGTGTTAACGAGATATTTGACATCATTTTTTTTTTTGCAAAACCCCGATTTCACGTGATTTTTCGATTTTCAGAAAACTCAAATTTTGGCATCTACGCTAGTAAATGAAGTTCGAATGAGCTAATATTTTACATAGGGTATTTTATCGTGCAAATCAACATTTCTCATGAAGTCCCGTATGAAAAATCGATATGACGATTTTCATTGGCACCCTAAACCATACGTTTTGCCTCGTAAAAAAACGAGTAAGTTCCAGAGTGTCGATTTTTGACAAAAAAAAATCGTGATGACTGTGGATCTCGACTTTTCATGCAATTTTAAGACATTTGGCATCAACAAATTTTTTAGAATACCTCGATTTCTTTACTCCCCCCTTGAGTGATATTTTCGGTTTTCAAAAAACTCATACTTTGAACGCTGTGCGACACTAGTAAATGAAGTCCGATTGAGCTGATATTTTACATAGGATAGTTTTCGTGGGGATCAACATTTTTAATCAAGTCCCGTTTGCATTCGGCCATTTTCATTGACACTCTGCTGAAGATATTGCAGATGAAGGACCAAAAGATTGACAGATCTTTTACACAGACTTGTCAAACACTCATACATACAAATAGGAGAATATCTGAAAAAAGAGTTTGAATGTTCAGAAAAACAACAAATCACGAAGGAACATATTGGATGTAGAATTGCAAGCAGTACAGTTAAAATACAGTTAAAATTCAAATATTTTGAACTCCACCTAAAGAACCTGAAACTATTGAGAACCAGAGCAGAGGTTCCAAAGCCTCTAAGGAGGATGGATGTAACAGCTGTTATCCATGGTTATTATGGAAAGAAAGAAATGGATAAACTCCAAATAACATCACTAACCACAGTGAATCCTAATTCTTACCTCCCCCACTATCAACTGTCCCTTTCTTGGTAAACGCAAGGGAACCACGGTATAGAAGCGACCCTTCCGGCCTTCGGGCGGCGAATATCATACTAACATTCCTTCCCTTCCCCTGATGACTGTAAGGACGTGGCAGGCGTCGTTAGGGGCTGTCCACATACAACGTGGACAGAAAAAGCATGATTTTAGTCTTCCCCCTCCCCCTTCGTGGACAAGCGTGGACATTCACTAGACATTTTTTGCACCGAAAAACACTGAGAAAATGGCACGAGCTTTGCAATCTTAAATTCAAAAAACAAATGAAGGGAGGGTGGTTTGAGAAATGTCGAGACACAAGCTGTATTGAACCGTAATGCGAAGTAAAATCTGGAAGCAAAGGAACGCCCAAGGATGCTCTACAAGAATTTGCTGATGAAATACGGTTGCGTCGTCATGGATGATGAAACGTAATGCAAGGCTGTTGTTTCCGAAGGAACTACAGGACAACAAATTTAATACATACCTCGTTAGATCTGCAAAGTGCTCAGGAAAATAAAAAAAATGGTCATATTAATGGCTGCAATTAAGAAATGAACCTTTCGTAACTCCTAACTAACAATAACCCAGGATTCGTTTTAAAAAGGAGTTCCTTCTGAAGATGTTGACTATTTCTGGCTTGGGTTTACATGCTTTTTTGACCCGTCTTGGCAATCTGTCACTATTAAGATATGGACAAACTATAAGAATATTTTGCTATTACCAAGCGTCATTCGGTGTGTTCTTTGTGTAATTTTGCTGGTTCACGGCGAGCAACCACGAAGTGTACAGTCTACTAAAGCTCAAGCTCAAGTTAAAATTCAAAAATTTTCATTGGACTGCAGATTACATAACACAATGAGGACTAAAAATGTAATTATTTATGAATTAAACATGAATTACATTATTGAAATAAAATAAAAATTACAGCTTAAAAGCAACTCAAAATAACCTCAAAACGAATTTGCTAAACGGTGGTCCAAAGCTATTTCAAATGTGCCAACAATAACATTATTGTCTTGATCAACCTTCTTAATTAAAGTGACCAGATGGTCAGAGGTCTAACGCGGAACACAAAAAAACAAAACGTTATGCATATACGTTATGTGAACATAAACCATAGTTTAGCGAGTCTAAACTGATCTGTATTATTTCTTTCTAAATATCGGCACTCATTTGTGATTTTTCAGTGGTTTAGATTTCATTCACGCCTGAAAATCACTCGCCCAATCAGAGCATTTACGCCTGGCAAGCACGATTCAAATTTTACAATTTTCTTCAACTTACCGAATTAAATGCTTGAAAATTCCAATCCATTTTTCATCGATTTTAGTGTTAACGTATGCATTTCAAAAAATGGACTAATTTTGGATGGCGATGAAAGAAAATTTAATGGAGCAAATTTTTCTTAAATCTTACGTTTATTATGCCTGCAACAAAAATGATTAAAGACTGTTTTATTGCAGCAGCAACACCGTAAAGCAACTTGATGATATTTTCATACTGCAATCTCCACCCCATAGCGAAGGATTATAGCCGATCTGATATTTACAACATCATCTCCCTGCCGCTCCTTAAGCCGGGAGCAACGGTGAAGCAAAATCTGGCCAAAATGGACATTTTTATGCGGAAGCGTCAGACGAGACCGACCGTATCTGAGCAGCAGGCAATCATCCAGAAGGAGTAGCTTGAGGTGCTGGTGAAAAACTTCTTTTCGTACTCATAATGAAAGACAAAACGTACTCGATGCTAGAATTCAACGAATGCAAGGGACCGGATACTTTACGTTCCCCAGATAAATGATGGCGACTAATATATCACCCACATCACCCACAAGTTCTCCAAGAAGGCCATTCTCTGACAAACGAGAAGTGAATATCCAAGCCGTTCTTCATTCGAGTCATATGGTAAACTGGGAGATATACAGAACGAAGTTCTCGCCGGAAGTTGCGAAGGTGATGTGGTCGAACCTGGGATCTGTCCATTATGCCAAAAGTGTAGAAGAATAAAAGCGACTGGCAACCCCAGCCATGACTATCTGTCGATGTATGAATTAAAATAAACGTAGTTATATTTCAACCGACAAACTAGTCAGTTTATTTATTTATCGGTTCGACCTACGGCCACCTCCCATAGGTTATGGGCCCATGTGAAGAAAATTCTAGAAGATTACATCATCTTTTCAATCAAGATTTTTAAGTCCCCGATATGGACGGAAACAAATTCGGTTTTGAGAAGCTGAAGAGCGGCGGATACGACTGTTGACACTTCAAGGTGTAAATGCTATTGGTTCGCGAAAATCTCTGGGAGTACGTTACGGAGGCCGCCCCAGAACCTCCGATGGAAGCGTGGACGGAAGGAGATGCCAAAGCACGGGCCACCATCATCTTGCTCGTCGACGACAGTCAACACCCGTAGATCCGGAACTGCAGGATTGCCATGGAGACCTGGTGGTGCGGATGCAGTATGTTTGTTGCAGAAAAGCATATATGGCCTCAAACAAGCAGGACACGTATGGAACAAAAAACTGGATGGAGTGTTGAAGCATCTCAGTTTCACGCAGTCGATCCATGCCTGTACGTGAGACGACGCGGTAAACAGTTCATGTATTTAGTTATCTACGTGGACGACATGGTCATCGCTTGCAACACAGAGGAGGAGTATAGCTGGCTAATCACTGCTCTGAACCATTACTTCACGGTGACATCGCTGGGAGATATTCGCCATTTTCTGGGCATCCAAGTGCGACGCGACGAAGAAGGGTTTTCTCTCAACCAACGAGCATACATTCTGAAGTTGTTGGAGCGTTTCGGGTTGACCGAAGCGAAATCAGCAAAGATTCCTTTGGACCTTAGTCACCTTCAACAAAAGGAGGAGAAGCGACTAACGAACAATCATCAATATTCGAGTTTGGTAGTTTGTTGTATGTGGCAGTAAACACTCGACCGGATATTGCAGTCAGCGTATCAATTCTTGGCCGTTCCGTCAGCAATCCATCGTAAGCAGATTGGATCGAGGCGAAACGAATTCTTCGGTATCTTAAGTTCACCCAGGATCATGAGCTTTCCCTGGGATCAGGACAAACAGCAATGGAAGTTTTCGTGGACGCTTATTGGGCTGGCGATGTGAAGATGCGCAAATCCAATTCCGGATTTTTCGTCATGTTCGGTGATGGTCCGATCCACTGGGCATCTCGGAAGCAGACGGGTGTTGCTGTGAGCAGCACCGAAGCTGAGTTTGTGGCGCTTGCGGAGTGCTGCAAGGAAATCCAATGGATTGACCGGTTGCTAGAAGATTTCTCCGTTGTCACTTATCCGAATGTTGGGCACACTGTTTTTTTTTTTTTTTTTAACGAAAAAGGAAACACATTTCTTCAGGAAAATTCACATACTTTACAATCTACGGTAGAAATCCACTACAATTTTTAAATTTTTCTCATTTATGGAAGCGTGCCTGCGCCATTGTCGTAACCGTCCATTTTTTTCTCACCGAGTATCCCGAACGTTTCGTTCGGACTTGTGCCGCTCACCAATGTTGCCACATTGAAGTCTGTATTTCCGAGCTAAAAAATCTTTTTTATCTGTATAGAAAACGGAAAACCTGTATTGGAATCTGTATTGCGGATGTTGCACCTGATAAGTCTTTTCCGTTAGAATTAAGTACGAATAATTGCATACCTGCAATAAAGTGTACATATTTTGCTTATCCATATTTTTAATCTCGTGATCACTTGTATAGCTTGCTTGTAGTTTTCTGAATAAGACTGGTTTTCAATGTTCAGGCATATGCAAAAATTTTGTGTGCAACTCTTTTCTGCACAGAGGATTAATTTGATCAAAAATGTGTAATATTCTAGATTGAAAGTTTTAGATACATAGAGATTTACGCCAAATAAAAAATAAAAAAATTATAGGAGGTTGTGTCCAAGAAACGACCAAATTGTTGACGTAGAACTACGCTGTTATTTTATATAAGTCGCTTTTTTATACCTTCGGATATTATTCTATAATGCTGTGAAATTTTAGAAACAACTGCTTAGTAGAATAATCTCTGAAATAGTATTGCCTCAAAGGAATTGCACCTCTAGGCATCGTTCGTACAACGTAAACCAAGCGCCAAACAAGCGTTCGCCATAGCATGCATACAGAGCCATACATTGGTGGCTTGAAACTACTAGGAATATAAACACTTATGATTGCGCTATTCTCAAAAGAAACGCTTCTGTTAATATTACTGGTCTCGAAAAAAGTTGCATTACTTTCTCATGCTCGAGAGAAGTGCAGCTGTCACCCTTAGTGGAGGAAGTTTTGCCACTGGCAAGCGAAACCCAATCACATACAAAATTCCAGAACGACATCTACTTTTTTGGTGACTAAACAAGCGAAACAAACTCTTTTTGTTAATAACAACCTCGAAAACTGTAGCAATGCTTCATTATGATCAATATTAGCGCAAATCCTAGTTGAAGGCAGTTTTGCGACTGGCACGCGAACCCAAATAACTTATAACATTCCAGTAAGACATTCAAGATGCTTGGTATTCCCCAAATAATTTTTTGGCGCACAACCTTTACGCCTGATTCGCCATAACGGCAGTTTAATGCATTGATGCATTCTCAAAGGCACCATCGAAGCCCTTATGATAACGGAAAACAAACAATGTTAACTGCTTGGAAAAAGACTGAATTATGCCACACAGCTTGTACTCTACTGTAACACCCATCGATGCGAATTCGCTGATGAGTTTGTCAAGAGCGACCGCTTTTACCACCAGCGGGGGAAGCTTGATTTTGGTTGCTGCCTGGGTAACGTCTACTTCGATGTTGTTCGATGCGGTGTCACACTCGCGAAGGCTCGGTTCAGTGCGAGCGCTTTTCACTGCACCAACATCGCGTGCATCATTTGATGACGCTTGCCTCGATTTTTATTTTAAAATTTTATTGCCCCTGGCAATGCGTTCGTTTTTTGCAGGGCTCGAGCCTGCCTTCCTCTTCTACTTGCTCATCACACACTACGCGAAGCGTCCAATTTATGACGCGCAAAGAAAAGCACACGATACGAATAACGCGAAAAACAAACAGAAAAACCAAACGACGATATCCAATTGGATTACCACTGGTGGGGTCCAATCTTAGATCGAAGCGCAGCGGAAGCAAAGTGAACTGGATTGCCCAACAGACCGATGCCGAATGAAAGTTTGCCTCAGCGAGATCCACTGTTTATACTCTAGGCAAGTATTCCCCTTCATTCTTCTACTTTTCCTTTGTTCACGGAGACTCTAAATCCTACGATTTCCCTACCGTTGGTCGTCGATAAGTTGCTCGTTATTGATAGCTCTGCTCGGGAAAGCACACAAATGGACAGAACAAATGTATGGGAAAATGGAAACGCTTAATGTTTTCATGAATTTTAACCATTTACAAACCAGGGGATTCTAATGTATAACATAATAAACAAATCTTTAATATGTAAATCGACAAAATCCGTTCGCGGCAAAAATAGTTATTAACGTTAACTTTACTTCATAAAAACGTGACCTGTTTTCTGATTTGGCACCCTTAATGAAAGACGTAGTTCTACGTCAAAAAAAACATTTTAATATGTATTTTAAGGGAAAATCTACGTAAAGAGTTTATTTCGTTTCGTTTCGTTCATTCAATCCTCATTTTCTTCGTGGTGTTTATACATGGTCTTGCAGAATTTAGCCTTGATGTCGTTTGACAACTGTACTGTGGCCCTTCCCCCTCGGATTTTGACAAATGATTTCGATTTGATAATTGTGTTCAAAGTTTCTGTAGCGAGACGGTTTCGAACTTTTGTTTTGTTCGCATTATATTGCGAAAATATACGCTCACCAGCCGCTGATGAATGTGGAATGATGAGAAAATTAAATATAAGGTTTCTAAGTAAGGGGAAGGTTGAATTTCCATTCGCTCTAGCTACATTTAAAATCTTGTTCCAAGATTTTTCTATGCGTAGTTCTCGGAATTCGTTCTCAATACCTTGCTTATCTTCCTCTTCGAAACAATGCTTAAATTGCTTCAAAACAGGGCCTAAATCGTGAAGATCTTCCAGATTCGACGGGTTCATCATAGCAGATACCTTGAATGTGGGGTCGTTGAAGTCAAATCGTTTGCTTATTTGTTTGATAAGCTCGATATAAAAACCGCAACAAATTTCCCGAAATGTTTCCTTTCGTGCATCATCCATTTCGTCCGTTGAAATCGATGCTTCTGTAGCTATTCCAACGTAGATTTTAGTAAACGTGAAGTAAATAAACACCGATCTTCAATAAAGTTATTCGGATAAAATATACAGTTGTTCACGAATCAACTCGAAGCAACGAAGTTTTTCAACCCGCGCAGAGATCCGATTGAATGAAATTGCATCCATATCAAAATTTTCATTGAAAACTTGAAAATTTCTAAACATATCCTTTTACAGTTCACGGTGAAATAATTTTCAGAATGCTTTGGGACATTCGAACGTGAACATGAACGGAGAAATATTTTGACTTCTATATTCACCACTGTTTTCACGTTCACGTTCACCGAAGTCGGTGAGCTATGGTGAGTTCACCAAGATCTCGATTCCACGGTGGAAATTCAGAATCGTTGTGAAATATTGAATTAATCCACTTTTATCAATATACATTATGTTTAAACATGTTTTTCAACTAGAAAATGTTCATTCCTATCGTTTTAAGATGTTTTCCTCTCGTTTTATATATGGACTGATGATTGTTAACAAAAAAGTGTTTGTCCGCGTTCACGTTAACGGGAACTCTAAACCTACCTTTAAGAAGCAACACGTTCTCATTTCATCGTAAATGTTTGTGTATTCTGGAGATTCGGACTGGAACTTTCTGTTCAACTTATTCATCAGAGGCAAAACGTAATTCAAAAACTCCAGAATAGGTTTCGTCATTTGATCGTTCAAATGTGACAAGATTCTGTAAGCAGTTGGATTCTTGTCATAATTGTATTGAAAGGAAAAGAATATTTTCAATTCCGGCTAACGCTCCAAGTTCCGTTTTACCACTGCTTCTAGAGACACCCATCGGGTCTGAGAGGGGTGAAGCATACGCAATGGCTTAAATTCAACAATTTCTTGAATAGCTTTGAACTCAGAAGAGCGCTTAGGGCTATGAAATAAATAGCTGTAGATGTCTCGTGGCAACTGTTCCACATACGGAGGCATTTTCTGGCAAGCATGGCTCGTACATAACGCCAAAGAGTGGCATGTACATTTAACCACTATTAAACCTGGGCAATCTTTCTTCAGAAGCCTCATCACGGAATTATCGTTGCCCATCATAACGGATGCACCGTCTGATGCAAACCCTTTCAATCGCTTCTTGTAATCAATGCCATCCTTTTGAAATTCCTCGATAATGGTATTATAAATCGATTTATGGTCACATGCCTTCAGTTCCACAATTCTGTATATATTATCACTGACCTCAAACTTGTTCTTTCCGTCGTCATCCAACAGCCTAACAACTATGGCCAGGGTCTTCGATGTGCTCAGGTCCGTCGATTCATCAATCATCAATGAAAATTTTTGCTGCTGCATCTTCTTCACCAGTTCATCATGCTGAACTTCCGCCAAAACGCCAGTCACCAGAGCTGCAGTCTTGGTCCTTCCTAACTTGAGTTTGGAGAACACTGTCGACTCAGGATCAATGCTTCTGAGAACTTCAACAAGACTATCCACGGCCGAGAACGAGATATTATTTTCCACTGTCCACGAACAGAGTTTCACCTCTGCCTCCATGACCTTTTCGGGGATGGTATATTTCTCCATGCTTTCTATCGACTCATTCAAAATCCTCAAAGCTGCTTCCTGATGCCTTTTTGTTTGCAGGTGGGTTGTCAGGTTTGATTTTCCACCATGTGAGACACTCGATTTATCCGAGCACACTGTACACCATGCACAGTGCGGATCATTCTCATATTTTGTGAAACGAGAAAATTCACTGGAACTCGTCCAGTCATCCTTGAACTTCTGCAGTATTGGCTTTTTTGTTTCTTTGACACTTTTCTTCCTTTTAGCCACTGGAGAAGAACTCAGTTCAGAGGCTGAGCTCAATTCGTTTTTATTTTTATAATAACTTTTTGAGTCACAACAGCGTTCGATGAACAAATTCTCGCGGGAAACTAATGTCATTTATTGGAACCAAGGGGCTGACATCGATTTCCATCACTACTGTAGTTGACACATTTGACGGTAGCCAAAATAGTTCAAGGTAGTTCAAACTGTTCAAATTGTCTGATTAAGTTTGATTAAGTTTATTGGCTAAAATGATCAAACATTGAAAAATTAGTTTCGATTACTTTTATTACAAAATCTGTATAAAATCTACATTGATGTCCAATAATCTGTAATCTGTATATACAGATTCTTGGTCAAAAAACATGCTGCTGAAAATCTGTATCATTACAGAAAAATCAGTATATGTGGTAACACTGCCGCTCACCGACATTCGTTTGATTTCGGACGAGCGCCGAGGGGCTTCCAAATATTCTAATTACGTACGTATGAATTATCATTTTGATGTTTCAAGTTATATTTTATAATAATTTATTCTTTATCTTTTGAGTATGACGAGACACATAGTAATCATTTTCATTTGCTAATTAAATCAATTTTATTTACACAATTCCCATCCTCTACACCGTATACACTAGTTATTCCGGCTTATTTAACACGTTAAGTCCTGACCGAGCTAGGGGACCAAAGATGAACTTTTCGTCTGACTCACGTTGGTCCCTGCGGATCAATAGGGGGCTTTTATAAAAAACATTTTCTAATTTTGTTGCTGTCGTTTCCATTTGACACTCGCTAAACAAAAAGTCTACTGTCGGTGCGATGAAACCAGCTCAACGTATTAATCTTTGGATACATTGGAAGATCTCTTGAACAGTCTGTCAAATAAAAGTTTTTTTTTTTGTGGTTTATCCATTTAATAAAATCAACATGATCAAATTGTAATATTGAAATAAATTGATATCGCGGGTCATTTTCGTTTCTTTTGACAATTACGGGACATTTCGCGAGACGTAATCTCACGCGGGACATTTTGTTGAAATGCGGGACTGTGGGACTGCGGGACGTCTGGTTAGTTTATTCCTAATCCTCTCGAACTTCTCTATGATTCGTTCTCTGACACTAAATTGCTATCTCATTTATTTCCGTGGGCATCTTCAAAGCATCTTCGAAAACGACGAATTCTGCTCAATATCAACGTGTGTTTGAAATAAACATCAGGCAACTCAATCTTGTTATTGATAAATACTAAAACGGGTGAGCGGAAAATTCCTTGATAGATTTCAGTTATTTTTAAACATAGTTGTGAATGTTATCATTCTATCCTGGATTCCTCGAGTCGAGAAAGACGCACCACGCTAGATATGGGGTACAGACTAGGGGGGCGTTGCTGATTAATGGTCAGCTGCATCCCAATAGGAAGTATCCCGTGTCGGGCACACGTACAGAGCATCGAAGACTGCGACATACCAATTATGAGAACACTTGTAATACTAACCTCGAGTCAACCGCGAGTAATCGGTTACATATTACTAACATAGTCTAAGCATACATTGTCAAAATATTGAACTCCCGGCCCCGTTAGGCTGACGCCATATGAGCCTTAATAAAATATATATTTTGGATAAAAAAAAAAAAATTGTTGTGAATGTAATCTTTCAACATAATCATCACACGTGTCCACGTGGACATTATCTATTTCCCCTCTAACATCACCGTGGACAAGCGTGGACATTTTCGAAACCCCTAGCCCCTTTAAAGAGGTCTACGTGGTATGTGCAAGGTCCCTAAAAAATCATAACTTAGAAACTTGAACTAGACAGCACAAGATGGCACCACAATCGTACACAGTATGTAAGCATTTTCACTCCCAACACTGTTTTATTTACAAATCACTGCCGCAGTCAACGAATACCGGCCTTATCTACCAAAATAGTTCTGCAATTTATTCGGCAGAAATGACATTTAGCACCGCACTGAATTTGCAGCGGCTGCGGAAGGTTGCGTGAATTTTGTTTCCAAATAATTTTTTTGTGGAAATATAGACAGTGTACGCGTCCGGTGTTTGTGTTGTGTCTGCATGTTCATTGCTATGTATGTTTAGCATGATTCTCTAAATTGTCGAAAAATGATTCTGGGTAATCTTGGAGCCAGTGCTCCACTACCCGTTAAGTGATATTAGTTTATTTTTTGCGTATAAAGCGGCTTTACAGAAACGATGGAGACAGGCATTGCTGTAAATATATATTAAATATCAATTCAAACAGTGTTTAATTTTGTCTTCATCAACCAGACTTTTGATCCGAACGATCTAATTAGCTATTCGCCGGAAGAGTCCGAAGATGAGGGTGAACCTCCGTCGGCCTCTCGGCCTCCCACAGAGCAGACTTTATTATCACCGGTCAAACCCGAAGTCAACCAGATCGACCTAGCTGCCATTTCGGGAGAAGAAATTCAAATAACTGTGCCATCTGTGTCTGCCAGTGTTATCCAGGAGCGAAGTCCCCCCCAAGGAGCACGCTTCAAATGTAAGTTTTGTCCAGCATACACCCACACAGCGGAGGATTTCATCAAACACTTCATTATGCACTTCGGTAGAAACCGTATTTCCTACAAGGAAATGACTCATGAAGAGGTCCGAGCGTTGCCTAATGCAAAGGAAAAATTTGTCTGTGGTATCTGCGCTCGTTGTTTTGAGACGAGAGATGCTGTAAAAGATCATATGATAAAAGATCATGGTTTTAACGAAATTAAACCAAGAGAAAAATCAGAAAAAGTCGCCTCTACTGTTCCTACGGTCCCAAGTGTTAAGAGAAAACTGGACGATGAGTTCGTAGATTCACAAAAACTTCCGCTGAGTGATAGTTCCTCTTGTTCGTCTGTACAAAAGGAAAGTGTGAATAAACCTCCTTCAAAAAGCGCTTCGCCTGTAGTTCCGCAGTCCATAATTTCTGTGGCTTCAACTGCGACCGTCGTTTTACCGACTCCATCTTCATCGGTAATCTGTAAGAGTGACAAACCAAGCACTTCAAGCATGCAGCCATTGCAACAGTCTGGACAAGCTCAAATGGCCACAATTACGCATATACAGAAGGTGAACGAAGCGGAGGACGCGGAGCTCAACGAATTCCTCCAACCGATGTCATTGAAAACTCTCAAGCTAAAACTGTTGGCCGGATTGAAACTAAAATGTCCTCAGAAAGGGTGTGTTTATAAATTCGAGACACGCGCCAAACGAGATGTGCATCTTAAATGCCATAACATAGAACCGGCACACATCGGTCCGGGAGGACCTGGTCCTGTCGGTGGAGCTGCTGGAAAGGAAGAGAAGAAAGATAACTTCAAATGCTACCAGTGTGGAATTGAGTTTCCACGTTGGCGCGAGTGCTCCCAACATCTCTGGAAACAGCATCAAGTTGATGTGAACATGTTAAAGTGCCCAGTTTGTGATGTGCGCTTCGATTTTGCTGGTCTGAATTCTATGAGATTGTGTCGATTATCAACTCTCGATATAGCTTTCATTTACTTTTAGTTAAGGTGTACCGTCACTTGCAAACCCATCGTCCTGTGAAAGCATTTAGTTGCCCATCCTGCAGTAAATCGTTCGCGACTCAGTCACACCTGTCAGTTCACGAAATGCTTCACAAGAAACAGCGAGCGAAGCAAAAAACCGGGCCCGGTATTGAGGAGGCTAAAAACGAGAACGCGACCAACGCCGAGAATGAAGCCGACGCAGAGGACGAGGATGAGGATGCTAGCAATCGGGAGGGGAAACCAACCGAAAAATTACCCTGGTATGCCGAGCGGAAATGTGACATATGCGGCCATATGTTTAGCACTTCGAAAATTCTTTCGAAACACATCAAAACGGTGCATCACAAGATAAAGCCCTTCATTTGCAGCGTTTGTGGGTACAAGTCGGCTAGAAAGGTTACCCTAACGGTAGCAATTTGTCATGCCTTTATAATCAATTTGGAAGAAGTTCATTGGTGCCATTTTGTAGATCCATATGCGTCAGCACTCTGGCCAGAAACCGCTGGAATGTAAGGAGTGTACGTTCCGTACGGCCGATCCAAGCGCGTTGAAGTACCACGAAAAGCGGCATAGCAAGGTGAGTTCATTCTACAAGGTGTCGGCTCAAAATCCGAAAACGAATTCTCTGGTATTTTTCTAAATTTGCAATAATTTTTCTGAAAAATTTCAGATATAGACTAGTAATAAATTTTTCTACTAGTTCTGTAGTTGTAGTTCTCAAAATACACTCGACAAAAAAATTAGAGGAACAAAATACGAAATCGGAAATTTTTAGTGATTTTTGACATGCTGTAACTTCGTGAAAAATCAACGCATATCGATGGGAGGCGCATCATTTTGAAGCTATTACTTTCAGGCAGTGTCTTAGAATATCAACAAATATTCACGAGTAACGAATATGATTTTATTTCAGTGTAAATGACTTTTTTTTCAGCTCGAAACACACTGCCCTCATTATATTGATGACAATAACAAACGAGTTCATTTTGTTCATATCGCTGATGCATGAACAAATTTGCTATAATTAATGAATGCGCCATTGAGTGGGGTTCATAACTTCGCTGTTATTTATACTTTGAATATCAAAAGCAACAAATTGATATTTCTCACATTCGAAACGATATTCGTTCTGGCATTGATTTTGAGCCAAAATTCAAAAATAAAATAAAATTAGTCAGGCTGGATCATTTAGAGAACAAAAACGCCAGAGCTCGATGAAACGATTTTTGCAAGAAATCGCGCAGAATTTTGTTTGGCGAGACGGTAACAACGGCATTGCGAACGATCCCTAAACACCGTATTGCAATTGAATAACAATTGCTCCTAGACTCGATGGTCAAATGGATTACAACATATCATAATCTTCTTGTTGCCTGCGTTGATTTGGAAGGACTTAAGCATCAGTACTGTGTGCTGTGTGCGGCTGGTTTTTATGTAGGTCGGATTCTACATAAAAACCAGCCGCACACAGTTACCTCTGGTTAAAAGTAAACAACAGCTGATATTCATTTGGCTAAAATGAAATTCTGTTCTGGCATTCTGAATAATCAAGATGAAAATGACATTGGGTGGAAAAATAAACATCAAAACATATTGATCAACAAAAGTTCATTTGCTCATATTCACTGGTTGCTTGGATCTGTCATTTTGATTTTCGTTTGGAGTATATAGGTTTTCGATGCAACCTATCTCGAAAATATATGCTTTTGAGCTAAACGAAGATGATTTTTTTCAACACTGCTTTCAGGTATTAGAATATTTTTCGTACATATTTTTATCTTTGTGTGTAGGTGTAGTGGGCAACAATATCGGCCTGCAAACATTAGATTTTACTGCGATATTTACAGAACTACAGTAGATTTTGTAAAACACAATAAAAATCCTGTTTTTGGCACTTTTTTGGAATCGATGCAAAAAATTTAATTTTTTTTTTCGTCAAAGTAATAAATTATCCTTATGCAAAATTTATTGGAGTTTTCAAAACTGCCTTTCAATTTGCGGTGCGATGTTTGTTTAATGATTTATTCATCATCAAAAACAAAGGGGTAATTTTACATTCAAACTGAAATATCTCTGTGTGAAAAGGTCCTACAGGAACGTTCTTGGAACTAAATAAAAGCTGGTTGATGAGGTCAATTGTATTTGCTATTGAATTGGTTTGCAAAAAATTGTGTTAGTCCAGAATATTGTTGAAAAAACAAAGAAAAATCGATTTTTCATTTCTTCCCGATATATACAAAGATAAAAATATGTACGAAAAATATTCTAATACCTGAAAGTTGTAGCTTCAAAATGATGCGCCTCCCATCGATATGATTTTTGACGGAGTTACAGCATGTCAAAATTCATTTAAAATTTACGACTTCGCATTCTGTTCCTCTAATTGTTTTGTCGAGTGTATTTAATCAGCATAAACATTGAAATTTATGAAAGTATGTCGATATCTTTGAATAAATTAATTGTTTGTGATTTTCCATTGAATCTGAGACAACTAGAAGTGTCTGACTTGAAGAATCTTCAAAGTACATCCCAGTATAGAACGGGTTATTTTCGTTTTGATTCGAACCAATTTCACGAAACTGTTACGATTTTAAAGAAAACAATTTTTTCTTGCAAATCGGCTTCCTTTTGTGCGTTTCACGAAATTTTGTTCGTTTCACCTCGAAACATTTCGCTTTTGCTTCTCGTAGCTGTTTCATTAACTTTGACTCATTTGGCGCAAAAGCTTCTTTCTAGAAGACATTCCTTGTCTTCTAGATAAAGAGCATTAAAATTCAATAACTGAACATTTTTGTTGATGCTATCCCAACAAATTTTAAATCGTATAAGCAGCGTATATACCTCTGATTTATGGTATATGGTGCACCTAACTGGCATATACATGCAAAAGTGGAGGCAATATACATAAATGGCAAATGCTTGCTAATCAGTTTGGATGAATATACGACTTACACGACTATTGTCATACCTATATACGGTTTATCACAAACATAAAAACTGGCGGAAAATATTTAGTCTGACAAGTCGTCATTTGTATATATGCAGCCATTCCATGTCAAACCGATATAGTGGTTCTCAGGTTTTCGTCAAAAGTGGTAATTTTGTTCTTCATCGCAAAACATTAGACCGGTATTTTTTATTAGTTTTCACGTCCGAAAAATATTTTTTTCAACTTTTTTCAAAAAGTCATAACTTTTGAAGCACTGAACCGATTTAGATTATCGACGCATCAAATTGAAGTCAATGAGCTAATCATCTGTTAAAAAATATTGAACTTTCAATGGACGAATGGAAAATTAAAATGGATTTTATTTTCGTAATTATTGATTGCAGTCATTTTTTATAAATTTTTGAACCACCGGTTAATTTTAAAAAATCAGATCTCAAAAACGAAAAAATAGCATCTCTGATATCGAGATATGTTTTGTAAAAAATCCACAGCCTTCAAGAAAAAAATTAAAAAAATATAGCGGCCTCTAGACCAAAGTCATGGAAAAACGACTACAATCAATAATTACAAAAATAAAATTCATTGTTTTTGGAAGTACTACATTTTTTAATAAAAGGCTAGCTCATTGGCTTCAATTTGACGAGTCGATCATCTAAATCGGTTCAGTAGTTCAAATGTGATCACCCTAAAGAAAAAAGAAAAAAAGAAAAAAATATGGGTCTAATACTTTGCGATAAATAACAAAACTACCACTTTTCATGGAAATCTGTGAACCACTATATCGGTTTGGCATGGAATGGCCGTATGAGAACATCTTTGTTCGTAGAAATAGGAATCATTTAATTGACTTCTAGTGTGAGGTGAAATATGAATGTTTAAAATGAGTGGTGGTGATAGTTAAGAACATTAGTTCCGATGAGATTCAAACTCTGGTTGTTTGGATGATGAGCAGCAGCTATCTCACACGGCTATCTGAAATGTAATGTTTGAGCAGTTGAAACTCGTATATATAATACGACAAAGATGCAATCGGATACGTCATTCCTGGTCGTCTATTGTATTTTAGTCGGTCGATTTAATGTCTTGAAGTTTATACAGAAATGCTACGTGTTTTAAGTAGTCAAAAACATGAAGTAAACATTTTCATTCAAATTTTAGCTGCTTTCGGGCCTGGTCAACTGATAGAGATTAAATTGCCTCCCTAAATCACTATATCACCACCAGACGTCGAAACTGCTCATACAACATCGCAGATCTCGATATGTTAAACTCCTAATATGATGGACTCAATTACGATCAAATATGGCTTACTGTTGAACGATTTTCCACAGCATATAACACAACTTTTCGCAGTACTACATTGTTTCAATTTATATGTTCATGCGACTCACTTCTGATGAAACCTTCAGCAGAGACCATTTTCCTATTATCGATTCCTACAGAATCGCACCAAAATAAACGAAATAAAAGGTAAATTTGTAAATAGTGAAAATGGTGATGTATTTCAAGATAAAATTAGAGTCGCGGATGTAGTTAAAGGTTCGAATGTAATTGATAATAGTATCGTATCAGGTATCAAGTATCAAGCAAAGTAATCGTAAGGCTCCTCCGGTCATTGAAATAAAATCTAGAGAGTCATTGCAGCTAAAAATGTATATGAGGTCGTTTTGAACTTGAATGGAGATTTACGTTCTTTAAGTAGATGGTTAAAGTATAAGCAATTGAAATTGAACATTAATAAGACTAAATATATGGTAATCTCGCGAAATCGAATAAATGAAAACGTCTCTATTAAGATTGATGATGAGACCATTGATCGCGTTCGGGAGATTAAATATCTTGGCGTGATTATTGATGACAAACTTAAGTTCAATACTCACATTGACAATGTCATCAACAAAATTGCCAGGAAGTATGGCATTTTGTGTCGACTAAGAAGCGATTTAACTATTTGCAGTAAAATACAGCTATACAAATCAATAATCTCTCATCATCTAGACTTTTGTTCTCCCATTTTGTTTTTGACCAATGAAACGCAAATATCGAGATTACAGCGCTTGCAGAATAAAATAATGCGTTTGATTTTACAATGTACCAGGTTCACTTCCTCATATTTGATGCTGGACGCTCTGCAATGGTTATCTGTGAAGCAGAGAACTGTGTATTTAACTATGGTGTTCATTTTTAAGGTAGTTAACGGTTTGCTGCCTCGATATTTGTGTGATCGAGTTGAAAGGGGAAGTGGCTTTCATAGATGTGATACTAGAAACGCGGATGAAATGAGAACACCACATTTCTTAACATGTGCTTCACAAAATTCGCTATATTTTAAAGAAGTAAATGTTTTCAACTCGATGCCTAAACATATTAAACGTGTAATAACACTAGCAGAATTCAAGAGAAACTGTATTTTACACGTTAAAGCTGCATTTTCCTAACATTTATTTATTTTGACGTAGGATTTCGGGAACATATTGGGGTACAACTTGAAAATCCGGAATCGAGTACATCGTGAAAATTGTCCAATTTAAAATGCTTATTGCTCAGTCATTTGATGATGGATTGATGAAATTTTTGCGTCAATCGATTTCGGCACTCCATAACAGTTTTTATATTGAAGAAAATATTATATGTCATGAAACTAACTACCGAACAATTGAAAAATCTCAACCACTATCCTAACGTAAATAACTACTTCTGATTGGTCGAAATGAACGATACATGCGGCGGGTCCCTAACAGAGACATCAAAACCAAGCTGCCTGGGGGAAATCGCATTGAAAATACATAAAAGTAAGGGGAGCTTTTGTTCCCACCGAAATGTGTTCCTAACAGAGACATCAAAACCAAGCTGCCTAGAGAGAATCGGCATTGCAAATATATGCAAGTCGGGGGAGCTTCTGTTCCTACCGAAATGTATTCCCTAACAGAGATATTAAAACCAAGCTGCCTAGGGAAAATCGGCATTGCTAATATATACAAGTCGGGCGCATTCTTGTATTTCAAGTAAGGTGACTGATACGATTAATTCTAACAAATATAATTTAAATTTGGAACATTAATGTTGAAATGATGAAATTTCATATCAATGACCACACCATCGGTCATTTGTGAAAACTTTAGCATAAATGTAAGTGTAAAATTGTATATGGTAGCAGTTGTGTTAAAAATGACTTGATATATGAAACGATTTATTTCAATTTTCATAAATAAAAACCAAGGTGTGTTCCCGCTCGAGAACGGGTCGTTTGGTTTAAGCTGTCTGTTTGGTTCCGTTCATTTTCACCCAAGGAAAGTTTATACGGCGAGTAAAATTGGAAAAGTGAAGAAATATTAGAAAAAGTGATTCCCCACATGCTCTACATGTAGTATTAGGTGTTGTTAGTCCAATTAAAATTCGCATTGGGTTGAATAAACACTCTGAAGGTAAATATTATAAAAGAAAATTACCTTTTCCATTTCAAATATGTTTTCTCTATATTAAAGTAACATGTTTTTACTGATGAGAAAAATTGATAATTGTGTTCGGTATTGGTAATTATATTATATTACATTGGTGAGTTTTTTTTCTTTATTTCATCCATACATATCACAGGAGGCTTCTCGTCCAGGATCACAGAGGGCGGTTTTCATCATATCTCGTTCCGCTTCAGTATCTTTAATCTGATACGCACCATTTAACGACTATTTATCATCCCTCTGTCATCATTACTCGGTAAACACTGGTGGAGTGAACAAACAATACGCAACAACCAAACAAAACGGACCTTTTCAGGGCCGCTAAATCATTATCAAAGAGTTTATAAGTTTCTATGATGTATAAGTGGATAAGTTTCTATGATGGTATGACACTTCTGGAATGGAGAGGGGTCCCATTAAAAATAATACACATATTTCAACCAAAAATATTCCAACCAAACATGACAATTGAAAATTTTCGGAAAACTCTGAAGGAAAATGGGAAAATAAGGAAAATTAAATTCCCATATGTTCTATAATTATATAGTGGCAAGTGCTGTTAGTCCATTTGATGTTTGCTCTAACGAAATATCTTTATCTTCTATCTATACGAATAAAAATGGATTGCCGAATGTGTTGATAAGAGCAGAACTCGAGGAAGGAATTGTCCGATTTCTTCTTCTTGAATGGCGTTAACGCTCCCTTGTGGAACTTTTGCCGTCTCAACGTATACATTAACTAGCGTCATTTATTAATACTTAATTGAGATTTCTTAAGCCACATAACACGCCTTGAATGTATTCCGAGGGGCAAGCTCTTGAATACGCGTGACCACAGTGCAAGTCGAAGGAAATTTCTTTGACGAAAAATCCCCCGGCCAGAACGGAAATCGAACCCGAGCAACCGGCATGATAATGTAAGACGCTAACCACTCGGCCACGGATGCACGATAATTGTCCGATTTAGGGCTGTCTTTATTCATATTTTCTGTATAAAACATTTATTCCATGTATCGGAGAAACATGTTATTTGCAAGTGCTTGAAGAATCTTGAACGAGAATTGTGTCTGAAAATAATCTATGTTTATATGATAATGAGTTTTGTTACAAATACTAGGAATTTTATAGTAAAAGATAAATTCAACGGGGTCGATAAGAAGATCAATCAATGAACAGTTCTGCGATTGGACCCATGAACTTGCTCATAATAAGAAAACGTGAATGTTTGAAGGTATTGATAATAAAAAACAATGTTGGGCGGGATGAAGTTTGCCGGGTCAGCTAGTCTGTTAAATAAAATCAGTTCTTTTTTTTTACTAAACTGATTCCAATGTTGAGAAAACAAAAAATATCTTTTAAATAAGTCGTCTTGCTCAAACCTCTACAGGGAAAGGAGGCGGACCTTAATAGGAAAATCACCCTTCATCACCCTTAATAGGAAAAAAAAGTTGATTGCCTTGGGCACAGACGGAGTTTTAACATAGGATCGTGATTGGGTGTATTAGTTGCATTTGAATTAAGTTTTTTCATTGTTCAAAATCTTCAATTTTTTCTCTTTTGACACATCAAATAGAAGCCCTGAAAAAAACGTTTCCTGTATGAACTTGTATCCTTTAAACGGGTTAGATTAGATAACGTGATAGAATGTGGAACCACATTCTGTTAAAAAATGTACACAAAAATACCATTGAAGATATTACCCCTTTCTTCTGTTTATTCAATTATGCAGAAGAAAACAAGGAGTCATTCTTTAAACATTAAACACAAGTCTAAACAGTTAAGATCTACATAAATATAAACCTAAGTCAAATAAATCTATGACAACAGAAATATATTTTAGATAAAAATAGAATTTTCTCTTTCTTTACCACTTTGTCCGGAACATTGTTTGTAGAGGTTTGTAATAATTTTATAGCCAGATGGTGTATATTGAGTATTCTATCAGCCCTATTCTGTATTCCGACGGATTTCCATTTCGTTCGAAACCGTTATTTCGTTCGAGTTATATTTTCGCATTCCCTATTTCGAACGTTTTGTCCATTTAATGTTCGAAGAGAAACAGATCGAATCGTTCGAAATATTTCGAATCGATTGAAATACAGAATAGAGGTGTATGGCCATGATTGCTCTCTTGGGAAGTTCGTGTAGCTGCATTAGTGAATTGATTTCATTGGCTGCTAAGTTCTGTTTATGTATAGGAAATGGAAAGGAAAATGGGCAAGTGCATTTGAGGAAGTAAAGCGGGCTTCTGAGGAAGACATATATGGGGAATATAATATTAAGATCGCGACTACTCAAGCTATCATAATCTGATATGCATGAGTATACCCTTTCGAACTTCTAAATCAACTACCAGAGTTAAATTCATTAATTGCCTTTTCTACATAATGTTGTTTGGTTATCATGACATCGCTCGATATCATGACATCCTGTACCACAATTACATAAATTGTTAGTAGCAAGACCGACACGATAAAGACGTGAATGAGCCCAAATTGATTGAGAAACATACAATACAATTACTGCCCTATGTAGGCAAAAAAATGCTCCACGATGCAACGTGGAGGAATCGAGTGGCTAGGGCAATCGAAAAAAAACCATTTCAATCGTCAAATTGTTTAACTTTTTACAGGGTCTTTCCGATTAAACGCTCACGCAAAAAAAATCGAATAGCTCCTTATAATTTGTTTCCCTCCGTCGATGATAACACTGCATTCCCCCCTTCGGGACGATAATATCCGGCTACTCGTTCAGTCAGATCGGATGGCGTCAAGATGTACAATTTACAATAACGTGTATTTTTAGTGAAATCGTATTACTCGAGCAACCGAAGCCTTAATGGAACTTTGTCCTCTTATGGTAAGAATTTCAACATTTCTCATTGTCGATTACTTCCACTGGGGGTACGTGGAGGACAGTTGTTATGTTAATAAGCAAAATTTGGCGGAACATGAAGAAGGAGTAACTCGAATTTCAACAGCATCGAAGTCGTAATGTTAGATTTGTGCATGAAGGATTTTATTCGCCGTTTAAAAGGCGTTATCGAAAAAAGGGGTGGTCAAATCGAAAATGACCTAAAATAAGATTTATTTTCGTTTTTTTAAAATAAAAATCGGTTCACTTTTGTAAAAGTTATTAAAATTTGTTGCGTGAGAGTTTAATCTGAAAGACCCTGTATATTCAAAAACATTTCTAACTCCATCAGATTACTTTACATAAATTGAATTCGAGATTTTGTCATGGATAAAATGCATTACATTACTTCCCACCCCACAGGACAAATGGTACGAGTGCAAGTTCTGCGGTCTGCTGACGATCCAGGCGAGCGCCCTTAAGACGCACATCCGCTCGAACCACCCGAAAGAGTACGAATCGATGAAGTGTGATCTGTGCAATTTCAGCTCGGTCAACCCGGAGCTGCTGGCGCGCCACAAGAGCGACCACAAGGCGGGTCTCATCAAGAGTGAGGATTCGCGCGATTCGGTATCCTCGAAGCGCTCGAAAAACGCCCCCGAGAGTTCATCCGACTGTTTTCTGCCGATCGAAAGTACCGACTCGGTGGTGCATGATGCCGGTGGATTCACCATTCCGGCCGTGATCAACGCACCGGTGGCACACTCAGAGGAAACACAGTTTCCGACCTGAGGCGTGCGAGTGCTTTAATGTTTTTTAATGTGTTTTAACTCGTAGAAGCTTAAAGCGAAACAGTTTCGTACACGCATATTCTCTTCGTAAGCCTGCAGCAGTGATGCCGTTCATGTGAAAGTCATCCGTGTTTTATTTATTTATTTTTTAGACGCGGAGTAATATTATATTAAGAAATAAACTATTTATCACAATAATAACGCTTGTTGTACGAGAAAGGTGAATGTTTTCTCATCATATTCCTAGTTTGAAGAAGAAACATTTTCCATTTTCACTCAATTTGCTTTGCAAATGTTTTAATCTCTTTGTGTTGTCCACTACTTTTAAACACCTGCTGGCCTAGTTCATTCCGGTACTCATTATATGCAAGAGAGTACACACACTGCATACCCAGCTTTTCGCACAGATTTGATGAATAGACTCCAGAAGCATCGGTTGTCACCACGCGCAATCCAAGGTCTCTAGCTTTGCCAAACTGTTTCTCCATTAGCAGCTTACCGAGCGCCTTTCCGCGAAATTTAGAATCAACTGCCAGATAATGCTGATGATAGACTTCCGAAATTCCGAATCGCTGACAAACATTTGCTTGTTCGCATACGTAACTTAACATACGCAGTATTTCACCGAATTTCGTTGTTTCCGTCTTCAATGCAATGTCCTTCAACTTTTCGGATTCGTCAGAATCGATGACTCCAGCCCCAGAGATGCCAACAAGTTGATCTTCACCTCCGACCAACGCCAGCAAAACGAATCCTTCCGCAATGAGTGATAGGCAAAATTCCATGTCATCCGGGGTGACTTCACTACCGCCGATGTAAGATATCGTCACCGGTTCTTCGGGGTAGAAGGAATGCGCTAAAAATTCACGAACCTTCTCCCTGTCTGCCAAGGTTGCGCGACGGAAACTAACTTGATGATGTAGTTCGGATACTGCTTCCATGATGAGTTGAGCGTGAATAATTTGCCAAAGGGGGTGAACGAAACGTTATATTCTACTCGGTTGGTTCTCAGACCCAACATAATCAGCTTCGATAGATCGTATTTTCTCGATCTATATAGAGCGCATCTGATGAAATGATTTTCCCACGATCGCGATGATTGCGCACCACACGAAAACAATCGTGCTGTGCATAAATCATTTGAGGAAGTACAAAACCAGTGTGATGTTTAGAATAAACCTGGCTGGCTGTTGATGGATCATAATCTGTTCGAATCGTTTAGAAGAAAAATCATCGAATAATTGAGCAGAGTTTGATTCTTTTCTCGATAGACTATGTTGATTAGTTTTTCATCCATATTTGTTTGTTTAATTTTGTTGACGATAATTTACATTGGAATAGAAAAACTCGTGGCGGTTACATTGGTCTAGCGGAAGATGATTTATCCAAAAATAACGCTTCCGCATGGACTAGAGACGAATGAACTCTCAGAGTTTAAAGTCTCTTTAATCCAAATCCAATCCAATCCGCATGGAAATGTCCATTTTGCCCGGGTACTTTTTTAACGTTTGGCCGGTTGCTTCGATCTGCTGGCCCGAGGAGCTGGCTAGAAGGAGAACGGAAACCTGGTTCCGGGTAGATACGATCGCCGCCCAAAACACGACATCAAAATCGTCATCGGTGATTTGAACGCTCAGGTCGACCAAGAGGAGGACTTCAGACCGGTAATAGGTAGGTTCAGCGTTCATTAGAAAACCTACGAAAACGACCTAAACTTATCGACTTCACAAAATTGTGTGAAGAACACGGACATACGTAGCACCTTCTTCCAGCACAGCCTCCAATACTGGAGATCACCACAGCTCCCCTCGATGAATCCTAGAACACCTTGGAAGCAGCAATTAGCAGCACATACCCGACATCGGGTATGAACAACGAGAACGAATGGTTTGACGATGAATGCGGAGCGCTCCTGAACGGGAAGGGTGCAGCACGCGCAGCCATGCTGCAATGAGCGACTCGACAAAACTTGGAACGAAACAGACTGAAGCGAAGGCAGCAAACACATCTCTTTCGAGAAGAAAAGCGCCGACTGGAAGTGAATGTTGTAAATGCCGGATTGGTTATATCCGGTGGACAAAAAGTGCCACACAATGACTAACTTCTTCACTCCGGAGTGTGAACATTAAGCGTAGTTGCTTGACTGGTTCCGCCATGGCTACTACAAATCTTCTGTTAAGAGCGTAGAGGCATTTTTCGTACAAGACTAAATAAACGTAGAATTACGGGAAAAGTTGTTTTATAGAATAATCTCTTGTAGTGTTTTTTTCATTACCATCCGAAAATAGTCCATTTTTTAAAAGACGCGTTATCAGAATAGTGAATCTGTGTGACACTAGCCAAAATATTCGAAATTAAAGACAATTCGAACGAAACAGGAAATGGGATTTGCCAAGTCGATCGAAATATTTCGATTCGAGGTGATTAAATCATGGAAGTCACATTTTAACTATCTTGTACACTTTTAATCAACGATCATCTACAACCAATTGGGGGAGACACATTGCGTATTTGAAACAGAAATGCCAGCAAAGAATCAATTTTCTCCAAACAATAACCGGAACATGGTGGGGCTTCCATCCAGGAGACCTCATTCAGTTGTACAAAACAACGATATTGTCAGTGTTAGAATATGGCAGTTTTTGCTTCCGATCAGCTGCCAGGATTCATATTCTCAAGCTGGAGATAATACAATATCGTTGCTTGCGTATAGCCATGGGGTGTTTGCATTCGACACATACTATGAGTCTCGAAGTTTTGGCAGGAGTACCCCCGCTTACTCTTCGGTTCACAGAATTATCCTACAGATTTCTCATCCGTTGCAAGATCATGAATCCATTGGTGATTGATAACTTCGAAAATCTACTACGACTGACTCCTCAGTCAAGTTTTATGTCTTTATACCATGAGTACCTTACCCACGACGTGCACCCTTCACCAGGCATCTCCAACCAAGTTTGCTTCCCATACTTTTGCAATTCCTCTGTCATTTTTTATCTGTCCATGCGACAAAAAATCCATGGAATACCAGATCACCTACGCTCCAATGTTATTCCGTCGATATTTTCGGAAAAATATGGGAAAGTTGGATCTGATAAAATGTTCTTTACTGACGGTTCATACATAAACGGGTCCACTGGCTTCGGCATCTTCAATGAAAATTCCAGTGCCTCTTTCAAACTCAAAGATCCTTGTTCCGTGTATGTCGCAGAAATGGGTGCGATATACTATGCTCTAGGGATCATTGAAACACTGCCCATCGACCATTATTTTATTTTTTCAGACAGTCTCAGCTCAATAGAGGCAATCCGCTCAATGAAGGTTGATAAACGCTCATCTTATTTCCTAACAAGAATAAGACATCTATTGAGTGTTTTGGTCGAAAAATTATTCAAGATTACCTTAGCATGGGTTCCCTCTCATTGCTCGATTCCGGGGAATGAGAAAGCGGACTCGCTAGCTAAGGTGGGCGCTTCAGAAGGCACACTTTTTGAAAGGCAAATTGCCTATAATGAATTTTTTCACATTCCTCGTCAGGACACACTCGTTAGTTGGCAGCGCATGTGGAGTGAAGATGAGTTCGGTCGTTGGTTACACACGATTATCCCTAAGGTCTCGACGAGTGCATGGTTCAAGGGATTGAATGTAGGTCGTGATTTCATTCGCGTGATATCTCGGCTTATGTCCAATCACTACAACCTAAACGCGCATCTCTATCGCATTGGGCTCGCAGCAAACAATCTTTGTGATTGTGGCGATGGCTACCACGACATCGAGCATGTTGTCTGGTCGTGTATCCGGTTCCATGCTGCTCGCTCTCAGCTCTCTAGAGCACTGAGAGCACAAGGCAGAAAATCGGATATCCCCGTCCGGGATATCTTAGGTAGCCGGGATCCTGATCTTCTGCTTCATCTATACCTGTGCCTCAGAAACGCCGATGTCAACGTTTAATGATGTTTCCTTCGTTGTGTCCCGGTTTCATATCCCTCCTATCCGATCGATAAACTTTTACATAGTCGCGGCAATACATACACACACTCTTTACAGATGCACGGGCCGAAGGTTGTGCAGTCCACTGATCATTCAACAAGAGCCAAAGGTTGTACCGCTCATGACAACTCTACACGAACTGATGATTGCGCCGGCTAGTGACCATTCTATCCTGGATTCCTCGAGTCGAGAAAGACGCACCACGCTAGATATGGGGTACAGACTAGGGAGCGTTGCTGATTAATGGTCAGCTGCATCCCAATAGGAAGTAGCCCGTGTCGGGCACACGTATAGAGCATCGAAGACTGCAACATACCAATTATGAGAACACTTGTAATACTAACCTCGAGCCAACCGCGAGTAATCGGTTACATATTACTAACATAGTTGTAAGACAAAAATTGTCAAAATATTGGACTCCCGGCCCCGTCAGGCAACGCCACATGTGCCTTAATAAAAAATATATTTTGGAAAAAAAAAAAAAAAAAAAAATCTACAACCAAATTGTGTATCTTCTCGATATTTATTTTATTAATTTCTGTAATAGGACAAGGAATTACCGTATAAGAAAAACTATTGGGAAAGTAGTTCCCGCCCGCATTTTCAATATCGTAGAGCTGCAGGAGGTGTGCTGGAAAGGTTCGATTGTGCGATCGTTCCAAGGTGGGTACACCATCTACCAGAGCTGCGGCAACACACACGAGCTGGGACAGCTTTCATCGTGATGGGGGAGATGCAAAAACGGGTGATTGGCTGGTGGCCAATCAACGGAAGAATATGCAGTTTGAGGATACGAGGCCACTTCTTCAATATCAGCATCATTACCGTCCACAGCCCCAATCTAGCTAGCACCGATGGCGATAAGGAAGAATTCTACGCGCAGCTAGAGCGTGGATACGATCGCTGCCCAAAACACGACTTCAAAATCGTCATCGGTGATTTGAACGCCCAGGTCGACCAAGAGGAGATCTCAGACCGGAAATCGGTAGGTTCAGCGTTCATCAGAGAACCAACGAAAACGGACTAAGACTTGTCGACTTCACTGCCTCCAAGAACATGGGCATACGTAGCACCTTCTTCCAGCACCGTTACAACTGGAGATCACCATAGCAAGCAGAAACACCAATTGACCACGTTTTGATCGACGGTCGGCATTTCTAGGATATCATCGACGTCAGAACGTATCGTGCCGCTAACATCGATTCAGACCACTACCTGGTGATGATCAAACTGCGTTCTAAACTGTCAGTCGTCAATAACATAAGACACCTGCGCTCATCACAGTACCACCTACTAAGACTACAGGAGCCGAACGTTGCTGCAACATACTCGCAGTGTCTTGAAACTGTGATGAGATGAAGCTGCTTCATCGTTCTCGAGTATCGCGAAAAATCTTCAAGAAATTAAACGCCTCGCACAAAGGCTTTGTGCCGCGGGCCGGTATTTGCAGGAACAAGAAAGGAGCCATCTTGACGAACGAACACGAGGTGATCGAAAGGTGGAGTCAGCACTACGATGAGCACCTGAACAGCGCGCAGACAGGAGACCAAGACGGCGTTGAGGAGGACTACACCGGTGCGGTGAACAACGACGACGTACCACCCCCGACGATGGGTGAAGTTATCGTTAATCAGCTAAAGAACCACAAACCAGCTGGTAAGGATGGCCTCGTAGAGGAGGTAACCTAACCCAATATATAAAAAAGGTGATAAGCTGGATTGTGGGAACTATCGTGCCATCACAACCCTGAATGGTGCCTACCAAATTCTGTCTCAGATTTTCTTTCGCTGTATATCGCCAATAGTAAGTAGATTTGTGGGAAGTTATCAGGCCGGATTCATACCCGGTTGTTCGACGGATCAAAATTTTACACTGCGGCAGATCCTCCAAAAGTGCCTCGAATATCAGGTCTCTACGCGCCACATCTTCGTTGACCTCAAGGCCGCATATGATACAATCGTCCGACGACAGCTATGGAGGATCATGGACGAATACGGCTTTCCCCGAAAGCTGACCAGACTGATTCAGGCAACGATGAACGGTGTACGGATCTCAGGTGAGCTGTTAGAAACGTTTGAGACTCACAGGGGATTTCGACAAGGCGATGGACTCTTATGTCTGCTCTTCAACGTGGCGCTGGAAGTGTTATGCGGAGAGCGGGCGGGGCGGGGCACGATTTTCAACAAGTCTAGTCAGTTTATCTGCTTCGCCAACGACGTGGACATAATCGGAATAACACATGCGACGGTAGCCGACTTGTATACCCGACTGAAACACGTAGCATAGACTATATACTTGCTAGCAGGAGGGACTGATCGCAACAGAGTTCTTCTTGGTAGTAGTGTTGTGATCGTCGGCTACAAACTCGAGTTGGTAGAGGAATTTGTCTACCTTGGCTCGTTGATAACAACTGACAACAACAACAGCCGTGAAATTCGAAGACACATAGTCAATGAAAGTCGTGCCTACTACGGGCTCCGCAAATCTTTGAGGTTCAACAGACTCCGACCCCGTACGAAGTGTACCATGTACAATTCCCTGATTCGACCGGTTGATCTCTATGGGCACAAAGCATGGACGATGTTTGAAGAGGACTCACAAGCGCTTGGTGTTTTCGAACGCCGAGTGCTAAGAACAATATACGGTGGTGTACAGGAAAACGGAGTATGAAAAAGGATAATGAACCACGAACTGGCGCAACTCTACGGCGAACTCAGCATCCAGAAAGTCGCCAAGGCCGGACGTGTGCGATGGGCAGGGCATGTTGCAAGATTGCCGGACAGCAGCTCTTTAAAGATGGCGGAGATGGAGGAGCCCAGCGAGCGAGGTGGTTGGACCAGGTGGAGCAGGACTTGACAAGAATCGGTGCAGCCGGGTGTTGGAACTGCAGTCATGGATCGTGTTTATTGGTGAAAAGTTGTGAATCAGTCTCTAATCTCTGATTCATGTTGAATCATTGTAAATAAATAAATAACCTGTTGAATGAAGATAATAATTTTTAATTTACTTGTTTCTCCTATGAAAGATAGTTACTGGAGTCGCTGATGTTTCATCGACGCTGAGTTACCTTACTGGTGGAATGTTGTATATGGCTATACATTCTTCAGTAAATCGTAGAATTTTCCGACTCCAACGCGATTGAATCCTTGTGCTTTGGCAGCGGAGGTTACTTCTGGTGTCCGGAGTGAGAGTTGTGTGTTAATCTATTCCAGCTAATTGCTTTTGGCTAGGGGAAGGGTGAGAAATATCATTTCTTTCGGCCCAATCATACGTCAGCTTCCGGGTTTTCTCGTCGTAACATCGTAGAACCGTTGTACCAGAGTGAGAATTTAATCTACAAGCTAGTTCTCCTGTTCTGTCGTAAAAACATTACCTAATGATACGAGCAGCTGGAGATGCTAAGGATCTGTATAATGTAAATAACGTTTAAGTGCTTCTTATTTGTATTTATTTATTACCGTCTCGAATTGTTTATAATTCCACCGACTGAATCCTTATATTAAATTCTTAATCCTATTTTTAAAGACAGTTTTGGACACGTTAAAATCGAACACAGCACAAGCACTATTGAATTCACAGAAACAATTCTCTAAGAGGTTATGGAATCCGTAGGAAGTCCTATGGCGATTGATAAACAATAAATCTTGCTCACGTAGTAGTCGGAATGGTACATACAATGACACATTATATAATAAAGATGGACAGTCAAAATTTCCATTTAACAGATCAAACACAAATATTTTTTGAAGGTGGGCACGCCTAGAAGTTAACGATTCCAACGCGATCAGTCTGCAGCGGCTCGAGTAGTCGGAGAGATGGTCTGGATCTATCCAAGGGAGTTGTTGGAGAGCATATCTAATAAAACTACGCTGTACTCTCTCCATTCGTGTGATTTGGGTGCTGTGAAACGGAGACCACACGCAGGCAGCATACACCAAAATGCTACGTACTAATGAGCAGTATAGCGATTTGATTGCGTATTATTGGTGCACCGACGAACAAATCCAAGGACAGCAAACGCTTCAGCGGTAGCGACGCAGATATGCTCATTGAACCTCAGTTTGTTATCTAGGACGACTCCAAGGTCGCGAATGGAATCAACACACTCTTGTGTTTCAGGCCCGACTGAATAACAGAATTCAATTCGAGACTGCCGCCGGGTGAACGACACTGTTTTGCATTTTTTTTGATATTCAATTCCATTCCGTTATCCTCACACCACCGCCGTAGCTTCTCTACGTCAGCCTGAAGCGCGCAGCAGTCAAGATGGGATGTTATTGATCTATAAATTTTCAGATCGTCGGCATAGACAAGTTTTCCAGCATTTAGTCGAAAGATCAGGTCTTTTATGAACAAAACAAAGATAAGCGGCTCAAGAACACTTCCCTGTGACACCCCTGATGCGATGGGAAAATATCGAGAGTGAGAGCCATTGATATTTGCATACGCCCACCGGCCAGATAGGTAGGAACGCAACCACTCACACATCCAATACGGAAAACCTAGGTGACTAAGCTTCGCTACTGCAAGTTCGTCTTCTTCTTGAATGGCGTTAACGTTCCCTGTGGAACTTTTGCCGTCTCAACGTATGCATTAATTAGCGTCATTTATTAATACTTAGTTGAGATTTCTTAAGCCAAATAACACGCCTTGAATGTATTCCGAGGGGCAAGCTCATGAATACGTATGACCACAGTGCAAGTCGAAGGAAATTTCTTTGACGAAAAATCCTCCGGCCAGAACGGGAATCGAACCCGAACACCCGGCATGACAATGTGAGACGCTAACCACTCGGCCACGGGTGCACTTCACTGCAAGTTCGTGGGGAACCTTGTCGAACGCTTTCGAAAAATCGAAGTAAATTGCATCTACCTAGTGTCTGCTCGATTTCCGTTGATAAAAAGTTAGTGAACGTCATCAGATTAGTCGTTGTCGATTGTTTACTGACGAAGCCGTGTTGATATTCAGATATCATCGGTTGACATGCGGTATATAAAATGGTATGAACTAGTCTTTCGATTACTTTTGCCACGCAACATAGAATGGAAATGCCTCGGTAATTTTCAACGGCGTGATTGGAGTCTGATTTGAAGATCGGACATATTGAAGCTGTTTTCCATTGATAAGGAAAAGTGCTGTGACGTAGCGACTTATTGAAAATTTGTAACCGTTGGTTCCAAGCGCCATTTGAGCTCCACCCAAATCCAGAAAACAGGAAATAATTTACATTGGGTCCTAATTGCCGGTTACTTGTGAGTATTCAACCCTTTTACAAATGGTTTGAGTCCTGGGTAAGCCACCGCGTTAAACTGTCCAGTTGACCTACCGTCAATTTAGCTGCAGCAGTCATCGGCTACCAGAGGCACACGCGGGCCCCACCATCTTTGTCCTGTTCGCCTACAGTATCCGCCATTGCGGGGAGACGCTGGCGTAAACCTGCAGATGGTGTAACATCTGTAGTCTGTTCACGAGACAGCTGCACCGTTAAACCCATACCCCTAGGGATACACTGAGAGCCCACACCACAGTTACCGCAAGTATCATGCATGATCGAATGTGACGTCACGTATAAAATAAATTAAAGAAAGATAGGAAATAATGAGGAAATAGTAAAAACAGGAAGAGAAATAGTAGGGTGGAAGAATAAAATAAATTTAAGGTTGTATAGTCAGAGGAAAAACTATAATTGTTTTCCTCCACTACGACTATCCCGTGAACCTTGTCGTCCTCCGGACTCAAAAGGAGTCGCCAGCCCTCGTCCTCATTTAGTTGGAAGTAGGTGTGCTGACACTGCATAGCCTTTGAGCTAGAGCGGCTTGTGGGCTTAGCAGGTGGCTTCTTTGGTGCGTGAGGTGGCCTGGCAGTGCGAGACGATAGAGGAGAGCTCCTATTTGCGAGAGGTGAAAGTATTTACCAGCAACTAATGAATAAGCGACCCTGAGAGCCCTATCCCAAATCCGAAGAGTTACAAATTATTGTCAATGGTATCTGCAGAGACGTGGCACATTCTTTCAGGAACAGTGGCGGAAGTTTATCAGTTCCAGAATCTTTAGACATGTCCAATTTACTCAAGGCAGATGAGACATCGTGCTGTGATATTTCAAACAGCGGCAAATTCAAAACGGGACGATTCCTGAGACTGTCAGGCGAGAAAACTAGTGAAATGGTGCTATGTACCTTTTCGAAATGATCTGCGAACAGATTTGCTATTCCTACCGGGGAATCAGCACTATTACCGTTGAAAGTCATCTCGGCTGGGAATCGATTTGAGTGCTTCCGATTACGAATAAACGTCCAAAAATAGGAGGGGTTTCGCTTCGCAGTCGTCTCCAGGTGGGCGATGTTATTCTGAAAGGATGCGGTTCGAAGTTCGTGATATTGAGTCTCAATTGTGCGAAAATAGCGACGATTTGCATCCGTTCGTTCTTGAAAATAACGGATTTGCGGACAGCGTTACGAAGGTGCTGCAGCTCGGATGTCCACCAAGCGTGCTTGTAGGAGTGTCTCGTGAATCGTCTACGTGGAACATGCTCGTTCAAGACTGCATTCAGAGAGTCATAGAATATACGTACCGTCTCGTCGGTATCCTTACCCAGAAACAACGAAGCCCAGTCGATAGCAAATACAGCTCTATTAAGTTCTGCAAAGTTGCAGCGTCGAAAATCTAAGTCGTCGGTTTGAGTCGTCGGTCCCAGGAGGTTGCAGGAAGTTGTCGTTTACATCAATGCGAAGAACAAACGGCATGTGGTGACTATCGATTCTAAGTAGGGCAGATGGAGGCACGATTAGTTCAACTACGCTAGGATCGCTGACGAATGCCAGGTCTAGGAGGCGGCCGTTTGCGTTTGATAAGCTGTTGATTTGAAGGAGACCGGTGGCAACCATCGATTCGACTAGCATAGTTTCTTGTTCAGATGAAGCATTCGTTGGCAACAATCCGTTAACGTCTTCATCTTTCTGCCATCTTAAGCGGGGTAAATTGTAGACTCCCACGACGACAATCGTGTCGGAATCCAAAGCGTTGAATATGTCGCTGGTTCCGAGTTGGGCCGTATGTAAATGCCACAAACATATATTGATGACTTTGGAAGTATAACAAAGACGACAGCTTGTTCGAGGTTGTCGCTGTCTGCTAGTGCTACTGATTTGCAGTTGAGTGTCGTTTTAACCGCCACTAAAACTCCGCCCCCGCGTTGAAGATTGCTAGTGTCAGAACTGCGGTTGCATCGATATATGACGTAGCTTGAAGTGAGCTCTGAGCTGGAGATGTCTGAACGTAGCCATGTTTCCGTCAGAACAACCCAGCCAACATTAAATCGTATAATTTTGCACGTGCCAAGTCTTACAAGAAATTCGAATAAATCATAATCGCATATAATATCAATCAATGTATATATCGTGTATATTTGAAATCGTATAAAATGTAAAAATCGATTTTATATACCATTATCAAATTAAGTCGCAAAAATCACATCAATTTTATGATGTACATTGTCGTAAAATATTTTTAATCCGCATCATATGCGTATATTACGCTGATGCAGTTTGTGTGTCGTATAAGCGTATAATTTAAATCGATTCAGCACTTTAGTAAATCGTGTTGCATGGTGAAGAAAATCATGAAACACTAAATCATATTAAATCCTAATAAAGAACATATTACATCATACTGAAATGTCATTGAAATGCTGATGCACTCGAAAGTTTTAACCGCTGTTGAATTAAATTTCAGATAGCCGCGCGAGATAGCTGGTGGATGATAATCCAGACGACCGGAGTTCGAACCCACATCGGAGCAGTTTTCACCAAACATCAATCTGTGGCATTTTAAACATTCATATTCCACTCCCAACACAAGTCAATCAAACAATTATTATTTCTACGAACGTAAATACTCATATATAAAAATGGCGGTTCGTGAGGTTGTAATAAACATTTCACGAAAATATTTTGCGCCATTTGTTTTTTTCTATGTCTGTAATAAATCATATATAAGTATGGCAAAAGTCGTATTTGGTGCTTTGAAAATTCTTGAATATATTCATATTAGATCGCAATTCAATTCCAACATAATCGCTATTATAGCCGGTCAAAGTTGCATATTCATCCAAACAAATTCGGTAAGCATTTGCAATGTATGTAAATGGCCTCCACTTTTGCATGCATATGCCAGTTAGGCGCATTATATGCCAACCAAATTTTAGGGCATATGATGTTATATATACGCTTGTTATGCGATTTAATGTTTGCTGGGCAATGTCATAATCGCAGGAAGAAAGTTTCAAGAACAATTCGTTTGTCTTCGTGCGGATACTAGGGATTGGTAACCGGTTGTACCGGTAATACCGGGTCATTTTCCATTACCGAATTACCGGTAATTATACAATCAATAACCGGTAATTTCGGTATTTTTTTACGCCAAAAATAATATTTGCCTTTATGCCGCTTTGAAATATTACTCGTGAAATTGGTTGATGCCCTCGAACCAGTTCTGGTCGCTGTTGGACTGCTATTGCGGAAGAAATGTACCCTTTATGAAGCTGACGTCAGATTCCAATTTATGCTAGAATAGCTATCGGAGCAACTATAGGAAATTTCAAAGCTGCTGCTCGAAGCTTCGATTGGAAGGATTGCAGAAAGACGTTTCGTATGTGCAGATTTGTTCCCATATATCAGGGATAGCCTCGGTCTACCGTTCGCCCGCGTAGGTACTCCTGGGCGCCCTCCACCTGGTCTAGGATGATGACTCTATCCAAACGCAATGGATTAAGATGTAAAACTAGATTTTTATTCTTAATAGTTTTCGTTTAAATATTTTTCTCCAATTGTTAGTTATTTAGGTATATCATTTGTTAAATGACCAATTGAAAATTCAGGAAACAAAATAAAGTATTATTTATGAATGATTTAGTAAACGATAATTATTTTTATTTTATAGAATAATTTATTATTGAGTTTTCATTAGTATGACCTATTTTTTTCCTTTAATTAACCATCCTGTACTCCAGCATACGATCTCACGGACCGGGAATCAATAATTCTGTTCTGAAAAGGCTAAATCAAATGACTATTGAAACTGAATGAAGTTGATATATATATATCAAGTAAAATATATATATATATATATATATATATATATATATATATATATATATATATATATATATATATATATTTTTTTTTTTTACTTGAATTGAATACCATCACGCCTATGATTTTGCGCGCGAGTACAGGAAAGTTAAAACTAGAGATGAAAAGGACATCCAGTAGCTATGCGGCCAATATTTGCTACCCGGCCGTGTACCGGATAGTGACCGGATATTAAAAAAAAATCTTATGAAGATAAATCATAAGACAATAAACAAAAAAAAAATTTCACAAGTAAACAAGGTGTGATTACTGACATGTCAGGAATGTTATTATGTTAATAATGTGTTATAGTTTTATTATATATTAAATATAAATTATTATCAACTCATAACAGTATTAGCTTTATAACAGTACTCAAAATTAACCAGTGGTAAATTATGCTGAATAATGATGATGATGAAACAATGAATTTCCAACAGAACACCGAAGTGAAATCGGTGTTCTTTAGGCGGTCTCGTTTCTGTCCAGATCCTTTTTTGATGCAACTACATGCAAAATTACCTCGAATATATAAAAACTATAATAAAAATATAAAAGCTATAATAAAAAAGACGGGTGGGTAATGTCGGGGACATAACCGGAGTGACGTAGGACAGCTTTTGTTAAATATATATTTTAAATATATTGTTTTATTTTCTTCTCCTACGTGAATACCTACCTATCTACCTGAAAAATGGATTAGTTTACTGTTTACTCTTTATGAATATGTTGATGGTTCTAAAAGAACCTTTGGTGTTGTGTTTTTGTTATCACTCGATATTCCCATCTTGTTCGGTTAAACCTTTCTGTTTAGCTATTGCGTTTGCCACTCGCCACAGCTTTCACAGTTGGAAAATTTCTTCCCATCCAGCTTGCTACATATTTTACAGTAAATTAAATTTAATGGCACGTCGCATTACCACCACTCAGTATCGGATTGGAGGTAATTTTAACCTGTAATTGAACATTTGCGATGACAGCGGTACAGTGTCGACTTTCAATGTGGGGTCATAATTTGGACCCCGAACTCTATGTTTACAAAAATGTCCAACTAAATATGTCACATTACAGGTCCGTCCAATTAGCTAAATGTCGAGATAAGTGTAAATTACTGTACTTTCAATCTAGAAGCAATTTAAGAATTGATGAAAATCAATAAGCTCAGAACAACTGCCAAATTCACATACTCATCATATCCTGACAAACAAATTATGAAAAAATCAATTTGTGTTTTGTTATTATTTTGGATAATGTTTTAGAAAGCATTGAACTGTATTTCCAAAACTCTTTTTTGGAAGGTTTAATGGCCCTGAAAAGCGCCTTGATTAATGGAATGGTTCCAATTTAGAAAACTTAGTACTCGTGGTTTTGAAAAAAACCCATTTCGAACGCCCTCGATGCCGCCTTGTACAGGATTTGCCACCAAAGCAGTTTGTATAAAGAACAAACTTTTTTTTTCTGCTACCTGATGCCGTTTTGCGATTGCGTTTGCCACTCGCCACTCGCCACTCGCTGCAACTGCCTGTTGTCTTGATGTCCACCGAACCGAATGTGTTCTGTTCCGAATGCGGGTTTTCTTATCGTCGCTAACTCGATCACTTCGGCGGCCGAAACTATATAACGCCGGCTAGGTGGACTGGTGCACTGGTACTAACGCGCTCGGACTAGCTACCCTTGCGGGGAACTCCAGATCAACACGGTTCGAGCGGGATTTTGCCTTTCCCTTCACTTTTCCTTCTTTACCATGTCCAGACATGGCTGCTTGGGTTGGTTTGTTGATTTGTTGTGATGCGAACCGATGTGGTGTACGGTTTGAATGAGAATGATCGTTACGGCAGCGGAGCGGGGATTTTTAAGCTGACTGGCTGGCTCGAGAATTACGCATGTGTGAGACTGCGACCAATGTTTCGTTCATTTTTTTCTTTTTCCTTTCCAATCGTGCTTCATTGTATTTCGCTGCTGCTCTGATTGCCCGTTTTGGTCGGTACGATTTGAGAAGCACAAAATGGACCAATCAAAAATGGGCACATAGTGCATTTTGACAATGCTTGATATTTCAAAATTATTCAATTATTTATCTCAAGAAAACTGAAATGTTATTCGTTATGATAGATGCGTGGATATATTTTCTATCAATTGATGCAAAAACCTTTGCGATCTATTGAGAAATGCTCGAGTTATAAGTGTTCCAAATCTTGCATTTTTTCCTACTTGTTCAGTGCCTAGATTTCCATTTCACCCCCTATATCTTCCGGTTAGACGTAGTCCTACGTCAATATAAAAAAGCAAAATACTTCAACCGCCGGTCGCCGGTTCTAATAATTTAGATTTGATTTGTAGTGAAGTAAGTGTACCCCCTCTAAGGATTACCATCTCAATATTATGATATAAAATCATTATCAGAGAAAAAAAACTGTTCCAGATTCCTTGTAGAAAACTTGATACACTATTAAATAGGATATTTATTCTGAACGAAAAATTTAATAATCGTTCATAATTATTATTTAAAAATGTGTTTATTTATTTCTAAAATTGAACGCTTCATATGCCTCATATTCGCCTGTCATTTCTCTTAGTCGTGTATAAGCTTATAAAGGGCTGATGCTCGAGGCTGGCCGGATATCTGTTATCCGGTATCCGGCCAAACTACTATCCATTTCATCACTAGTTAACACTTTGTTTTATCGTCTTGTACTACATTCAATTTCTAGTGACTTTTTGATACAGTCAACGTTGGTAGACCGCATCCTAACATTTGAACAATTAGTCGTTCGTAATGCCCAAAAGTTTGGCCACCCCTATGGCATATGAATAATTACTCTGCTCGTGATCGGACACAATTAATTATGACTTTGTCGTCTTGTATCAAACGTCACGAACTGCATTGATCAAGCAGGCATTTTAAATTGTTCCTGATTTGATCAAATTTGACGATGATGATATTGATTCAGTAGCTGGACAACAGGAGGAAAAAAATCCACTGGACGATGCGAAACCCGCAGTTGAGCATGAAGGAAAAACTTGAACGACGGTTGCTACAATCAAAGGTATCAACGTCCAGCCCAAGCTTAATATCTATAAACGGATTGATGAAAACCCTCGGACAAGAGTTTTCGTACAGAGGGCATCAAAGGCAAATACATGACAATGGTATTCGGTACCCTTCGTACTGTACGCCCAATATAATAAGATCCGATCTAGATTAGAAGACGACAGAATTAACATTCTCTGTGTCCTTAACACTCCTATACTCGCGCATTGGTCTGTCAGACCGAGAAATCAATAATTCGTTAATTTCTCAGAAAATATCAACACTACGACTTTGCGATTCTCTCTAACTTCGTTATTCGTCGTACCACATCGTTTAGCGTATCGCATGTATTGGTACAAAGGGGACGTGTGCCACTTTTTTTACACTTTCGGTCTGACACACCGACGTGAGTATAGGAGTAACTTTTTTGGACAAGTGCCTTTTTTCATATTCTGGAAAATTGTTGAATGAAATGTATAAATTAATGTTAGTGGCGTGGAATATTTATTGAATATAATGCATATGATCATTACCGGACTATTCTTATTTGATTTCAGTCCCTTTTGTAACTGGATTGAACGGATCCATATATTAACTATTCGTCGATATATTCGTCGTTAGATTCATACGTTTAAAAGCAAAATATGAATGTTTGACTTTCGTATAGTTATTCGCTAAATATAATGGTCATACATATACACACTTGTGAAAGGATTTCACTTGTGGAAGAATTGTAAACAGTAAACTATAAACTAATCGGTGCCTTATGGTAATTTTTAACAGTTACAGTTTCGGGGATATTTTTTTTTATAATTGACAATATAGACAAGAAAACAAGAAAAAGAAAAGGAAGTTCCTAGTTCATTTTATATCATCTTTTTATGGCACATCTAAAAAAGGCATTCATTCTTAAGGTGGCCGTACACTGTTTGCCCGGAGGTCGAATATTTGATATTTTTTGACAGATAAGGTTTGATTTGATATTTGTACAAATACTATTTTGTTTGCCACTCTTCAATTTTAAACAGTAGTAAACAATATCAAACACCGAACATGGAAAAAAACAACTGAAATATCCAAGGTAACCTAACCATGTACCGACAGGTTCGAAGAACAAACTGAAAAAATATTTTAGGCATCCAATACCTGAATATTTGCTTGTCGTGTTTTGTGTAGAATATATTTGATCAGTACACGTTGACCAAATTTTATCTGTCAAAAAGAGTCAAATATTTGGCTTCGGCCAAACAGTGTATGAGCACCCTTAGTTTACCAAGAATACAGAGACAAAGAATATGCAAACTTCATATTCCAGAATTCGATTCGTCATTGCTATCTATTGTTTCTCGCGGAACACAACACACTAAGGCCGATTACACATTATCCGGTTTCTGCCGGACCGGTCTGAAACCCAAATGGCAAATTTCAACCGTACCAACCTCTTTACGGCGCCGTGATGCAGCGGTCTACTGCGACTGCAATGTCCGGTGACCGGACAAGCATTATACGCGATGACAGTAGTATTGTATCGACATCTGGTGGAGACATCAGTTTGGGAAAGCAAATCATTCTCTATAACATTCTCAGACCATAAGACAGTTTTAAGTTGTTCAAGCTTTGAATGAAAATTTTCACTTCAAATTATTTGATTACTCAAAACACGTGGAACTGATTCTTACTTAATTATGTTTGTATAACGTTCTTGATGTACTTGATGTAACTTATAATTATAATATGAAATCACTATCAAACACAATTCTTGTTCAGGGTTTTTTCACTACTTGCGAAAGAACGTATTGCTATATTACATAAAATATATTTATTACAAAAAATGTTTATTTTCATTCATAATTTTTATTTTGTATATGTGTTAATTGCACCTAAAAATTTATTTTTACTGCCACTTCCCAAAAGCAAAACACGAAACTAAATACCATCAACGCGAATTGACAGTTGTTTGTCATGTCTGTTAGTATTAGTACGATTCAGGCAATTTTTCGTCCCATGTATTAGTATGTGTGTGCTATTGACGTTTATTTATTTTGAAATCATTTCAAAAGTTGCAAGTGATATGGATGCCGAAAATTATATTTCGCTTTATTTCGCTGCTGTAGAACAAGTGAAGTGATGCAAATTTCTGCTCAAAGCGAAGCAATGGTCACAGGCGCACGAGGTCATCATGGAGTGTTTTGCCATGGATTGTGTTCAACGGTGGGTAATGTCAGCGACAAATTATTCATAATTCATTGATTAATTTCTGTTTTTGTTTTGCTCACAGAAAACTTCCATCATTTAAATTCGATACTGAACGAGTTCTAGAATGTCAAACAAATTTTCAACTGTTCCATCAAGGGGCAGATTTCGAGCGACTTCATCCAGCTGAATATGAAGGTGAGTGTTTGTTAACTTGAACACACCAAAATAGTTTCTCTTCTAATATTCTTATTCGGTATTTCATACAGTTCAACCTGACCCGGAACGCGATCGACGAAGAGGTGGTTAAAGCTTGGCTCGAGGAATTCAAGACCAAACTGTCCGATCTGTGCTCGGTGATCAAGTTGTTTCCCTGCCCGACGCTGAAGCATCGACTCTGTCAGAACGCAATCACCCAGCTGTTGGTCATCCGCTATGCGTTGATGCAAAATGCGCTTGAGAAGCTGCTTCTGCCCCAGGAATACGTCCTCGAGAAATTGCGGCTGAGCGCGTTTCTGGAGGAGGATCCGCGGAAGCAGCGATGAATAGCGTTTGAAAGAAATGTATGATGTAATTTTAATCGCAAAGCAATATTACTACAATGCTGAAACAAAAAAAAAACACTCTAGAATAAATGGATGGGTACACATCCTTTCGTACGCAAATTTCAAGGGTTCCCGGAATAAATCGCCACAGAAAACGACTGCAACAGAAACCACCGCTTATAAAATGTGTAGTAGGCTATAAATATTGTGGCGCGGTATTGTATTTCAAAACAAGAATTAACCGGGCAAACGTATCGCCCCAGGCAAACGTAACGCCCCGGGCAGACGTATACCGTCCGACGCTCGCTAGAGCTCGGTCGGACATTGCTAAAGGATCGTATCCTATGTTTCAAACTAACCGGGCAATCAGTGGATCCCAGGTTTGCGTGCGAGACACCGCCGCTTCCGACGGCGGGTCGGCGGTGGACTCGGATTGCGTCATCTTGGCGGCATGGGCCGCCTCGATTCCTTATCCTCGCCAAATGGGGACTTCGTCCCCATTACATTGTCCTCAGAATAAATTTCGAAAAACGAGAACAAGAGAATAAATTTATAATAGAAATGTGAGGCACATGATGTTTTTCCCGCGCCAAATATTTCTAGCCTACTACACTTTTTCTAAGCGGTTGTTTCTGTTGCAGTTGTTTACTGTGGCGATTTATTCCGGTCACCAATTTCAAGATGATCACAGGAAGTGAACAGATAATACATATAAATAAGTAGTGCCCCTGGCTTGTTAGGCAATGTTATTATAATTGGCTCATAAAAAATTGTTCATTTTTATCTAACTATCTGAGACTGTTAAAAAAGTATGTGGCAACAGAGCGTGTGAAATAAATCATGCTGTTTGTGTATGATTAGAAATAAAATAAATTAGTGAGTGAATGAGTACACAGCAACTGGACAAAAGTTAGTTTTTGTAATACTGTTGATGACAGCCAAGTCTTTTGTCCAGTAAGTTTTTCATGTTCATTTATCATTGCAAATTTACGTTGCCGTCGTTGTGAGAATCATTGTAAAACGAGATGCGCCTAAGATGAACGTGTGCGCTCTGCAAATTACGGAAAAGGTTTGCGAACGTATTTTGAAATGGGGCGGAATTGACATCCCCGAACTCGTTCAATAATTATTTCAGATAAGGGATGTTGCCTGTGAACAAAAAATAGAAGTCAATTAAATAACTCGATCTGCTTGTCAAAAGACACCACTCACCGTTAATAACACAGTCCGTGGCAATATGCTAAATGATGACATCGTGCACCTGTGACCATTGCTTCTCTTTGAGAAGAAACTTGCATCACAGAATTAGTTCCACAACACTGGTAGTTGTTGAAGAAGTGAAATAAAAATTTCAGCATCCATATCACTTGCAAATTATCAACTGGTTTCAAAATCAACAAACAAACGTCAAAAGTGCACACATACTATTACATTAGACGAAAAATTGCCTGAATTGTACTAATACTAACAGACATGATAAACAACTGTCAATTCGCTTTCATGGCATGGAGCTTCGTGCTCCGCTTTTGGGAAATGATAGTGATAATGGATTTTCAGGTGCATTAAACACATATCTTAAAATAAAAACTATGAATGAAAATTAACTTCTTCTCATGAAATGTGTTCTTTATGTAATAAAGTAATACGTTCTTTTGCAAGTTGGGAAACCTCCTGAACAATAATTGTGTCTGATAATGATTGTATATTACAATGATGAGTTTTAGTTAAAATATCAAGAAAACTATACAAAAATGGTTAAGGAAGAATCAATACCACAGGTTCATAGCAATCAAATAATATGAAGTAAAAGTTTTCATTAAAAATTTAAACAACTTAAAACTGTCTTGAGGTGTGATAATCTTATAGAGAATGATTTGCTTTCCCAAACCGATGTCTTCACCAGACGTCGACACTATTCTACGGTCATCGCGTATAATGCTTGTCCGGTCACCGGACATTGCAGTCGCTGTAGACGGCTGCATCACGGCGCCGTAAAAAGGTTGGTCCGATCGAAATTTGCCATTTGGGTTTCAAACCGGTCCGGCAGAAACCGGATAATGTGTAATCGGCCTAAGGCTGCACTGACGTACCACCCTTCACTGTTTCGATGACCGCGATCAAGCGCTAATTCCGCACAATTCACCTTCGATGAATGATTCACTCCTCCGTTAATAAATAGCACTCACTTTGGAGAAACCCGCAACCTTGAGACCATTTTTAGTATTGATGTGCCTATGTGAATTGGAAAAACGGTACAAGCATTATCATGTGTGATATTTGGACTACGAATTATGGTATTTTTCAAAATATTTATTTTTATTGAGGCTCATTTGGCAGAAGCCTGGCGGGGCCGGCAGTTCAATATTCTGACAATGTTTCTTATTAGCTATGTTAGTAATATGTAACCGACTACTCGCGGTTGGCTCGAGGTTAGTATTACAGTTTGTTGTCATAATTGGGATGCTGTAGTCTCCAAGGCTCTGTACGTGTGCTCGACACGGGATACTTCTTATTGGGATGCAGCTGACCATTAATCAGCAACGCCTCCCTAGTCTGTACCTCATATCTAGCGTAGTGTCTCTCTTAACTCGAGTAATCCAGGATAGAATGGTCACTAGCCGGCACAATCATCAGCTTGTGTAGAGTTGTCATGAGTGGTACAATCCTCAGCTCTTGGTAAATGATCAGTGGCGTGCACAACCTTTGGTCCGTGTCGTTGTATCTGTAAAGAGTATGTGTATGTATTTCCGCGACTGAATAAAAGACTATCGATCGGAAAGGAGGTATATAGTAAAGAGATACAAAAGAGCAAACATATTTAAACATTGACATCGGCGTTCCTGAGGAACATGAATAGATGAAGCAGAAAATCGGGATCACGGCTACCAAAGATATCCTGGAGGGGGTTTCCGATTGTCTGCCTTGTGTCCTCGATGCTCTGAAAAGCCGAGAGCGGACAGCATGGAACCGGATACATGACCAAAAACATGCTCGATTATCGTGGTGGCCATCGCCGCAATCATATAGATTGCTTGCTGCTAGCCCAATGCGATTAGAATGCCAATGGATGTATAGGAAAAAAGTGACCTTCTAATTTTCAAAGGGAACTTTATTAACCCTTTGCGGTCGTAATAAATTTGGGCATGAGTATCGTACTGGTCGGAATTATTTTTCCTTGAAAAAAGATAAAATACCCTATGCAAAATGTTAGCTCATTCGGACTTCATTTACTATTGTCGCAGATGTCAAAATTTAAGTTTTCTGAAAATCAAAACATCACTCAAGGGAGGAATTTTATTTTCGTAATCATTGATTGTAGTCGTTTTATTTTGTTTTCATGGTTTTGTACTAGAGGGCGCTATATTTTTTATATTTTTTCTTGAAAGCTGAGGATTTTTTACATTTACTTATCTCGATATCAGAGATGTTATTTTTTTGGTTTTTTCTTTTTCAAAGTTGACCGACAGTTCGAAAAAACAAATTTTCCCCCTTTTTTCCACTACAAAAATTTATAACTTTTGAACTACTGGATCGATTTAGATGATCGACATATCAAATTGAAGCTTGTGATTTAGTTTTCTTAGAAAAAATGTTACTTTAGTAAAAATTTGTTTCTGTAATTATTGATTGAATTAGTTTTCCATAGTTTTCTTGATTGAAGATTGAGGGCGCTATATTTTTTTTCTGGAAAGCTGAGAATTTTTTATATCATATACAGTTGAATTTCACTCGTTGGGCTATCTTTAGTTGGGCTTCGATTTAGTTGGGCTCCCGTTCGTTGGGCTATAGCCCAACTAAATCGAAGACAAACGTCAATTCTGACAACGTAAAATTGTTTTCGAGGGGCTCGTGGATGGTGTTTTTAGGTTTAAAATAAATTTTAAATGAATCATTGAAATAAATAAAATCGAATATTATTCAACAAAAACAATATTTATTTTAAACGTTTCAAACAAAATTAAACAAACCACGTAAATTCATTTTCAACAAAATGGTAGAGTTCTTCAACATGCTCGTTTTAACCATTCAACTTCAGTGATTTTCGAACGTAGCGCGTTCAAACGGCATACTTCTGCAACATCATGCTTCATATAGCGAACTAGGCAATCAATTGACTTGATTGCATCGCCAAAATCAGGATCTCCGGTACTAGTAATGGAAGTATCAAACGAATTACTTCCATCTTCTGTGTCTACCAACCATTCTTCTTGCATTTCAGGTTGATCTTTCTTGAGAACTGATGACAAAATCTCGTCATCAGAGAACACTTCACTGGTTACCCAATCTGGATTATGATCAGCATCATACACCTGATCTTTGATCCACAGATCAATATCTTGCTCAGATGTTTTTGTTCCTGCCAAACTGTCAATCCTGGACACAAGCGCTTTGAAGTCATCATCGGCCACTTTCGAGTCTACATTAACAGGATGCTGCCGGCAAACCATCGATCAATTTCTTCCACGAATTACGTATAGTTTTTTCAGATATCTCCTCCCAAGAGGTTGCCAACCACGAAATACACTGTTGAAGATTAATCTTCTTCAATCGTTCTTCGAAACTAAAGAGGAAAGTACATAAATAAAACCTCAATTAGAATTTGAATTTAAATTTTGAAAAAGCACAGACGAAAAACTATCGTGCGCATAGTTTTGTGTTTATATTTGGAATTAATTACAAAAATTTAATGTTTCATATTTGGAAATTTTCCATAAGTGTTCGTTTTCCAGAATTAATGCGAGCATCAGTTTTCTTTTATACTTTCGCTTGATTGCATTGATGACCGCTTAGTCCATCGGCTGGCATTCAGCAGTTACATTTGGTGGGAGGTAGATCACTTGAATCAGTCCATCGTCACTCTGTAGAGATTCGTCAACGTCATAATGACTGGTGCAATTATCAAGAACCAGCAATGCCTTTGGCTCCAATCCTCTCTCGGCCGAAAATTTTCGAACAGCGGGGACAAACTCTTCGTGGAACCATTGACGGAACAACAGTCTGGTCATCCAAGCCTTTTCGGAATGATTATATGAAACGGGAAGTTCTTCGATGTTGATTCCTCGTGGTTTTGCAGCAGTGCAAATGAAATACAACGGAAGCTTTAGGGAACCATCTATGTTGGAGCAAGGCATAAACGTATACCTTGTCTTGTTTTGCTTCCGTCCGCTTGCCACGGTCTCATCACAGGTAACGACAGAGCATGTGGCTAGGAGCTTGATGAACAAGGCAGATTCATCTGCATTAAAGACTTGGGATAGTGATAGCTGCATTTCCTGAATCTTCTTCTGTAGAACCTTCTTGAAATTTAGGTACGCTTCAACGTTTACCGATGCCTTTTCTCCTGTTACGGCTTTCACGCGCAATCCAAACCGCTGCTTAAAACGATGCATCCAGCCATCCGAAGCAGAAAAACCGTGCACCGCATAGAGCCCCCGGTCCTGGAACATCTTAAACAGCAGCTCCGCCTTTGCTTTAAGAATATCCACTGTCAACAAAATGTTGGACTGCCGCTGCTGTAAAATCCAGATGTAAAGAGCTTCTTCCAGCAAAGGGAACGTCTGCTCTTTCAATGTTTTTCGATTATTTACACCATATTCCTTGAACTTGTCCACCGCCTCACGAATTGCTTCTTTCTTTTGGATTATTCTCGTGACCGTAGAAGATCCTACGCCGTACTTCTTCCCAAGAAAGTCATGCTTCAAAATCTTCAATTATGCGAACCTTCTCCACCAGCGTCAGGAAATTGCTCCTCCGTTTCCGGTTAACGTTCGTACTGGATCCTTGCAAACCATCCATTTTGAGCCTGGCGATCGAAATGAACGTATATTAAATCTACGCTAATTTTAATATCAAACTTCATTAAGAACTTACCAATTAATCCAACCTAGAACGAAACTCAACCACGAATGAAATAAACGTCAGTGGTGTGAAAACTTTTCTGCGTTTCCCATAACAACAAACAATCGGTGTGACCCTCGATCGATTTTCGACTTTGACAGTTCAGCCCAACGAGTGAAAGTCTTTCACAAATTGGGCTAAGAGCTTAGTGCAACGAGTGAAATTCGACTGTATCTCGATACCGAAGATGCAATTTTTTTCGTTCCATTAAGGTTCTGAACTACTAGGGTGTCATCGGTTCACCAAGAAAATAATTGTTCAGGAATTTTGTGTGTCATTTGGTTTTCCATAACAGTAACAAACCTGTCCCCACCAAGGATGGAAGTAAAGCTAATCGAGACTGGAAATAGAAAGGGCTTCCGCTGAGAAGAACACAAATCGGAGATAAGTGTGTGTATGTGTATCGTGTGTATCGGAGTGTGTGTGTATGTTCATTGTATTGCTTCAAGCCATCGATATATGGCTTTGTGTGCGTACGTGCGTGCTTCATAACCCGTATGTACAAATAGCATCTTCGCTACGCTGATACCCCATTTGTATCTGCTCCAGTGTGCATTGGCCCTGTCGCGAAGCAACAGTCATCTAATATTTATATGTTACTAGCTGACCTGACAAACTTCGTCCCGTCCTAAATTTATTTTTCGATATAACATCCACATTTTCTTGCTAAGCACATGTTCATGAGTCCAATCGCAAAACTGTTAATTGATTGATCCTACCCTTTAACATTATTTTTTACTATAAAATTTCAGTACTTCTACCAAAACTCGACATTATAATTTCAGATTATTTTCAAACAAAATTCTCGTGCAAGATTTCTCATCCACTTGCAATTAACATGTTTCTCCGTTACATGGAATAAATGTTTGATACAGAACATATAATAGAATGAAGACAGCTCTGAATCGGACTATTTCTTTCTCGAGTTTTGCTCTTATCAACACATTCGGTAACCCATTTTTTTTATATAGATAGATAGAAGACGATATAGGAGTGCGTTTTATCACATTAAAATCCATTTCCACTTTCGAACGAAGATCAATTTCGTTACCGCAAACATCAAATGGCCTAACAATGCTTTTTAATATGTAATATTAGAACACATGCGAATTGAATTTTTCGAATTTTCCTATTTTCCTTCAGAGTTTTCCGAAAATCTTCAATTATCATGTTTGGTTGAAATATGTGCATTTTTATGGGACCCCTTTTCATTTCCAGAGGAGGAAGGGGTATCATACCATCATAGAAACATTTCTCGTACCCAAAAACCCTCACATCCCGAATTTGGCTCCGTTTGCTTGATCAGTTCTCGAGTTATGCAGAAATTTGTGTTTCATTTGTATGGGAGCCCCCCTTTAGAAAGGGGTGAGGAGTGTCGAATTATCATAGCAACGTTTATCGATCCCTAAAACCTCTATATGCTAAGTTTGATTAGTTCTCGAGTTGTTCAGCACCCTCCCCCCTCTTTAGAGAGGGGAAATGAGTGTCAACCATTTATTGCACCCTAAAACCTCCATATGTCTAATTTTGTTTCAGTTTCTTGATTAATTCTCGAGTTATGCAGAAATTTGTGTTTCATTTGTATGGCAGCCATCCCTAAGAGAGAGGGGAAGTCGTTCCATAACTACAGATCCCTTGCCAAATCATCAACTTACGGGTAAATTTATCTGCGTAAACAAATTTTAACCTACCCTACGCTTGACAAGATAAAATTTGTTACCGACTCTTTGTCCAAAAATCCATTTTTACGTACCCTATGATCAGAAAGTACCGGGATTTTTAAAACAAAACGAAATACAGTTAAATTTCACGCAAATTTATTTTATCTTTATCAAAAACCGATTCATCTGAAGCAACACACATTTGTCAACGCTTGACCCAGTCCTCCATGCATCCCTGGTAGGCCAAGGAAAGGATGGTTTTTAGTTTCCTCGTCACATTCTCTTTGATCTCATCGATCGACTGAAATCTTTTTCCACGAAGTGGTAACTTCAACTAGGGAAACAAAAAAAAATCGCACGGGACCATCAGGTGAATATGGTGCTTACTCGGTGATTTTTATTTGATGTTTGGTCAAATAATTCAGTACAATTCTGGCTCGGTGCGATGGCGCGTTATTATCATGCAAAATCCAAGAATTGTCGGCCCACATTTCTAGTCGTTGGCGACGTACAGCATCTCTCAAACGCTTCAAAACGGATAAATAATATTCTTTGTTGACTGTCTAGTCCGGTGGAAGGTACTAATAGTGTTATACCCGTTGACAATCGAAGAAAAATAATGTCTGTGTTATTGAAAGGCAATTTTTGTGCTGGAATGAAAGAGCTTGCCAGTCTGGTTTACACTAAAGTAAATATGGCATAGACCGCGCATCGTACGAACACAGTTTCAGCAATCGTAAATTGATTGAAAATTGTCTGCGTTCTAAAATGAACCAAGACCGACTCAAAGGCTTGGCATTTTTTTCGATCGAGAATGAATCGTTAGCAGAACTTGATTTAAATGCAATTATTTTGCTTCAGTTAAAGCACGCAAGGCAAAGATTTGACTAGAGAATAAGTGAAGCTGGTAATGATTTTGTGATCTTTGGTATAAGTGAGTAGCTTTCTCAAAATATCAGAAACTCAAAGTTAGTGAAAAAATCGAATAAAGTGGTATTTTTTGGGACGCATTTTCATAGTTTGCCGGGGCGCTGTCTACCCTCACTACGTCGCTGTACTGGTGCAACAAGTATATAATCACCTGTAACCGAGTGTTTTGTCACTTTTTTTTTGCTTGAGCAGTGGTCTTAATGCCTTGTCCGACACTGTATGCATACAGATTGTATTTAGCTGTGGGTATATTCTTGAATGGCCAAACTTCAGAAGTATGAAAAAAAAATTTTTTTTTCAAATTTCTAGACTAAAATACTTACTGCTTTAATGGCCGTGGAGTCTCGTGCTGTATCCAGGTATCATTTCCATTCAACTCTATTCAACTCTATTTATCACTCGCAAGGCCACTTCGATCTGGTCAAGCCATCCTTACGACGTGTCCGGTACACCGTAATCTACTTACTTTTTCAGATTCTCTCCAAGCAGCGTACGCGTACACATCGTGGCCTCGTACCATAGACAATTCACAACATTTTCCGTTCAAAGATTCCAAGTGCGTTCATGGTTTTCCAACTAGAGGCGAATGAACTGAAAAGTTTAATTCATCAGTCATGGTTTCCAACGAGCAGTGTGGTTGTCTCGATTTAATTTAAAGATTTTTCAGAGAGGAAAATCGCATCACCCTTCCTCCAACCAACTTCTCGTTTTGTCACAGGGCTTTCTCATTATTCACTAACTAGCGAACGTGCTCATCCATGTTTTATTTAGCTTCAGTACGAATCTTCTTAGAACATAAATTATGGAACGAACATGTTTGTTATCATTTTCTTCCTCCAATAATAATTGTTTCGCACAGACCTCAACAATTGATGATTTGCTGCCGTTGGTGGTGATATTTTTCGAATTTAAATCTAGCAAAAAACGAAGTGAACTGAACCATATAAACCAAGTGAAAAGATTACGATTTTCGAATTTCCTATCGAACACTCTTTTTTGTAGAACTTGAGCTACAGTTTAGGGTGTATTGTAGAGCTTGTTATTCAATTTCCCGGAAAACAGCACACGTTGTTCACTCGGTTAACTGAACGCAATTCCCAGTGGAATTTGATATTCTCCGAAAACAGTACTTTTGATGATGATGAACTTCCACTTTTTATAATCTTTGAAAACAGTGCTTAGTAATAAAATAGAAACACCGTAGAAGCTTGATTGGGAACAGAAAATCGACTATAAAATCAATGTTCAATGCATCCGCTGTTTTCATTTCCTGTTGTAGCTATGTTAGAAAAGTGTTTGAATCTAGAAAACTACGGAAAAGCTTTGAATTGCTCGAACTGTCTATGTAATGGCTAGTGGTGCTGCAGGTCTATGTAAATCTAGGTGCTTTTGAAAACTAAGGTTCCAGTGTATGCGAACCCTATCCGAACCTAACCGGCTTCGCAATATATGCACAAGGTAAAACGGCAAATGGCAGCAATCAACATCATCTGATGCTCATCGCACTCCAAAAGGTCCAGCCTTTTAGCTGGAGCAGCTTTTTTGCTATGCTTCGTACGTTGTCATAAACACAATAAGTTTAGTGACCGATACATATATCATTAAACAATAAACTTTGTTAATTAACACTAAATAGAAATGGAAAAAATATATAATGTTTGTTTTTCTATATATCAATTCGAAGATTCAAACTCAAGGGTTTACCCATCTTATATACTGGGTTCACCGAAAAAAATATTCCGCAAAAGACGAGCGTGCGTCGTTCGCTTCCTAGAAAAGATACAAATATTAGAATTTGGCTGTGTGAGCAGTTTCAAACTTGTCCTTTTTATGTTTGAACACATATAAAACATCGAAAAAAGTTTGATAGTTACACTCGGGGACAATTTTATGTCCATCTGCAAGTTTCTTCACATGTTGGTTTTCTTCATCTGTTGTTTCTACGCAATTTAAAAAAAATGTTTTCGCTGCATTATGTATGCTCAATGTACACTGATTCACACATTTTAGCGCTATAGAAGTGGAAGATAGTTTTATCGTAATTTTTTTTCCACGAGGTAACATCTCCAATGTGGCTAGTGTGTGTTGTAACAATTTATGAACGTTGAAAGTATTACGCTGAACTAAACTCGTTGTAAAAAGTAATATTTCTGAATATAGTGGGTATCAGTATTCCCTTAATATATCAGTGTTTTGTGTGTTATTTTTGTGTTATTTTCGTAACCCTACAAAGTGTCCTTTCCACCTTACACATAACAGTTAAAATGGAGAGAAAGTTTGCGCATTCCTGTCGCAAATGATTTCTAAAGCTGTCTTGCACTTCATCTTTCTACCCATGCTTTCTGTATACATTGTTATTTTTTTCTTTTTTACCTCCTGAATGTGTACATTCTCAAAATACGCTTTCCAACATCTATGCAAATATTTATGGTTTGTTTTGTAAGTTTCATTTTGCTAAGCATATTCCCTAAAAAGTTGGCTGTCCTTTGACAATCGTTTTTTACCTCACTCTCACACACTAGTAAAATTCTCATTTCACGCTTTCCCATTTTGTCATTCCAGCTAACGTATCCTCGAATAGTTATCATTCTCCGCGAACGAGAGAAGTGTGTACGGTAACATTCTGTCAGCGCATTCATTGTTTTCTGTACTGATCACACATAATTACGTTTTTTGCTGCTTATACTGCAGATAAAATGTTACTAGCTCGAATAGAAAAGAAAAAAGATGTCTAACTAATATAATTTTTGCAGGCTGCATTTCATTTTGTCTACTCTCAATATACAACACGTTAAGTGAGAACGCGTCAGCAGTCACTCTACAATAATTGTATTACACAGATTGTTCTATTATTCCAGATATACACTAATAATAGTTTTACGATAACAGTAAGAGAACTGCTGTAAAGTCGCGACACCCTCAAATTGCGCGCCTATTATCCGCTACAACGTAGAACATGTCTGCTTCCATATCTAGCAGGATGATGAATGATCAGCGAAAAAAAGGTATAATGTCAAAATGTGCTCATCGTTCACTAACGTCTAAGTTAAGTAAATACGTGGCGAAACCCATGCCAACAAACAGAAGAACTTATGCTTAGAGATTAAGCAACAGCTAGTAGAATAATTGCCGTTTGTTAATCGAACTAAAACATTCTAATTTTTGAATAATATTTGTTTTTGTATAACATGGGCTTTTTTGTGTCCTTGATTTGTTTCGTTAACACATACAGTTTTCCACCTTTTGATTCTCTGTTGTTTTTACTCCAGCATAGCACATATAGGTGAGCGATTTCCGGCGATTCAACCGGCATCAAGCTCCGCAAAATACATTTAGACCGATAGCGAAACGAAGCTGTTGTACTGGGTGATGTTTCGTTTGAGGATGTCAGCGCACAGTCCCAGCACCCGCTCGAAACGGGCCCGGTCCAGTTTGACACACTTGAGCGGTCCTCGGGCGATTACGGTGGCGGCTCGTGGACGGTCCAGCAACAGGGCAATCTCCCCGAAATAGTCACTGGGGCCGAGACGGCCAACTTCGGCGGGTTCTTCGTTCTGTGTGGATAAAAAAGAGAATTGCGTGTATGGTTAATATATAAATAGCTGACCCGACAAACGTTGTTCTGCCATATAAATTATTTCTAGTGAATATTTTGGTTGTTAAATAGAAAATCACAAATGTATCGTAAGTGTTTTTGGATGTTTTGACGATCTATAAAATTGAATGTGATCAACAAAATAGAAGGAACGAAACGATTTGAACAAAAATGTGACTGTGCGCATTGTCATTCGATAAACAAACGTGAAACGCTCGTGACTAATCTATTCTACCCTCTTCTACTGTATTCAATTAAGAAGAAAAATGTTGCAACGCTATATCGTTGCGGAGCAATTCAGAAATATTAGTGCAATCAAGCATTTCCCGAGTATGATTACGGCCCATCCTTTCAAAAAGATCACACGAATATGTGGGGCTGGGATCTATCACATACTGAGGAATGGAGTGCTATAGACGATGACCGCCGACGAAAATAAAAAAAAAACAAATCATTCATTACCTTCAATGTAAAAGGTGAAATGCTAAAGATATGTAAAGAATTGTTACTCGATGTTATTTGAATACTTAAAAGGCATAATCCTGACCCTAACATAACTATTTTTTTAAACAACCTCGCATTTCCGTCAAAACTTTTTCCATGATATAAAATTATTATCAGACACAAGATTTTTCCCCAAATTGCAGATAATGTGTTACTCTGTTACATAGAACACATATTTGATACAGGACAGTTACAAACTGTCCCGAAAATATACAGGGTTTTACATTTCGGGCTTCCGAAAGTATACAGCCCTGCGCTGACAACCGATGAAAAACCCGCAAATGTTTTTCGAGCATTACGGACGGATTTTGGTCGTCCTGGACGGCCTACAGAGCACACAATCGCTAATGTAGTGCGTAAGTTCGAACAAACTGGATCCGTAGTGGATATTGTGAAACCTGTGCATCATCGTAATGTGCGTTCGGCCGAAAATATTGCTGCTGTTGTTGCCAGTGTGGAGGATGAAACGAATGTTTCGATTCCACGGCGTGCTCAGCAATTGGGCTTGTCAAACACATCATTGTGGCGAATTTTGCATTTGGACTTGCACCTACATCCATATAGGTCCAACTGGTACAAAAATTAGAGCGTGGTGACCATGGAATGCGTCGCGCATACGTCGATTGGGTGAACGAACAACAGCAGCAAAATGCTGATTTTTCGCATCAAATTTTCTTCAGCGATGAGGCACATTTCGAGCTCGGTGGCTATGTGAACACCCAAAATTTCCGTATATGGGGCTCAGAAAATCCACACGTGATTGTTGAGAGGCCATTGCATCCGCCAAAAGTCACTGTTTGGTGCGCATTATGGTCTGGTAGAGTTATCGGGCCGTATTTCTTTGAAAATGAGGACGGCGAGACGGTAACTGTGAATGGTGAGCGCTATGGCCGCATGTTAACCGATTTTTTTTGCCACAAATTGAATATATGGATACGGATGACATGTGGTTTCAGCAGGACGGCGCCACGTGCCACACAACACGACCGAACATGGCCATATTGCGAACGAAATTTGAGGAACGCATAATTTCGCGTTTTGGTGATGCCAATTGGCCGTCCAGATCATGCGATTTGAACCCGCTAGACTTTTTTTTGTGGAGTTATGCGAAAGACCGTGTCTATGCCAACTCTCCGCAAACTCTTGAACATTTGAAAGATAACATTCGTGAAGTTATGACCGAGATACCGCCCCATATGTGCCGAAAAGTCATCGAAAATTACCTGTTCCGGATCAAGGTGTGCGAGGAAGCCCTATGTGGACATTTGAATGATGTTGTATTTCACACATAATGGCATAAACCAAACTTTAATTTGAAATAAAAGTTTCATCGAAATTCGAATTCTAAGTGTGTTTTATTTCAATTTACTTTCGGAATTTAAAGTTGGAAAACCCTGTATTATCATTTTCGATTCAAAGAAATGGAACACAAACTCAATGTCGTTTATGACGAATTGTGCGGCAAAGTTGCTATATTTTCACAACTCGGTTGGACTTGAGTGGGACGGATCTTGAATTCCCGATAAAAGCAAACTATTGATTTCCTCTGGCCGTGTTTTATCAACTAATCTGACTAAAAATGGATGTATGAGGTCATCCTTATGCACTCGTGATTGAATGGTTAGCGTCTCACATTATCACGCCGGGTGTTCGGGTTCGATTCCCGTTCTGACCGGGGGATTTTTCATCAAAATAATTTCCTTCGACTTGCACTGTGGTCACGCGTGTTCTAGAGCTTGCCCCTCGGAATACATTCAAGCAGTGTTGTCACATTTGAATCTGTATCAGAGCTGTTGAAAATCTGTTTAAGACATCTTGTTATGCAAGAAACTATCAAATGTAAAACATAATAAATAAAACAGAAATTTTTCTCACGGTAGCCATTTTGATGTAATTTTGTGCACATCGTATTTATGGAATTTCCCATGAAATTTCAATTATTTGACCTGATATCTTCGGCAAATCATCAGTTTGGACAACTGAAACAAATATTTTGTTTGGTTTCAGTGAATAATTCGCATTCGAAATTACTTTGATGTTTGAGGCAAAATGAGCCACCACTGAATAACGACTAACAATGTCATGTTTTCCAAAGCTGATCTACCTCATCAAATGTTGCTTTTCAAGGTGTTCCTTTTGTGGTTTTGACCCTGAAAAAATATGCCTCGACCAAAACCAAACCTCAATATGTGAAGCGCTATGTGTTTCTTTACTACTTTTTCGCACGTATGAGTAAATTCTAATGACTACTCTAGGTGAATAAGCTCAGCTTGATTCACATGTACCTACTATTTCAATAATGATTTAAACAAATTTAGATAAGAAAGAACGCATAAAACTATCCCATTTAGCATGTGTTCATTTTAACCGCACGATAAAAAAATGCTCGATTTTACATCTTATTTTCTTTTAATGGAAAATGTACTATTTTTATTTAGTTTATTATAGCTTAACAATTAGTTAAGCTATAATATTCTCCGAAGAACGGAAATTGTAGCAGTATGTGGGCGCAGTAAATGGGCATATTCCTTAGGGTGTTCATTTTAACCGCTTTTCCCCTACCATGTTGTTGCTTCGTTCGAATGTAAGAAATTTCACAGGCGGAAAAAATCTGTACCAATCTGTACTTTTTGACGAAAATCTGTACTCTGCACCGTACAGAATCTGTACCAAAAATAACAAAAAAATCTGTACCTTTCCAGTAAACCTGTAAGTGTGGCAACACTGCATTCAAGGCGTGTTATTTGGCTTAAGAAATCTTAACTGACGCTAGTTAATGCATACGTTTAGACGACAAAAGTTCCACAGAGAACGTGAACGCCATTCAAGATGAGGCAATCCTCGCTTTTACCTTTCAGCCGAATACATCTAACAACGTGTTAGATCAAATACGTGTAATGTTGTAATAAAGTTCATCGAAGACATAATTTTTTAATTGAACACACGTGATGTAATGTCATGAAATGCGTTGCGTTGTGGCCTGGCAATAGCAAAGGCTGTGTCGGCGTTGCTCATATAGCGTCTCGTAAGAGAATTGATGCTTCGTAGGAACCGCAGCCGTCCGCTCTTTACCTTCGAGTAAACGTCGACGGTAATCGGTACCCTTGGTATCACAGTTTACGACCTATTTTCGATGCATTTTGTGCATAATTTCACAGAAAAATCGAGCCGGTCGAGCCGTTTCGAAGGAGTTCAAACACGAACATCGTGATACGAGATTTTTATATATAAAGAAGTTTGTTCAACGGCACTATCTTTGATGTCCTGCTATTCAAAGGGTCATCCATTGACGATTTGGCAGTTTTGTGTCTTCATCGAACCCTTGAAACGAACTTGATGTGTCAATGTCAAATGTCAAAACGTTAGTCTAAAAAACATTTTCATCGTGGTGAAATACACGAACGTCCGATGTCAGAAAAGAAAAGGGATTGGGAAAGGATAACATAGTGTTTAGACGAGAGAGCGAGACCATTTTCCTGTCACTTCGCAGTTACACCAACTCAATATATTTCAGTCCGGTGGCAGAAAAGAAATGGGATTTGGAGAGAAGAGCCATATAGCGAGCGAGCTTATAAGCAACCGCTCAGTCCGGATGCAGACAAGAAATGGGATTGGGAGAGAGGAATATAGTGTTTAGGTGAGCAAGAACAATACCCGGTCACTTCGCACTCACAACTAAATGGATTTCCAAGCGGCTCAGAAGCGACCGCTCAGTCCGGTTGCAAAAAAGAAATGGGATTGGAAGAGAAGAGCCAATTTTCATGTTACTTCGCAGTTACAACTCAATGGATTTCAGTCCCGTGGCAGAAAAGAAATGGGATTTGGAGAGAAGAGCCATTGTGTCTATGCGAGCGAACTTATAAGCCACCGCTTAGTCCGGTGGCAGAAAAGAAATGGGATTGGAAGAGAATAGCCTATTTCCCTGTTACTTCGCAATTACTTATTAATGGATTTCAATCCGGTGACAGAAAAGAAATGGGATTGGGAAAGAAGAGCATAGTGTTTAGGCGAGCAACTCTGTCTCTTCGCAATCATAACTAAATGGATTTTCGAGTGGACACCAGCTTTTAAGCCATCGCGGGATTGGGATTTTTCCCGTCACCTCGAAATTACAACTAAATGGATTTCGGCGGCTCTCGACTCATAAGCCACCGCTCAATCCGGTTGCAGAAAAGAAATGGGATTGGAAGAGAAGAACCTGTTTTCCTGTTACTTCGCAGTTACAACTAAATGGATATCAACCCGGTGACAGAAAAGAAATGGAATTGAGAGAGAAGAGCAGTGTTTAGGCGAGTAAGACCCTTACCCTGTTTGTTCGCAATCACAACTAAATGTATTTCCGAGCGGGCACCAGCTTTTAAGTCACCGCGGGATTGGGAAAGAGCCTATTTTTTCGTCACCTCGCAATTACAACAAAATGGATTTTAGTCCGCTGGCAGAAAAAAATTAGATTGGGAAAGAAGAGCCATTGTGTTTATGCGAGCGAGCTTATAAGCCACCGCTCAGTCCGGATGCAGAAAAGAAATGGGATTGGGAGAGAAGAACATAGTGTTTAGGTGACCAAAAACATTTCCCTGTCACTTCGCAATTACAACGAAATGGAATTCCGAGTGGCCACCGGCTTATAAGCCACCGTTCAGTCCGGTTGCAGAAAAGAAATGGAATTGGGAGAGAAGCCACCGTTCTGTCCGGTGGCAGAAAAGAAATGGGATTTGGAGAGAAGAGCCTTTGTGTTTATGCGAGCGAGCTTAGAAGCCACCGCTCAGTCCGGATGCAGAAAAAAAAATGGGATTGGGAGAGAAGAAAATAGTGTTTAGGTGACCAAAAACATTTCACCGTCACTTCGCAATTACAACTAAATGGATTTCCGAGTGGCTTATAAACCACCGTTCAGTCCGGTTGCAGAAAAGAAATGGAATTGGGAGTTAAGTTTATGCGAGCGAACAACGAGTGAGACTATTTCTCTGTCATTTTACAATTACAATTACAGCTGAATGGATTTCAGAGCGTTCATAAGCTACCATTTAGTCCGATGACAGAAAATAAATGGGATTGAGAGAGAAGAGCAAGGTATTTAAACAAACGAGCGAGCGAGCGACCACTTCCCAATTAAAACTAAATGGATTTCAGTCCTTCGGTGGCAGAAAAGAAATGGGAATGGGAGAGAAGAGCGTTTATCCGCTCCGCTCAGTCCGGTTGCAGAAAAGAAATGAGATTGATAGCCTATTTCCCCGTTACTTCGCAATTACAACCAAATGGATTTTCTGTCCTTCGGTGGCACAAAAGAAATGGGATTGTGAGAGAAGAGCCATTGTGTTTATGAGAGCGAGCACCGGCTTATTAGCCACCATTTATTCCGGAGACAGAAAATAAATGAGATTGGAAGAGGATAGTGTAGTATTTAGGCGAGCGAACGAGACCATTTCTCTGTCACTTCACAATTACAACTAAATGGATTTCCGAGCGGACACCGGCTTACAATCCACCGTTCAGTCCAATGGCAGAAAAGAAATGGGATTGGGAGAAGATCATAATGTTTATGCGAGCGAGCGAGACCAATTCTCTGTCACTTCGCAATTACAACCAGTGGCGTCGAGTGGAGCTTTTGCACCCGGGGCGGAAGTGTATGGTTGCACTCCTTTACTCTTCGCTATATAGTGTATATGATATATGGTTTATGTCAAATGGTGAAGTATCTGTTAATGTATGGAGTGTTTCTGCATCCCTAAAATCGTGTACCCGGTGGCGCCGCACCCCCCAGTCGACGCCACTGATTATAACTAAATGGATTTCCGAGCGGGCACCAATTTATAAGCTATTGTTCAGTCCGGTGGCCGAAAAGAAATGGGTTCTACTGTCAATTCATATGCTTAGCGACCCATACAGTGAATAACGGACAACAAATATATTCCTTTCTGTCCTTTTTCAACTCATTTGATATAAATAAGCCATCCACGATTCGAAATCAATGTCTCAAAGCAGATAGCGAGCAGACAACATTCATTCCTAATGCTTATATAAACCACATCTACAAACAAAGCTCGATACAAGAATGGAAGATATTGTAAAAGAGCAGTGTGATTTTGTTGCCAACAAGTAAGTGTTGTTTCATATGAGAAACTTATTTTTTTTCTCAAGCATTTCAGTTGCTCCTCAAAAGACTCTGACATACACGTGACACACGAATCAAATGCAGCGCTCGTTCGCTCGATATAAGTACAGGTAAACTTCGATATAACGTACATTTTACTTTCAAAATTGTACGTTGTATCGAATTGTACGTTATATCGAAGCATAATAAAGTACTCACAAACGTAGTCTATAATACATTATTGTGTTGCTGTTTTAGTACAGTTAATGAATAATTTCAATCAGAAGACGAAGCCAGCCTTTCTCATGATGTTTCCCTTCGTACTGTTGATTAAAGCTTAATTCATTTAGAATCCGGAATCACAACACCAGCTGTATTTCGGGATTGATTGAAGGTACAAAACTTGTTTTAGCATCACAATACAGATAATTCATTCAAAAATCAGAAAAAAAAATATTGAAAAAATTTTTCCTTTACACTTTGGAAATGTGTACGTTATATCGAGGTGAAATGTACGTTATATCGAGTGACGTTATATCGAGGGTACGTTATAACGAGGGTACGTTGTATCGAAGTTTCCCTGTACCGCTATTTCTCGATAGATCACCGAAATATTTGCCTCAATTGACAGGAAATATTTCTAAGCACCTATTAGAATAAAGAAAATTATACATTTTTTTGAAACTAACCATTGAACAGCTCACTTCGCAATTACAACGATGAAAAAAAAGTGGAACAGAGTGCGAAGTCGAAAATTTAAAGTGATTTTTGACATGCTGTAAGTTCGTGAAAAATCAACGCATATCGATGGAATGTACATCATTTTGAAGCTACAATTTCAGGAATTAGAATATTTGAGGGGCTCAGAATGCAAGGGGTGTAATTGACTTGATCGATTTCTCTTCATCAACTTTTTATTTAGTTAATAACTCAACTGCAAAAACTTTCCAATTTAAGTTTGCTATAGAATCCGATAGATGAGGTTCTGACCTATTTTCCACATTGGTAAATACAGCTGGGAATGTATTTGCAGCTAAGCAGTGTTTGGATTTCGATCAAAATCGAATGATACACAATGTGGCATGCAAGTAAACTCTCACGAACATATAACCAAATATGAGAGGATCATTCAGATACTTGTATGAATGTCAGTAATCACTTGTGTAATATTTAGTGATTAAACTAAGAGAGGAACGAAGACTGTTGATTGCATATCCGAACTGTATCAAACATCTCATACCATTTTCGTAGCCTGCATACAAGTTTGAACCACATATATCGTCCCATTTTACTATAGCGAAACCCACTGCACAGAAAAGTGCAAAGCAATAAATGATACAAGAAAAATTACGTCATCATTTAGTCACCATTTGCGGAGAGCAGCGAATGGGAAAAGAGATGAAACGCGAGAGTTTTTGCTTCTCACTGGAGCGGTGTTGCTAGTAAAACTATGCGGTCTATATGAATATACATATTTCAAGGGATAGCGGCGTTAAAAATGGAAAATATAATCTGACTACCCTCCCTTAGCCTCTATCGAGCTAAATAATCATATAGTTTGCACTCTCTGAGACTTAAAAATCAGGATCTGCTACATTAGCTGAATATGAATCTTTCGCTTTGCGTAGTCCGTACGATCCTGCTGTTTCATGATGCATGGAGAGGTTCGATATGTATATGTTAGAGGCAAAGAAGAAAATAAACTTTCTGCACCGAAAGCGTATATGGTAGCTTTGCTTGCATGCTGGTGTGCAATAAAGTGCGAGCCGATGCAGAGTTGTCTCGTTCTCTTTTGTGTCGTGATTTGCAACACATAACAACAAAAGAATACCGCTGGGGGAAATGTTTCCTGAAAGATCATATTTGAACGAACGAAAGCGATTTTTTCAATGAGTGGATCATTTGGCAAACACTGCAACTAAGTTATGACCCAAAGAGAGAGTCGATGTAGAGAAATCGATCAAATCACTTACACCCCTTTCATTCTAAGCCCCTCATTTTATGTACATATTTTTATCTTGGTGTGTGTGTAAGTATAATGGGCAACAATATAGGGAAGAAATGAAAAATCGATTTTTCTCTGTTTTTCAAATATTTTGTGGACTAACACATATTTTTGCTAACCAGCTCAACAGCAAATTAAATTACCCTTATCAACCAGCTTTCATTTGATCTCTAGAACGTTCCTGTAGGATTTTTCCATACAGAGATATTTCAGTTTGAATGAAAAATTACCACTTCATCTTGGATGATGAACTATTCAATAAAAAACCATGGCATCGCAAATCGAAAGGCAGTTTGAAAACTCCAATAAATTCTTCACAAGATTATTTTGTTACTTTGACAAAAAAAAATTATTTAAATTTTTTGTGTCGAATTCAAAAAAGTGCCAAAAACAGGATTTTTATAGTGTTTAAAAAAATATGCTGCAAATATCATAGTAAGTACTAATGTTTGCAGCATGTCACGTCGCATCGAACGGAGATATGAATTAAGTGATTGTGACATATTTTCTGTTAGTAGAAGGAGATCTCCGTAGCCTAGATAGCTGCTCGTCCGCTCATCAAGCGTACGATCTTTTTGAATTCCAGGACCCTCCATAGATTGATTGCTCTTTTTCGAGGCTACGGGCGAACGAACTTTGTAGTTCAAAGCCTCTGTAATAGAAAACATCAATCACTTTTCTGTTAGTGATACATTTGACGTTGGCTTTAAAAGTAACATGTAACATTGCATTAGGCTATACCTTTCGTCTAATGCAAAATTTTGTTAATGATTTGATTCAGAAACAATTTTTTTTGGTTTCACTCTAGACAGCGATCATTTGGCGCACATATGTCAATGTTGATATTTGTGTGTGATATCCGTTCCATCGTTTCCACGCAAATCTCGTAACGATCGGTTAAGTCTAAAGTGATTCGTACATTCATCCCAAACAATAATTTTATTTTATATTTTTCCCATAATTGATCATGAAATATTGCACGTGGAAGTCTCGATGAGTTGCGTGTTTAATGGCAACTTCGAAGATAAATGAACAGCCCTTCACCTGATAACAATGTAGCAACTATTCCAGATTGAGCGATAGTTGAGGATATTTCATTGATCGAACCATTGCCTGAATCAATTTAATGCGAGAAATTTCCCCAGTTCCTCTTGGCGCATCTAAGATGTAAGTTACCTTGTTGACGTAGGATTACGTCTTTCGGGAACATATTGGGGTACAAATTGAAAAATGAAAATCGATCGCATCGTGAAAAATGTCCAATTTCCAACGCTTGTTACTCATTCATTTCATGATGGATTGATGAGATGTTTGCATGTTGTGTTGTGACGAGTTGGTTTCTCCACTCACGTCCATCTTTAATCTGTCATTAAGGCAACGCTGTTTTCCCACAAGCTGGAAGACGTCTATCATGTTTCCTGTGTTTAAAAAAGGGAATCGGCAGAATGTTGAGAACTACAGAGGAATAACTTCGCTTTGCGCCTGTTCCAAGGTTTTCGAAATTCTTATGAACGACCTACTTTTCGACTCTTGCAAGAATTACATTGCCATGGATCAGCACGGGTTTTATTCGAAAAGGTCAACTACCACGAACCTAGTTCAGTTCGCCTCTTTTTGTATAAAAAACATTGATGCTGGTGCCCAAGTCGACACCGTCTACACAGACTTGAAATCTGCCTTCGATAGAGTTGATCATGGAATACTGTTGGAACGATTAGGGAGAATCGGTATCTCCGCGGATATTATCAGCTGGTTCAAATCATACCTCTTAAATCGTAGGCTCACTGTTAGCATTGGGTCGGTAACTTCGGAACATTTCTCGAATTTATCTGGCGTGCCACAAGGGAGCAATCTGGGCCCCTTGCTATTTTCAATATTTATTAATGAGCTATCTGTCATACTACCACCCGGCTATCGACTGCTTTACGCTGACGACGTCAAAATCTACATGGTCATGAGGAGTATTGAGGACTGTTACGCTTTACAACGGCTGCTGAATCGTTTCACTGAATGGTGTACACGGAACATGCTTACGCTAAGCATTCATAAATGCAACGTTATCACGTTCCACCGCAAGCTCAATCCGACAGAGTACGATTACGCAATTGACGGACAGTCTCTCGATCGTGTATATCAAGTTCATGATCTCGGGATCATCCTAGACTCAGCATTCACCTTCCGATCACACTACAACGACATTATTTCTAGAGCTAACCGCCAGCTGGGATTCATGTTTAAAATATCCCAAGAGTTTAACGACCCACTTTGCCTCCGGTCTCTATACTGCACTCTGGTGAGATCGATTCTGGAATTTAACTCTGTAGTTTGGTGCCCATACCAGTCAACATGGACCGCAAGAGTCGAAGCAATACAGGGGAAATTCGTTAGATATGCCCTCCGACGTCTTCCGTGGCGAGATGCATTGAACCTTCCCCGATACGAAGATCGATGCAGATTGCTGGGACTGCAGACATTGGAACAGAGAAGGAGTATTGACCAAGCTGTGTTTGTTGCAAAAATTTTCAACGGAGAAGCTGACGCACCGGAATTATTAGGACAGCTTAACATCTACGCTCCTGAACGACTGCTTCGCCAACGAAACTTTCTGCTTCTTGAGCCCCGAAATACTTTGTATGGCCTCCATGACCCTGTGCGATTCATGTCGGCAAGTTTCAATGAAGTTTTCGCTCACTTTGATTTTGGCTCTACTGCGTCCGCATTCAAACACAGACTCACAGAACTGAATAGGATGAACCACTGACAACGACATTAACTATGGACAAGGGCCCAGTTCCCAATTAGTTTTTTGTTATTTTTTTTTATGATTTGACCACAGTTGACGCCTATTATTATTTACTTTTTTATATTTGTTGTGTTCAAAATGTGCTACTTTTTTTTTATACTTATATATGTTTTGCATGTGAATGAAAAGATATGGGGTTTTGGCCTCCTCTATTTGGTTTTTCCCCATCTTAGTTCATTAAGACTACAAAAAGTCAGATGAATAAATAATAAATAATAAATAATAAATAATCAAACGATTACGGCACTCTATAACAATTTTTCACATTGAATAAAATAGTATATATCATATAACTAACTATCGAACAATTGAAAAAATTCAACCCCTATCCAAACAGAGATACCCAGTCCTGATTGGTCGAAATTGACGTCATTTCTTTTTCGCGCCCGATTCGTTCGTTCACCGGCAAGCTGCATGGCAATCGAGTAGGAGGCGCCTACATCACACATACCAAATGATATAAAAGCAAGGAGCATTCGTGGATCTCATTCATTCTTACAACGGACGTGGAACGGACAACAACAAGTGGAGAGCAGCAACAGTGAAAGCGGCTAATATATAGGCGAGCATAGAAGTTGAGCGGTCAAAATGCGAGCTGTGTCTCACATCGAGCTTCTATGGCAGCATAAGTAGCGGCAAACAGTAGCAACGGTTGTTGAAACCGGTTTACTACTAGTGGCAGCAGCAAGCATCACGAGCGGATCGTTTCAGGCACGCTTTCTTCGTCAGAAGTGCGAGAACGTTTCTTGGCATCGTGAAAGTGCAGCATCGAATCTGAGCGGCCAACAATTGAGCTGTGTCTCACATAAGTGGCAGTAGCAGCAGCAGCAGCGGTAAACATCAAGGCTGAGCCTCAACAATCGAGCTGTGTCTCGCATCGGTCCACTACTGTTGGCAACAATAAACATCATGAGTAGAGAGTTTCAGGCATGCTCTCTTTCTCTACTGCTGCTGCTGCTACTCAGTCAGATTTCTCATTCTCATTCATTGGACGCTCAGATCGATAAACATATGTATTTCTGGTGTGCATTGCTGGTCCTCCTGTTCACATCAACCAATACACAGAAGCCGCACAGAAGCCGAAGATGCCAAAGCCAAGGAAAGCAGCAGCGACTCCGAAAAAAAAACTACCGCTGCCAAAAAGTTAACAACTACTACATCCGACTGAAACCTCATTACATTAGCACGCAACCCATTTAACCATTCCAGTTCTTCTCAGGACTTTCGATATTGCTTTGAAACGAAAGAGTTTAATTTATAGTTTTCCACTTATCATAAAAATGATATAAAACTACGATCAAAAAGACTGTTTACTTTTACATTTTCTTTGATCATGTGCAACTAACAGGAAACTTATCACGTCAGAAACATACTTTCCATCAACCAACCTGACTGGATGCGGTAAGGGAGGCGAATGACATATGTATGCATATATATATATATATATATATATATATATATGTATATATATATATATATATATATATATATATATTTATTTATATATTATTATATTATATATTATTATTATATATATATATATATATATATATATATATATATATATATATATATATATACATATATACACAATCCGAATCCGGAATCTGAATTTTAATCTAAAATCTGAATCTGGAAACTATAGCCGGAAACTTTCACATGAAACCTGAATTCGGAACATATTGTAGAATGTAATTACACTTTAATAAAACATCGTGTCTCGATCAATTCTTGAATAATTTCGACTCCACTCTCTCAATGGAAGCAGTTCAGACATGATGTAATTTATTTCACATTTTCCATCTTCTGCACATTTCCCGAAAAGCTAGCATCGCTTGATGAAGGCCCTGTGCAAAATTAAGGAGAAGACATCGTGATTAATTTATATTCACCTCATCTCGCTTCTGTCTGACGGTGGCGCATCCTTCCACAATTATATAGAAATCATTTCCTGGCTCGCCCTGCTTCACAATGGTTTCTCCATCCTCGAAAGTGACAGGTTCTAGCGCATCCGCAACCGTGAGACGTTCCCATTTATCTAAGCTTTCTGCAAAGCGAAACAAAGAAACATCTCATCAATTCGCACATATTTTTCCTGTCGAAACTCAAATCTAACCCCACCTAGAATAGAAACTCTCGATAGGAACTCTTCGTACATCTTGCGCTTCCGGATGGTGGACCCCATCAAAATTCGCCGATAGCTGTCACGGTCGATTCCCCACAACTTGACGTCGGTTTTGGCACGTACTGTAGCAGCGCGCGGCGTTCCGTAAATCAAGGCTAGCTCGCCAAAGCTGCCGCCCTCGCCAATTGTCGTCACCTGTTCATTATTCACGAAGACCTGTGGAGTAATGCGGCGGGGGAGAAGAACGCAAAACACATAATTGAGGCGTATCATAAACATATTTTCATTCATATTCCCATCTAGTTTTCGTCGTCTATATGCTAACAACAACAGAGTCGTTACGTATTTTTTTAAGTTTTATTAGTTTTTTTTTACTTTAACTTTTGAATAAATCAGAATATAGGTAACATTCTGTTTTGTTAGAAATGAAATTTTGAGAATAGTAAATATGAATTCATTATTTTCCAATTAGATGTCGTTATTAATCGAGTAACAAGCTATATGTGCGTTTGAGTTACGTGGCTACTAAATCATATTGAACACACTCACCTCAACCTCTCCAATATCAATCACGTAAAAGTTGTCTCCCTCGTCACCCTGCTGGATAATGGACTCCCCCGGTAGGAAAGTGCACGGGAACATTGCGTCGAAGATATCCGACCGCTCGTTTTCATCCAGGTGGGAAAAAAGTACATTCTTAGCGATGGCTTTGGACAGCGCCGCCATTGTTTTGTAATCCTTGGGGACAACCTTTTTGACGTAGCTAGTGGCATCCTCCTCGCTGACTGGTTCCGCTGAGATTCCGCCACGCCTCCGAACCGGTGGTACCGCCGTCTGGGGCATCGGACTGAGATCGTCGAGATCGTCGGGACTGGTCGCCTGCTTGTTAGCATCGAGCTTTGCCTGTTCCTGTAAAGATGGAAGAAGGAGGACATTTGGTTATCATCATTATCCAGTTTACAGATTATTATTACAAGTTAATGGAGGTCAAAACAGTGCGATTAGTCAACCTGGTGTTGTCACATTATTGTCGACCCGAATCCGACACGCAAACCATCATCATTGCAGTCCGGAACCTGTTTTCATTTCGGGTTAAAGTGACAAAACATCAATTACCAAACAAATTAGTCGGACAAATATTGATGTTGTGAATAATTTAGCGATAATTCATGACAGCGGTAGAAAGTATTGAAGTATTGGTTATTTTCTGAATTGACTGAAGATCAGTTTTTTTATTTAACAATAGACATAGTTGACAGAGTTGATTCGTAACAATTGTTACTGCTTTTTGTGTATTTAGGTAGTAATTAAATTAAAACATCGTATAGCGGAGCGGCCGACAAACCAGTTGAATTATCAACAGAGCATCCGCGAATGACTCCGATACTATATTTTCTTCGATAGAACTTTATGCGGCCTCGATGAGAGAATGGTATTTTTAGATCGGTGTCCGGAGTAATCAGATCGAATGCATGGAATGGAATGAAAGATACGGGAAAAATAATTGCTTATTTAGGCAAACGATGGAATTTCTTTGGTGTCGTTGGCTTGTTATAGTTCTGCTATGTTTGTACACTGTTGGTTCATAAAGCAAAACAGTAGACGAGATCTCTTTACAACTTACACGTGCCCAACTGAATCATCCATCGTAATGCATCGAAATCCGGATACTTAAGCGCTTACGATAATAACATCGCACTACTACAATGGCAATACAAGAGTTAGGATCCCTACATTCACACCCACCGCTACATACACTCTGTCCAACTCCTATAAGACTACCTTGAATATATTTCATTGTAACACAATCTCAACAAGATTTTTTCATAAATTGTTGAACGCTTAGAATAAAAATATTTCGTTCAAAATATGTTACGTTCAAAAGAGTCATTTGTATATTTATTGGGCCCAAATATAATAATTTCAGCTGTTCAGTTTCTATAAAACCATTACAAAATTCATAAGTATTAACAATGAAAAATTCATCGGCAAATTTATGTGTCAATAATTGGTAGCCTTTCCACTTTTGTCACTGAAGATAAGTTAGTTAAATAAAAAATAAAAAAAATGTCATTTTACATTGAAGAACTCTTCGTTATGGTATATAGCAAATGTTTTCTTTTGAAAACATTCTTTGTCGAAACATACCATGTCCCTCTGTCGGTTCATGTGAGCATTGGCAAAACTCAGACATCTTTCGATGTGAGATGGTGTAAGATTAGAAAGTTTAGTCTTTCTAGCATTCTTTATGTAAGGAATTTTTACAAAACTTGACGAATTCTCTCTCAGGAAACATTTAAATCCAAAGATTGTTTTATTTATATAAGCGATTTTGAGGTATTCGAAGCTATTCTAACTAATCCTCGCTTATCACGATCAGAGAGTTTCGATCCATGTGGAGCTCTCCTCTTTTTACCGTATCCTTTTCGTGTTTCAATTTGTAACCACCATACCCCCCCCCCCCCATATATTCTCGAAAGACGTAGTCCTACGTCACAAAGTTTGTCGTACTACAACATTTTTTAATTTTTACCACCCCTACTTTTTGTCAAATAATGACCTACTGTGTACTGAATGCAACGAGCAGATTCATTTTTTATATTCCGGTTTTCGGCACTTCAAAACTGGGCTCATTACAAGAACTAAACAGTAAACACTGTTCTTCCTAATTGAAGTATTGTCACCTCGTTGGAACCGTCTGCTGTGAAATTAATGACTCACTCTTAATCTACTACGTGAACCAGACAACGTGTTTTATCACTACAAGTAGACAAATGGGAATCATGCGTTCATCAAATATACCTTTCATTTACGATGGATAAAAGGTGCTACTGACAAGATATTTCTTTCTCCGCATTTATTTTCTTCGCACGCGCTGTGGGAACAATTTCCAGGCAAATAGGCAAGATTCTGATTAGCGATAATAAATGACCTGCTGTCAGCTTGCCATATAACATGACCCTCGTCGTTAGGCTCTGTTTTGGTTTCAGTGGAGTGAACAAAAACATCATCTTTTGTTTTGTACGTAGCATTAACTGGTAAATCGAGTGGGATGAATCTGGGTTTGTTTTTATTTTTGCTTCTAATCGGGGTATCTGTGTGATGAAACAAATATCATTATGTTCTTATTTACAAGGTTCGCCAATTCAGAAGCAGCTGAGTAACCAAAAAAAAATGTTTTGGTTATTTGATCAACGGTTTGTATTTTCTAATCCGAAAGTTGATCGATTGCTTGAAATTATGAGAAATAATATCGCTTAATTGTTACTCATAACCATTAAGGTTAAATCCAGACCTGTCACCATCATCAACATCGCTATTCTACTAACTCAAGATCTGGAGGAGACAAACGGTCGTGATACCTACAAGGATCGACCATTGACCGCGAAATTCAATGATTTGTAGGGGATTATGAACGACTGCAGAAGTGTTCCGGTCGTTCACTTTAAACTGTAATTGTTCCAAATTGTTACACTACCGGAAACTTAACTAGGAATCGGGCTCCCAAAAAAAATGTAAGGGGTTGTATCTAGGACACGACCGCATATTTTCGACGTAGAACTACGCAAATATATTATGCAATACACTTGTTTACTACTTCGAATATTATTTTAGAATGCATCGAATTTTTTGTAATAGATTATGTTCTTCGTTACGAATAAATTTGATGAACGTCCTTTTACGTTTGATATGATGCCTTTGACTACCAAAATATGTGAACGGAAGAATTGTCAAACGATCATTGTATTTTACATTTCCCTCTGAAATTATTGCACACCTCATGTTTACGTATTTCTCGAACCTCGAAAATTCATTCACCTCTAGTGTCTGAAGTGACGATTCTCCCAGGCTTCTCAGTTTAAAAGTACGTTTTAGGGAAACATATTCTGGTCTGCACAACGAAAAGCGAGTATAAAAGTACTCAATACCAAAAAAAAACCTCCGACTTGAATGTACCTGCGAAGCGGATTCTCCACACACATTAATTTTGAAGTCCATGTTAGGGAAACACAGCTCAGTGGGAGAAAATGTCCCCGACTTGCGTGTTTTGACAAAGTAGATTTCCCCAGGCACATTGATTTTGAAGTCCGTGTTAGGGAAACACAGCTCGGTGGAAACAAAAATACCCCCGACTTGCATGTATATTTTCAAAGCGGTTTCCATAGGTACATCGATTTAGAAGTCTATGTTGGGGAAACCGTAAAACGGGCAAATCGAATCTTGACAGTTAGGACGTTTAGATAACGCTTGATATTTTACAGTTATTCACTTGTTTGTCTAATGATACATAACATTTTATTAATTGTGATGGACTTTCCGGCCTGTAGAAATGTTCGAGTTATAAGCATTCGAAATACGGGTAGGGTTAGCACACAAATCGGCAGAATAAATGTGTGGGAAAAAAGAAGTTCTTCAAGTTTTCATGAATTTAAATCGTTTAGAGATTAGCGAATTGTAATGTATATCATATCAAAGAAATCTTAGAGAATTTCCGATTCGATTGGTAGGAGATTATGAGAATTCGTTCACAGTGAAAATAGTTATTAACGTTAACTTTATTTCATAAAAACGTGACCTGTTTTCTGATTTGGTACCCTTCCTGAAAGACGTAGGTCTACGTAAATTTTTTTTTCTTTTAGCAATTGCAGAATTATCCATCAATTCTCTGTCTTGACAGGATTTGACTTATATGTAAACAAACTATGTGTCACGTAAGTCACAAAGTGACGGGAAAACGAATCGGTATAAAATTATTGCCATCTTAGCTGTGTCGAATCTCAACACCCACGGTCATGTCATATATTTGATCAAGTGTTGTACCTTTGCTATTTCCACGCAGATAAAGTTCACATCGATTTTCGTATCCCTTCCGGCTCAGTTGACCGGAAATATTCCCATCAAATGTGTTAGCGGGACCTTGTTAGGGTACGACGCATTTTTAGGAAACGCACAAAAAGTGCTCGTCGCGAAAAGGAACTCTCGGCTGTGGATTCGAAAAAAGGGAACGAATTCATTGTGCGTGGATTTTCATAGTGTCAAGTGATGGTTTTACACTCATAAATTTGTATCATCGACATAGGCAAACATTCACACACGATGCGGCAATGGAACCCCCAACACCAAACAATGTATTTTGTTTCCGCACTCACCGCTATCGATCGGTGTTCTGTTCATCCCGAGGGAACATATTCGACATTACGTTGTCGTTCCTTTCCGTGACGTTACCATTCAGTGAATTGAGAATAGACGCTTATGCAAATGCCAACGTCAACCGGCGGCGAATAGCGACCAAGCGCTCATCATTTGTCAGTCTCCACCCCCATACCACATGTAATGTAGTGGCACATTTTTAGCTGTGGAACGTAATTGACCTAACAAATGGCTGAATTTTTAATCAAACGCTGGGGATGATTTGCATATGCTGCTACGGGTATCGCACTGGGCGATACAAGTGAGCAAACAATTCCTCACTGTCGCACGCCTGCTTCAGCCTTCATTACAGATTAATCAGGGTCCGCTGGGAAATTGACCAGTTGCTCTAGTTCGCTCTATAGTTTCGCAAAAAGTGGAAAGGTATTTTGAGCGCCAATTTCATACTATGTTTGCAGTACCAATGCATACAGAGCAACGAACATCGTTTTGTGAGATACCTCAAGAATTTTCCAGTCGTGACGCAAATACGAATGTATGATACACAAGGCTCGGCATAGTCATAGAGGATAGTCAGCTGACTATCTGATTGACTATGTCCGTATTCAGTCGGAAATAACTTTTGGCTGCTTCACGCAGTTTCTCCGCCAAAACGACTAAACAGTCAGTCGGGCTAAACTATCTCCCTCTACCGACTAGACTATATCATTTTATTCTTCCCAGTCAAATTGTCTTCATTGCATTTTGAAGAAACTTCCCCCAAAACGAATTCGTTCCTCTGCATCGATGTTTGAGTTCCACGTGGATGGACATACGCTACGGGTGAGCTAATTTTTTTGTATCGTACACGAAAATTACTCACACTTATAAAATATCATGCGGTGTGGGTGTGTGTGTGCTATTTTGCACGTTATTTACTAATACTAACGCGAGGACCTTTATAGCATACTTGATAAATGTCTAAGTTCGTTGGTTTGAGTTCACGATGGGTAGACAATAAACCGTCCATTGATGGGTAACTGCTTTTTTGCATCAGAAATCAAGTTTTCGTTCCTCTTTATATGGACGTAAAAATAAGATGGCGTACGCGATCGAACCTAGGGGGGTAGAAATGTGGATTGAAGTCAGTTGAATGAAGGGGCAGAATTGTATTCATTAGTCACGTCAGTTAGAATAACCACTGACTGGACTAGTTCATCAGTCATCCTCGCTAGTCAACGCTAGTTAATTCATTTTTTGTTGACGGCGACTGCCGAAGCAGTTCTAGTCGAAGCGAAGCTACTGAGAGTAGAGTCGGTCTTCATTTTTCACCTTCGAAGATTTCGGGCCCTGATGATACATAAAGCAGGGAGCAAGAAATTCATTAGTTGTTGTTTTTGTTACAAGTATTTTATTAACCCATTTTAGGCCGAGCGTTCGAAAAATCACACTTTGATCATTTTTCATGTCTTTGGAAAGCAACCATATGGTAATGTTTTTGAACCAAAAGATAGCTTAATCTATTAGCTACCACTTACCATTGATTTCATTCAATCTTGAATAACTTTATTGGGCAATAGAATCGATTCAAAGCAAGTATGTATGGAAGGTGTTTTCAATTTAAATTTAAAAAAAAACAATGAAATACAATAATATTTGAATTTTTCTATAGTATAACTTAGACAAAAGAACATACATTGTGGTGTAGAGCGAATATCATTCGATTGAGCCTCCTACAGGATCCTACAGCCGGGGAAATTGAGTGTTCGAAGAATCGAACGTTGGCCATAACGATCTTTTTTTCTGCTGAAACATATCTAACCTCCGCAGCGCATTTTGGTTTGTTTACTTTGGAAGACGGAAGATCTTTCATTTATTTTTGCATTTTCAATTGCGAATGTTTGCAAATATCGATTAATTTAGCAAATATTATCGAAAATCTGTATGAATTGTTGTCCGTAATAACCTTAGGTGATGGCGGCTCGTAGAATTTCGTATGTGGAGGAGTTGATTTTTCGGGAAATGGATAATTGGGAAGAAATAATTCTTAAACATATTATATTTTCCACGGTCAACAACAAAAATAACAGCGTATGCGTTTGAAAGAAAAAGCTTGCCAGTAATTAGTTGAAATTACATGGAATATGAAATGTCACATCTCACCCTAGGTGGAATAATTTAGGTTTATATTTAGAGATCTCCATTCTCCTGTGCTTGTTCGTCCCGGAAAATTGATGTCTTTATGAATACCGTATATTTGCTGATTTTTTTTTTTGTGACTTTTAGTTCGCAGTATGTTTGTATTTGCAAAAAAATGTTTATTTCCCGGAAAATGGGAAATGGGAAAAAAATAATTCTCAAACATTGGTGTTTTTTAGCGTCAATAATCAAAATTACACCAATGGCTTTCGTCAAAAAAATATTTTTCACAGTTTGCACTTGCACTTCTATAATGCAGATACACTCAATAGCACTGAGCAAAAAAATATTTTCCGTTTTTCCCAGTTGACCAATTGTTATTCTGTCCAAGTCTTGGATGAACCTTCCGAAAACACACTAGCCATAAACCAGCTTTAAAAAACTATAAAAGATAGAAAGTTAATGTCTTGAACAAAAGTTCATATTTTAATAAGATCTAAAATTTTGTCGAATGCGCTATATTGCTTTCAACAAAATACAGTAGTATTTAAAAAAAAACATGGAAAAAGCTGTTGTTAGAAAAACTTTTTCTCTGTAAAATGTTCCGATGTATGGGTTGGAAATTGTAAGAGCTATTCACATTTTTTTTTTCAAAAATACGTTTTTGAGAAAAACGAATTTCAATTTTTGAAATATTTTTCTTTTGAATGTAATTTTTCTTCAAAAAGTTTTTGATATTTTTTTATAAAAATTTTGACAATTTCCTACATTTCATCTTCTGACTAGAATGTTGTAGATATTATAGATTTTGAGCTATGAGCTATGGTGATTTTTCTTTTTTTTAATTAAATGAAAAAAATTAAAGTTTGAAAAGGGCTGAACTTTGAGACGAGCAATCGTCTAACTGAAAATTAGGTTCAGTAGCATCCCGATTATCCGCAGAATTGAGTGATACGTCGAACGCGAAAGGAAAATATTTCAGCAAACACCATTGAATCATTCAACTTAACATCTGTGAGGTCGTGTACATCAGTGGTCAGATAGTGTAAAAGCCATGACCAAAATAAAAAAGCATTCAATGACAAACTTCGGGAAATCCTACAGAAGTACTTCATTACTCCAACTTCGAGGATAATGTAGGGTCTATTGAACAAATGTATCTTAAAAATTAAAAAGTCATGCGATTTCTTTACTCATTCCAGAATATTGTCAAAATGAAAGGATTGTATGGTAATTTAAAGATCAAAATTCCGGACTGGAAATTTTCAATGGTTACTGTAAGTGTTATAAAAATTTGATACAGTCAAAGCTCTCTATGATCTCTAAGCGATCGATCAGGGTTTCAAAACTCAGGGCCCTTAATTGACCATCTTTGTGTTGTTATAGAATAACTACATCCACGCAACAACCATCGTGCAAGCTCTGCTTGCAACAAGAAAAAAAAATTGGGCTGCTGTGCTATTAATAAAACAACAATGATCATATCAACTGTTTCCGCTGTCTGGTCTGCTGAACAATGGAAGAACAGAAGGAATACTCTTACGCCTAAACAGATACTGTGTAATTGACAATTTATATAAACCATAAACATGTTAAAATACAGCTAAAATACAAATGAGACTAAATAAATAAATTAATGGGAAAGCATGGGACCGTCTTTATAACGAATTGTCCAATGGCTACTGTAAGTGTTATGAAAATTGGATGTGTAATTCTAACCTACGACATAAGATGTTGATATGTTCAGTCTTACATACGACTAATTTCATGCCAACTCGACAGGCCATTGGCAGCACAATCACAGATAGCAGTGAAACGTTGTGGGTGTGAAGACTTTGGTGATTTGAGTAACTTTGCATACTTGAAATCTTCGAAAAAGAGTTAGACTAATTTTTGAAAAGGATTTTTTTCCTCTATTTTTTACAAAAATTCATAACTAAAAAACTATAATATCTACAAAAATTTTGGTTAAAGGATGGAATGTAGGAAATTGCTTCAATTTAAAAAAAAAACATTTTTTAAAGAAAAAATACATTGAAAAAAAAATATTTTAAAAATTTCAATTCATTTCTGTCAAAAACAATTTTTTTTTAAATTCTCACGAAATTTTTTTGAATATCCCTTACAATTCCTAACAAGTCACTCATACATCTGAAGACATTACACTTTTACAAAAAAAAAAGTTTTACTATCAACTTTTTCATGTTTTCGTCGGAAATACTAATAAAAACTAATCCTATTTTTGTTGAAAGTCAAGATAGCGATACAGCGTATTCGACAAAATTTTAGGTGTTATTGAAATATGCACTTTTCTCGAAGATATCAATTGAATTGAATAGAACCAACATGCCACATGGTAGTTTTAGGGACCAATAAATGTTTCTATGGTGGTTCCACATACCATAAACTTCTGCTTAACCCAATCATCAAGCTCATCAAGCAATTGGAGCCAAATTTGGGATGTGAGGGTTTTTGGGTACGAGGAATGTTTCTATGATGGAATGACACCCCTTCCTCCTCTGGAATGAAGGGGGAGTCCCATAAAATATTACACATACTTCAATCAAATATATTCCCACCAAACATGACAATTTTCGGAAAATTCTGAAGAAAATGGGAAAATTCGGAAAATTCAATTCACATATGTTCTACAATTACATAGTGACAAGTGTTGTTAGACCATTTCATGTTTGCGCTAACAAAATTGATCTTTGTTTGAAAGTGGAAGTGGATTTCAATGTGACAAAACGCACTGTTATATCTTCTTCTATCTATCTATATATAAATAAAAATGGATCGCCGAATATGTTGATAAGAGCAAAACTCAAGGAAGGAATTGTCTCATTTAGGGTTGTCTTTATTCTTTATTCTTTATTATATCTTTATTCTTATTTTCTGTATCAAACATTTATTCCATGCAACGGATAAACATGTTATTTGCAAGTGGTTTGAACCATCATGAACGAGAATTGTGTCTGAAAATAATCGGATATTATAATGACGAGTTTTGGTAGAAGTACTAGGAATTTTATAGTAAAAAGTAATTTCAATGATTAGAAGATCAATTAATGAACAATTCGTCGATTGGATCCATGACGGTGCGCTTAGTAAGAAAACGTGATTGTTAGAAGGTATTGGTAAAAATATTGAATTTTGATTGGGATGAAGTTTACCGGGTCAGTTAGTTTACACATAAAAATGGTATAGTGTTAAAAGTCACATGTTAAAAGTGATTTTTCAAAGAAAACATAAAAAAGTTGTCATTGGGAAAACCTTTTCCCTATAAAAGTGCCAACCTTCCGATGTATGGGTGACTTGCTGGAAATTGTGAGGGCTATTTATACAGCCATTTCATGCCAAACCGATTTAGTGTTCTCAGATTTTCGTGAAAATTTGTAGTTTAAAATTGGTAGTTTTGTTCTTTATCGCAAAACATTTGCCCCTAATTTGTTTTCATTAGGGTTTGATTTGTCGATCTTCTGAATCGGTCTAGTAGTTCAAAAGTTATGAATTTTTGAAAAAAGGCATTTTTGGAAAAAAAGAGGATAAAATTGATTGATTGACCTCAAAATGGAAAGGTCACCCTAATGAAAAAAAAAAAAAAAAACGGGTCAAATGTTTTGCGATCAAGAACAAAACTACCAATTTTCACGAAAATCTGAGAACCACTATATCGGTTTGGCATGGAATTGCAGTATATATATATATATATATATATATATATATATATATATATATATATATATATATATATATATATATATATATATATATATATATATATATATATATATATATATATATATATATATATATATATATATATATATATATATATATATATATATATATATATATATATATATATATATATATATATATATATATATATATATATATATATATATATATATATATATATATATATATATATATATATATATATATATATATTATCAGAATTTAAAAAAGAAAATATATTTGAAGAAAATGAATTTCACTTTTGAAATATTTTTTTCAAGCAAAATTTGTTTTAATAATTTGTTTGATACTTGAAATTAATGAAATCATAAATAATTTCCTACATTTCGTTCTCTAACTAACATTTTCTAAGTCTTATAGTTCTCTTAAGTTTTAGTTCCTTCTAAGCTAAATTGGCATGACATCAATCATACTTAAATTCACAAATACAAAAAAAACGTAGCTTTCCACTGTGCATATAATTCTATCCAAGATAAATTAGAAAAACCACAAAACGCCGCAACCATATAAATATTGGTCACGCTCTAGTTTACTCGCTATGTAGAAAGTTGAGAAAATTTAGTACAGGATATAGTTAAAAAACATCTAAATCAGTTATTATTAGTGTTTTTAGGATTTAGATAACATTTTGGAATGAAAAACTATAAGGATACTAGTATTGGAGGTGTTATTATCAATTTTATCCCAAAAATTCACAACAAACTCTCCCAAATTAAAGTTCTCTAACCGCTCTGCAATTTGTTCTTCGACACCAGGTATTGGTTGGGTTTTAATCTGGGAGAGATTGTTATTAATTTTTGGGGTAAAATTAATAATAACACCTCCAAAACTAGTATCCTTTTAGTTTTTCATTCCAAAATGTTATCTAAATCCTAATAACACTAATAATAACTAATTTAGATGTTTCACAACTATATCCTGTACTAAATTTTCTCTTCCAATACCTGGTGAGAATTCAATCAAAATCTTCGAAATCACGATTTTTACTCCACTGTACTTACAATAATCAATCAAATTCCACTTCAACTTTTTAATATTACATTTTTCCTTGAAATAAGTCATATTTGAAATATAAAAAAATACATTTTCTCAAACTGTGTATAATCGGGTCCAAAATTGTATATAATCGAATTATATATGATCGAGTCAGTTTATAATCGAGTCTGTATACAATCGAATAGGACCTGTACAATCAATAATTACGAAAACAAGATCCATTTTTTTCGCAAATATAATATTTTTCCAAACATAGTTTTTTGTTTTTTTACACTCCAGGCTTCACACGCTTGTAACTTCTAAAAAAAATTTAAAATTAAAAAAAAAAAATTCCCATGAAATATTAATTCGGAAAACGGAAAAAAATGTAATTGAGATAAATTGAGATGAGCCCTTGGGTACGCTCGTAAATTATAACGGAGATCGATATTAATTGAAGGTCATTGTTCTGATTACGAAAATATACGTTGTGAAACAACAAAGAAAGTTTACGCAGATGAATTAAAAATTTTTAATCGACTTTACCTTACGTAATTTTCGAAATCATACTTAATGATTTTGCTGATGAATTTACAGACGAATTCACAAGACAAGTTTTGAACACACGCGTATGTTATTTTATTAAACGTTTGCAATGAACTACAAATTTGAAAACAGTTAAAAATGTCACGTTTTTCCAATTAACCCAACGAAAACTGAAAGTACTGGATATTCTCTCTCAAACATTTATGATCCTTTTCTAAAAGTTTGACATCATAAGTAGCATCTTCTGTTGATGGTTCTTGTCACATTATTCATTGAACAACTTCAACAAAGCGTCTCGAGTAAATAAAAAATAGGAAGTTTCTCTTGCTTTATTCGTGAATTTTTAGAGTTTGTTTGGTTTTGCAAAAGACGGAGGCATAAAAATCATTAAAATCTGAAATTCATATGAATATTTCAACCTGTGCTGGTCCGTCTATGATTCGCAACCCAGCAAGTGAGAGACAGGAGCTATAAAATATGTGGGTTCCACCTGCGTCGAAACGTCAAGGCAACGCGAATAAGCGGCAACTGTTGAACGCTTACATGGCCTAGTAACGTGTATCTCTGCACACCAACTGAAGAAGCTCTACTATGTTTGGCAGGGCGAAATGGGTTCAGCTTTTGTTTTCGGAATTGGATCGATAACGAATCGAACGAAGCTGATTTGAATTTCAATGAGCATCTCATAATTTACGTTATTTACGTTTCGCCACCGCAAAATTATGCCTCTTCCGGTTCGAGGAGCAAAGCATTAGAGTGTTGTGACAGTACGTGTTATTTTTTTTTTTATGCGGTGCTCAATTTCATTCACCATTGGCCTGACTAGTCATCCATTAGTGTGATACATTCTCTAGACTTGCATCTGAAGCGAAGCATTCATGAACATACGCAGCGGAGGAGAACTGATGCTGAGTTGTATCCAGCTGCGCTGTTCAAATCCCTACACAGCTCAGAACAAACAACAAATGCATGCACATGGCCTAGATTTTTATTAGCTCTCAGCTCAACAACATTTACCTCTCCCCTGGTGTTTACCGTAGATAATGACGTCTTATCTCAAATATAAACAACGCTAAAGGACTCATGAGAACATTGTACAAAGTAGCAAACTTTCTTTCTTCAAACTTTTAAAATCTATGCAAATATCCTGCGATGGTGAAAACAAATAATTACCTACTAATTATTCAAGGTTTTGACTTGATTTTCAAGCTTGAGATTGAGCTTGGGTAGACTGTACAATTTGTAGTTGCTCTCCGTGATTGACCTGAACCAACCAAATTGCACAAAGAACACACAGAATGACGCTTGGGACTAGCAAATCATTCTCGTTGTGTAATTTTCGGTGATTCGGGTTTTACTTGATTTTTCAAGCGTACATTTTCTATACTTTTCGTCAAAGCAACATCATTTTATCCGGAGAGAGATAGCCACTCAACTTTCTATGTCTCATTAGTTGATTTCACACGATTGTCTGGGAATGGAACTCGTTGTTGCTCGACTAATTCCGAAAGCATCGATGTTTCTTTTTACATCGATTTCTGCATTCATAAATGCATTATATTAGGCTGTCAAAAAAGTCCTGCGGTATTTTTTTTGAATTTTTTTCTGCATTCATAAATGCATTATATTAGGCTGTCAAAAAAGTCCTGCGGTATTTTTTTTGAATTTTCATTTGTTCATAAAATGAGTTACAATCATCTGTTTTAAGTCAAATATGCGCCGTTTTGTTCGATGACTTGTTCCCAACGAGATGCCAACTTCATAATACCCCTGTTATAGAAGCTCGCTTTCTTATTGGCAAGAAACCCGGATAGCCAATTTTCACAGGCCTCTTTTGTGGCTAACTTCTGACTACCTAGCTCGTTCGCCATGGACAAAAACAGGTGGTAGTCACTTGGTGCAAGGTCCGGACTATACGGCGGATGCAAAAGAACCTCCCATCCGAGCTCCCGGAGCTTCTGGCGCGTCACCAAAGAAGTGTGTGGCCTGGCGTTGTCCTGATGGAAGACAATGCGGCCTCTGTTTATCAAAGATGGCCTCTTCTTCATGAGTGCTACCTTCAAGCGGTCTAGTTGTTGGCAGTACAGGTCCGAATTGAGCGTTTGGCCATAGGGAAGCAGCTCATAATAGATTATTACTTGACAATCCCACCAAACACACAGCAGAACCTTCCTGGCCGTTAATGAGGGCTTGGCCACCGTCTGAGCCGCTTCAGCGAGCTTCGACCACGACCGTTTGCGCTTCACGTTGTCGTAAGTGACCCACTTTTCATCGCCAGTCACCATCCGCTTCAGAAACGGGTCGATTTTGTTGCGATTCAGCAGTGATTCACATGCGTCGATACGGTCAAAGGTGTTTTTTGCGTCAACGTGTGTGGCACCCATACATCGAGCTTCTTTGTGAATCCAAGCTACTTCAAATGGTTAATAACGGTTTGATGACTTATCCCCAGCTCTTGGCCGATGCTACGGCTGCTACTATGCCGGTCTTTCTCGGCTAATTCAGCGATTTTGTCGCAATTTTCGACGACAGGCCTTCCGGAGCGTGGCGCATCTTCGACGACCGCTACACCAGAACGAAAACGTTGAAACCATCGTTGTGCGGTGGAAATGGAAACTGTATCGGGTCCATAAACTGCACAAATTTTATTGGCAACATGCGATGCATTTTTGCCTTTGTCATAGTAGTACTGTAAAATATGTCGGATTTTCTCTTTATTTTGCTCCATATTTGCGACACTATAGCTCACGAACGACTTAACCAAACAAAACACTGTCAAGGACTATATTATATAAAAATACCTTTTCAACAAGCTATAGTATGACTCGATACAATGAATACAACTACAACGACACCTCGCGGAAATACCGCAGGACTTTTTTGACAGCCTAATATATAGCGATAAGACGTGGATTTACGAGTTTGTCCTGCAACAAGCTGCAACAAGCTGCAACACTTTCTGACTTAACCGAAACCAAGGAAAAACGTGTCAAAGTTGCTCGAACGTAAAGTAGTGATGACTGTTTTCACTAATTATTGTGATGCTGTGCACCCAATTTTCCTGCCAGAGAATTAGAATGAACATAACGATTTTTCTGGGAGAAGATCAGAAGTTTGAAAAAAATAAGAATAGAACCATACTCTAAGTACATCAATGTAAATTAATTTCTGGCCAAAACTTAAAACATCATTCTAAAATATTATTGTAACAACCATGGATCAGGCAGATTTCATCTTTCGAAAAACTCAAATTGTCGCTTCGAAGCACCCGTTTACGAGAGATCTTTTCAAAATTGCCGCATTGTTTGCATTTATTATGTGTTCAATAGTCACCGGAAATATACTGTGGGATACTACAAAAGCTCAAAAAAAAATGATAGCGTTATAATATGATTACGTCTTCTCGCAATAGTAGGACAAAAGTATTGATTTATCATAATGCCATCCGAGATTGAGTGCGTCCTTCGGCCGGAAGTTTGGTTCATTTATTCCCAAGAGGGTAAAGCACTAGCGCCATCGAGCCTGCAACTTATAATTATATATTATAGCATAATGTTTATTTGCTCATCAGTTGAATAGTCTAATGTGTTGCACAAATCCGTATAAGACTATCTGTGCGGGTAAAAAGCACTTCCATGATCCTTGGAAGCGATAGATCCCCTGCTTTAATTAGGTGATTGTGAAGTGAAGTGCACAACCCAGTTGCCCTCATGTCTACACAATTGTACACTTAACCATTATCGAAAGCGATGGACATCTGAAGATAAGATGTGAGAAACTTGTATGGCTACTGTGTTGACAATCATCGGTTGTCCATATATTCAGCAACAGCAACGGTTGCCCTTTCTAATGGAAGTTATGCACTTGCTCTTGATTAATCGTTCCAAAATAATGATGTGTTTATTTATCAGCATGTCGTAACCAGGCCAGACCATCGCTAAACGGCCTATCGATGTTCGATCGAATCGATGCGTTTCGACCTACACATGATTGAGAGAGTGAATGATTCCAAACCGTCTGCTAAGTGAGGTGTTGGACAAATTGGCTTCAAGCCGCAATGTTCGCCACCGCAACGTAATCGATAATTCCATTACCAAATTGCTCGAACCCGTAGGTTCGCATTTTGCCTATGGCATGTGTGCAAGGCTGTACGTGTGTGTGATAAAGCTTTTAACAGTAAATCTTGTTTTAGCATGGGTGATAGGCAAAAGACACCCCCGATATCCCATGTGAAAAACAACCACAGGTTTAGTACAATTTCACGCTTTGCGATTCTTCATTAAATGTATAATGTACCCTAGCTTTAATGGTCTGCTTTTATTTTAGCCATATTCGATCCACTCGATTATACATGAACAATTTTACTTTACGAGCTTCTTCTTGAATCGCAAGGGTAAACACTGTTTTAAATTTCCTCCGAATTTATTATTTTTAAAATTATTTTTAATTATTTTTAAAATATTTCACCCTAACCAGAAAAATCATAATATTCTGAGCAGTGTTTGGATTTCGATCAAAATCAAATGATATACAATGTGTCATGCAAATAACCTCTCACGGACATATCACCAAATATGAGAGATTCATTCAGATACTTGTATGAATGACAGTAATCACTTGTGTTACACTAAATGATTAAACCAAGAGAGGAACGAAGACTGTTGTTTGCATATTCGAGCTGTATCAAACATTCGCAAACCATTTTCGAAGCCTGCATACAAGTTTGAACCGCATATATCGTCCCGCTCTACTATAGCGAAACCCACTGCACAGACAAGTGCAAAGCAATAAATGATACAAGAAAAATTACGTCATCATTCGGTCACCATTTGCGGAGAGCAACGAATGGGAAAAGAGAGCGGTGTTGCTAGTAAAACTATGCGGTCTATATGAATATACATATTTCGAGGGATAGCGGCGTTAAAAATGGAAAATATGATCTGTCTACTCTTCCCTTAGCCTCTATCGTGCTAAATAATCATATAGTTTGCACTCTCTGAGACTTAAAAATCAGGATCTGCTATATTAGCTGAATATGAATCATTCGCTTTGAGTAGTCCGTACGATCCTTACATTTTCATGATGCATGGAGAGGTCGATATGCATATGTTAGAGGCAAAGAAGAAAATAAACTTTCTGCACCGAAAGCGTATATGATGGTTTTGCTTGCGTGCTGGTGTATCATGAAGTGCGAACCGATGCAGAGTAGTCTCGTTCTCTTTTGTGTCGTGATTTGCAGCACGTAACAACAAAAGAATGCCGCTGGGGGAAATGATTTGTGTATGATCATATTTGAACGAACGAAAGCGACTTTTTCAGTGAATGGATCATTTGGCAAACACTGATTCTGAGTAAGTTAGTAGTCGAATGTTTGTGCGTCCGCGAACGATCGTAATGATCGTGATTTCAATCCCGGGACCCTCCTTTGATGGTTCTTTCTAATGAATTTTGTAGTTTCAAAGTTTTATAATAGAAAAAAAATCAATCAATGACCCTATTAACGACCAAACTGTAAATTTTTTTTAAACAAAAGCCATTGGTGTAATTTTGATTATAGGCCTTACAGAAACCCCAATCATCAAGAATTATTTTTTTCCGTTCTTCCGTTTTGAGGAAAAATGACAAAAAATCATAAAATCGCCAAACAAAAACATTGACAAAAACTTACATTTTTGTTCCTGGAGGAGGTTCAATCCCATTTTTTTCCTACATCACTGTTCCGTTTTCAACGAAAGTATTAGATTCGTGTTTCAAAAATCAAAAAATAATCAGAATACGTGATCAAATACACCCTTCTCAGGAAAACACCCTTCTAAACTCACAACTTCCAAAAATCCAAAAATTTAAAGAAATTTTTAGGTAGATGAGAAAATTTTGTAGAAAGCATTAAACAGTTCTTTGAATGAAATGTACTTTTACGTTCTGAGAATTGTGGTACAGGGCGAACTCGATTATATATAGTCTCGGATTTCTTTTCACTGTATATAATCGAGTCAAAACATTGTTTTGTTTTTTATTCGTTTTTTATGCATATATGTTTCGTTTTTTGAATATAGAAGAAGAATTTAATTTTTGATTCATCCATTTAAAGTCAGAAAACACCTTTCTCACATGAAAAGAAATATCCAGAACATCTCAGGAGGTGATATACGATCATATTTGATGAAAAAAATCCTTCTACGCATATGTTCGAATCTGAACAATGACAGATATATACAACTTTTTTTCTGTTCCTGACTCTGTAGCCTTAAACTGGCTCTACACTAGAAAGTACGCTACGAGAGACGATTCTATTGCTTCCATTTGAAAGATGGTGTAATTTTGGAAAATTGTTGTGACCTGCGATACATAGTTTTTTTTGGTTCGTCTGTGTAATATCTATATATATATATATATATATATATATATATATATATATATATATATATATATATATATATATATATATATAAATGGATTTCTGTCTATCTGTCTGTCTGTCTGTCTGACTCTTAAAATGGTTGCCATACAAATGAAACCAAATTAGACATATTGAGGGTTTAGGGTGCAATAAATGTTTCTATGATGGTTAGACTCTCCACCAGAGTTGCAAAATCTCACACTCACTTTACTGACAGCGCAAGATATTGAGACAACATCAAAATCAACCACCAATTCCCCTGCAGTTCATGACAAATGAACCAAACTTAATTCCATGCAACCGACACTCCGTCACGTGGAACATTTGGTTTTTGCATTATTCCCCACACTCATTCGTTCCACTGTCTCACTGAGAATTTACGCCCGAAATTTTCATACGCATCTTCGATCAGCTGACAGTGGAAGGGAACAAAATTCCATACAAGGAAATATCATCTCACTGACACCGCGTCAGACGTTTAAACGCGTGTTCGTGTGTGTTTTCCTACTATGTTTCTAGCCCCGGTCCCATTTTTGTGCCGCTTATTGCACACACATCGATGGGCAACGGCACATTTGAGTGGTGAGTTTATGGGTGTATGACCAACGAAAATTTCACCAGGACGCAATGAAAGGTGATATTTTCGGCTTGAGCATTCACTGACATCGAGAATGAACTGATATTTCTGTTGATGGAACGAAAACTATATCAAAACAAACGAGATGGTGAGCCAGCGGTCATAGGCACAGCGGCACCGCGATAGAAAGAAGTGAAGAATGTCGGTGGAGATATTTTGCACTGATAAAAATTGCTTTTCGATTTCAACATGTTCTTTCGAAATTTTGCATCCTTGCTCTCCACCCCCTTTCAAAGGGGCGGGGGGGGGGTGTGGATTTGTCTGCCATTCAAATGAAACACAAATTTCTGAATTACTCGATAATAAATCAAGCAAACGAAATCAAATTTGGCATGTTGAGGTTTTAGAATGCAATAAATATTTCTATGGAGGTTAGACACTCCTCCCGCTCTCTAAGGGTGGGCTGTCATACAAATGACACAAATTTCTGCATAACTCGAAAACTAATCAAGCAAATGGAACCAAATTTGGCATGTGAAGGTTTTACGGGGCACGAAAAGATTCTCTGGTGAATACACTCTTCCCCCCTCTCTAAGGAAAGCTGCCATACAAACGAAACACAAATTTCTGCATAACTCGAGAACTAATCAAGCACAATTTGAGATGTAAGGGTTTTTGGGTATGAGAAATGTTTATATGATGGTCTGACACCCCACCCTCCTCTGGAATGGAGAGAGGGTGCCAGAAAAATATTACACATATTTCAAACAAAAATAATATTCAAACCAAACATGACAATTGAAAATTTTCGGAAAACTCTGAAGGAAAAAAGGAAGATTCGGAAAATTAAATTCCCATATGTTCTATAATTACAAGTGCTGTTAGTCCATTTGATGTTTGCGCTAGCGAAATTGATCTTTGTTCGAAACTGGAAATGGATTTTAATGTGATGAAACGCACTCCTATGGGCCGGTGGCTCCACTCGATTATCCCTAAGGTTAGCCTCAAACCATGGTTCAAAAGTCTGGACTTGAGTCGGGACTTTATTCGCACCTTCTCCCGACTCATGTACAATCACTGTTCGTTAGATGCGCTACTCTTTCGTATTAATCTTGCCGACAACAATATTTGTGTTTGTGGCCAAGGTTACCACGACATCGAGCACGTTGTTTGGTCGTGCGAGCTGATCGAATTTAGCCAGATCGCCAGATCGAATTTAGTAGTCACCCTTCGGGCCCGAGGAAGGCAGTCCATGGTGCCGGTGAGAGACGTGTTGGCTCGGTTAGACCTTGATTACATGTCCCAAATATATGTATTCCTTAAAGCTATCGATCTTCGTATGTGATTGTCCTTATACCCTTAGTTTTTCCTTTTCCTTTTCCTTTGTGAGAGATCGGATCCCTTCTTAAGAATAAGATGAAATGTAAATACATATTAGATATAAGATAGGTTTAAGAATTGAGTGTGATGAGTGTGATTGAGAGTGTGATCGAGAGTGTGAGTGTGATCATTGTCAACATATCCTCATATCCCCTCCTTTTCCTGAAGAAAATATGTCACCCTTCTAAACTCGAGTTGACCGCGAGTAATCAGTTTCCTATATTATTAACATTAGAATTAAGGAAAAATGTATATATACTAGTAACAATACAGTAAGGAGTTCGGCTCCTTTAAACCTATGTAACTGAGCCTGTAAAAATAAACGATTTAAATAAAAAATAAAAACGCACTCCTATATCTTCTTCTATCTATACCAATAAAAAAGTATCGTCGAATGTGTTGATAAGAGCAGAACTCGAGGAAGGAATTGTCTGATTTAGGGCTGTCTTCTATGATATTTTCTGTATAAAATATTTATGCCATGTAACGGAGAAACATGTTATTTGCAAGTGGTTGAAAAATCTTGAACGAAAATTGTGTCTGAAAATAATCTGATATTATAATGATGAGTTTTGTTAGAAATACTAGGAATTTTATAGTGAAATGTACATTCAACGGGATCATTAGAAGATCAATCAATGAACAGTTCTGCGATTGGACCCATGAACTTGCTCATAGCAAGAAAACGTGAATGTTTAAAGGTATTGATAACAAAAAGCAAATTTTGGGCGGGACGAAGTTTGCCGGGTCAGCTAGTCTCATATATTTTAAGATACGAGAAGAATAAATCTTTGTACAGCGCAATGCTCTAAATACACGAACAAAATTTAGACATATGAAAAACAAAATTTAAATGAATATTAAAGCAGTAATTCAAAATAAATTAAAAATGCCCAAAGGCCAAAAAAAATTTTTCGCGTAATTCTCTTAAAACTTCAAGAAAAAATTACGCTACTACCTCATACCATGTATGAGGGAGTGTATGACTGTACTGACAGATTGAGCGTTATAACATGCATGACTTAATAGCATGTGTGTACTAAAATTTGACATTAAAATTAGGAATATTTATAGCCAAATCTGGTGAAGTATGCGGTGTTCAGGAACAGCGATGAATTGATGAATTGTGAATTTCTAAGCTAATGGAATGGTTATGCATCCTGCAAGAGTTAGGACAATAAATACTGTCATGCAGTATATCCGCTCCGCTAATTTGCCGTTAGCAGATTAGCGGAATTGTGTCCTCCACAATCAGTCAATCAATTCAGTTTTTCGAGTTTTATTTTTTTTCTAAATTTTGGTCTTGAAACATGTTCAAAGTTATGCTAAAAGTGCAACAAATGCCCTAATAATGGAAAGTGGAAAGACCGCCCAAAAATATTAGGTTGGAGTCATGCGTATTTCATAAGGGAAATTGTTGTGAACTGTAATACAAAACAATCCGTACATTACTTTTCACAAGATCCTTTTTATTAAAAAATAATGAAATAAAATCAGGTTAACGTAACACTAATTGATAAACATATTTATCGAAATTTGTCAATTTTAGTATTCACCAATTCGTCAACAACTCCACTGTTGGCAGAGTAGTCTTCTCCAGCATAGGAGTTACTTTCCTCTTGAGGAGAGTTAATAATGCCTGCAACAATTTCGTCATCCTCCAGCGTTTCTTCTTCTATCTATACCAAAAAAAAAGATCGCCGGATGTGTTGATACGAGCAGAACTCGATGAAGGAATTGTTCGATTTAGGGCTGTTTTTATTATATCATACTTTCTCTTTCTTCTTTTCTTACATTTATTCCATGTAATGGAGGAACATGACAAATCTTGAAAGAAAATTGTGTCTGAAAAAAAACTGATATTATAATGATGAGTTTTGTTAGAAATATAAGGAATTTTATAGTAAAAAGTAAGTTTAACGGGGTCAAATAGAAGATCAATCAATGAACAGTTCTGCGATTGGACCCATGAACTTGCTCATAGTAAGAAAACGTGAATGTTGGAAGGAATTGATAACAAAAAACAAATTTTGGGCGGGGCGAAGTTTGCCGGGTCAGCTAGTAAATAATAAAGATAGTTCATATTGCAACTCCGATCAGGACGGTTCTGCTTTTTTAAAAAGTCACCCGAACGTCCAAATACGTAACTTGTATCACAAAACTCTTCCCACAGTCGAACAAATAAGATAAATAAGCGTGACCTTCCTTCCTTGAAATTCATAACCATGGAAAAAAAACTCATCCATATCGAGCCGACGCCCTCGTCTGATACCTAGTAGATAAAAATATAATTTCTGTCACGAATCATGCTTTATCATTCTTTCCGATCAACATAAGGAAGTTGTTTTTTCGCTGAAGATTATTCAGTCTGAGCTGGGCTCTGTGTTATCATATATTGAATTTGCGCTAGAGTTTGGTTACATTACCCGAGTTTTCAACTGATAGGTATTTTTGAACAAAACCAGCTTTATAGTAGAACTCTAATACATGAATTTTAATTTTTTTCAATAATGCCAGCTCCGTTCAAAACAATCAGCCCCAATAGTGATTTGTCAGAGGGTCACCGTGGTCAACGTAAATTGCGTTTCGCAAAATTAGCTGTATCTCGCTGTCACGTTCACGTGAATTATAGCCACCGAAAAAGGCCACCGCGTAAGCACCTATGAACAGGCCATTAACCGGTGGCAAATGTAGTCAGGGGATTCAGAACGGCAGTTTCTCGAGTCAATATTTGTCACTATTTTACGAGGTATGTGTCTTTGCCGAACTATTCCGATCGTATTACCTGAAAATCACCGATCACATATTAAAACACGACCGAGAAATATTCATTTCACTGCGTCTGGCTTGGCTCGGGCTGACGGAGTCGCGAAGCGCGCAAAAATAGTTTCACTCGCTTCATTCGAATCCAAACAGATTTTCGAAATTCAAAAAACAAAAATTCCATCCATGATTGGCACCCGTTCAAAAATGTATAATATTCGTATCAACAGGGCGCTATGAGCCACCCGCACAGTAAATTAGACTGACTGATTCCTACGTCCGCGAGGAGATACATGCGAGGGAGAGACAAGCGTTCGAACGCCCGTCGGATTTTAAATCAGATCCAGCTGTTATCGAATGATTAACGACATCAACGCTACCGCGATTGGAGCACATTGTATAAGCTCTCAGCCAGCAGCTGTAGGAGGAAAATTGTTGTTTGCTTTCAACCCATTCTCAACGTCGTGGGGATTATTTTGAGAATGAATGAATTATGGTGAATCTCGTTCGAGACAGGAGAGTGTCCAAATTACAAAACCGTCAATATATTGGCATGCTTACCAAGGATACTTTGAGAGAACTACCAAGGAAGAATGTGGAAGAATAGGAGATATAATTATCTCCTAATCTTTCACACTTTTTATTGACAATCTCAAAACAGGGATAGATTCGTATGGTATGGCAATCAATTGGCAAAAGTAATACAGTATCTTAGGGTGGGTTTAGACTAGCGATATATTCATGTGAAGAAATATGATGAGATTTATAGAAATCGTATCAACCGTTTACACTAGCGTGAACTTCTATAATGGATATATACATATTTTCGGTAAATTTATTCACCTGAAGTAGAACTGCATCCAACTTTAGTGATTTCTCACCAGTGAGAAATTCACATGCGTTTACATATGCTGAATTTATTCAAGTAAAATATACCTCGAATAAGTCTATCATATTTATTCTCACCCGTTTACACCTATTTTCACGTGAATAAATCCATCTATAGCTATAGATCTCCCTAGTGTAAACCCGCCATTAGAATCAGGCACAATTCCACGCATTATTGAAGCTATTATTTGAGCACAAACTGTAAAAAAACAGTTTTCTATTACCCTTTTTGATATAGGACTACGTCTTTCATTTCTATACTGGGGTGTAAGTTCGAAGTTTCAAATTTTGAGCGTTAATACCTCCTAAACAACTGGGCGAAATGGTATGATAAACATTTCATTCGAAAGATAATATGCTTGTTACTTATTGATCCAAAAACTTGTTTCGATAGCTTCAAAATTTCTTTCAAGACTATTGAAATCACACAAAATTATATATACACGAGTGCCGGTTCGGAAATCCACTCAGTTATGAGTGCGCAGCGGTTGATGTACGATCGGTGGAATCTGTATGATTCCCTAACACAGACTTCAAAACCAATCAGTCTGGGGAAAATCCACACGGAAATCCACTGGTTTATAATTGTACAGCGTTTGGAGTATGTTATCGCTGTTGTGGCGAAGCTAACTTCGTTCATCAAGAAAGCACTGATGAGCGGTGTCACCAAGAGCCTGTACTGCTGTCGAGAAACACAAATTTACTACTGAGAAGAAGATGAGCAACAAGGAGAAAGCCCTGCTACTGTCAGTACGGCTGTAGCAAAGAGAAAAAAACCAACTAAATCATCGAAAACCGTTGAACGGAAGCCAAAATTACCGATTCCACAGAGAAGAGCAGAGCGGTTCTCATCACTGTATGACGGATTTTGTCTCCAACAAATCAAATCCAATTTTCTTAGAACTTTGAATTAAAAAAATGAAAGATCCCGAATGCTTATAACTCGAATATTTCTTACTGGATCGGGAAGATGTTTGCGTCAATTAATAGGGAATATTTCTACGCATCTATCGCAATTAATAAAATGTTATTTTTCATTAGCTAAACAATTGAATAACTGTAAAAAGTTAAGCGTTATCCAAACGCCCTAATTGTCCCGTTTTGATTGGCCCGATTCACGGTTTCCCCAACACAGACTTTAAAACCAAGCATGAAAGTAGGGGGATTAGACGTAGTCTCACGTCAAAAAAGGGTAACGTAACACTCTATTCATCGAATTCACAACACCAACAATAGTGCCACATTGATGGAATCGAATTTTCATATCCGTTTTTCGTTTTCGTTTTCGTTTTCGTTTTCGTTTTCGTTTTCGTTTTCGTTTTCGTTTTCGTTTTCGTTTTCGTTTTCGTTTTCGTTTTCGTTTTCGTTTTCGTTTTCGTTTTCGTTTTCGTTTTCGTTTTCGTTTTCGTTTTCGTTTTCGTTTTCGTTTTCGTTTTCGTTTTCGTTTTCGTTTTCGTTTTCGTTTTCGTTTTCGTTTTCGTTTTCGTTTTCGTTTTCGTTTTCGTTTTCGTTTTCGTTTTCGTTTTCGTTTTCGTTTTCGTTTTCGTTTTCGTTTTCGTTTTCGTTTTCGTTTTCGTTTTCGTTTTCGTTTTCGTTTTCGTTTTCGTTTTCGTTTTCGTTTTCGTTTTCGTTTTCGTTTTCGTTTTCGTTTTCGTTTTCGTTTTCGTTTTCGTTTTCGTTTTCGTTTTCGTTTTCGTTTTCGTTTTCGTTTTCGTTTTCGTTTTCGTTTTCGTTTTCGTTTTCGTTTTCGTTTTCGTTTTCGTTTTCGTTTTCGTTTTCGTTTTCGTTTTCGTTTTCGTTTTCGTTTTCGTTTTCGTTTTCGTTTTCGTTTTCGTTTTCGTTTTCGTTTTCGTTTTCGTTTTCGTTTTCGTTTTCGTTTTCGTTTTCGTTTTCGTTTTCGTTTTCGTTTTCGTTTTCGTTTTCGTTTTCGTTTTCGTTTTCGTTTTCGTTTTCGTTTTCGTTTTCGTTTTCGTTTTCGTTTTCGTTTTCGTTTTCGTTTTCGTTTTCGTTTTCGTTTTCGTTTTCGTTTTCGTTTTCGTTTTCGTTTTCGTTTTCGTTTTCGTTTTCGTTTTCGTTTTCGTTTTCGTTTTCGTTTTCGTTTTCGTTTTCGTTTTCGTTTTCGTTTTCGTTTTCGTTTTCGTTTTCGTTTTCGTTTTCGTTTTCGTTTTCGTTTTCGTTTTCGTTTTCGTTTTCGTTTTCGTTTTCGTTTTCGTTTTCGTTTTCGTTTTCGTTTTCGTTTTCGTTTTCGTTTTCGTTTTCGTTTTCGTTTTCGTTTTCGTTTTCGTTTTCGTTTTCGTTTTCGTTTTCGTTTTCGTTTTCGTTTTCGTTTTCGTTTTCGTTTTCGTTTTCGTTTTCGTTTTCGTTTTCGTTTTCGTTTTCGTTTTCGTTTTCGTTTTCGTTTTCGTTTTCGTTTTCGTTTTCGTTTTCGTTTTCGTTTTCGTTTTCGTTTTCGTTTTCGAAACGTTCATCGAAATGACGAAAAAACGTTCAATCGAAATTCGTTCATGAAATCCATCGAGTTAAGAAAATATCGAGTTAGGGAGAGTTGACTGCATTCCAACATTAAGATGCAAGTTCATTGACTTTTTTGTTACAGTGCCTGAAGTGTTTAAGATTTTACTGATAGACAAGAGTCGGATGTCAAACAACGAAATGTAGAGAGTTTCAATTTGGTTCCTAAGAAGTTCAATGACTCAGTCATTGTTCGAATATATGAGTAGAGGGTTTTTTTAAAAATATGATCCTTTATCACATCCTGAACGATTCCGGATTTATATTTTTTATGTAAGAAATGTGTTTTTTGATTATAATGGGATAAATCAGAATCAAAATTCTTTTTTCATATTCAAAAAATGTATGTAATGTATGTTAAATGTAAAAGACATTATTTTGGTCGGAATTTGGTTTGGAATTGGTCGCTGTTGGGCGTGGAATCGCCATCCCATATTTATAAGATGAGATAAAACTAGAAAAAAAAAACTAGACACGATCGCAGTACATAATACAAATTTTTAGGGGTCCTGATACGTTATTCTGACGAAACATTTACTAAAAGACCAATTTAAAAACATTTGATTAATTTCTCAGCCTAAATGTTGACTGTACGTTGGCTATAACGATGCTGGAATAGAAATTATGTTTATAATGATGAATTGAATTAGAGAGGCTTCAAAGCAGTCAAGTCACAAACAAGCGTTTTTCATGGTGTCGCGGGCCGCAAAAGAAAATTTCCAAGAAAGACCAACGTAGGATTACGAAATTATAGCTGGCAAGAACAAACATAGAAATTGAGGAGAGAAATTTTTTAGTACAAGCATTGGGGATATTCAACTTATTGAATATCCAAGTAGTTTCAATGTATTTCATAGCTAAATTACATCTTCAATTCTCCCAAAAACACGCAGAACAAATAGAGCGTTAACAAAAAATATCGGTTGTATTACGATGGTAGTGGCATCCCCTGCGAAATTAATTTCGTATTCTTTTTTCCACCGAAGCTCTCACCACTGAAAAGCACATTCTTCACATCCTGCTTGAATGCGCCTCTTTTAACCTGGAAACAAGGCTTGAATACACGAAAATTGAATTGTCGATCCGATGTATCATTCACGGTTTATTAGCCATCCAGGCTGCGCCAGTGAGGCAAGCTTTGTTCTATGCTTGCTTCGTGCGTATTCTGAGAATGCATTGTCAGGCGAAAACAACAACGCAAAATAGATACTGAGGTTTCCTAGGATGAGCCCAATATTTTAAGTACTTTCATTACCAGCGAGAAGCATCAACTGCTGGCCAATCATGATTGAGCTGTTGTAACAAGTATTAACGCTCAAGACTCTACCCCCCAAACGTAAATCTCTCATTTTCGAAACTTTATACTCCAGTACAGATGCAAAAATGATGTGATTCCAAAAGCACTATAACTATCAGTTAGATGACATGAAGTCGACGCGATGTCTCCACCGAACAAAATAGCCCCGCTGTGTGCGATATCTATATTCCATTCTTCTATTCTTCCGTTGCATCAGGCAAAACCGCTGCGTGTGACAGCAGTATTGAGAGAGATTACAGTCTGCTAGCTGGAGCAAGAGTGTGACTTGAATGATGATTATGTTTTTAATTATAGAGATTTAAAAATTTCCCAGTTAATTCGCTAGTCTTGAAAAAGCCCAATATAAAAAAAATAATCTAAACTCCCGCCTCTCAGAATGGCCATTTAGAAAGCCTCGCTGCCATCTGATCGCTTGCTGCATAACCAATGAATCATGAATGATGTGATCGGAAATCGCGAATCGATTGTTGATACTCAATAAATTGAATACGGGCGGAGCTTGAACTACAATATTTTCTCTATCCACATCGTCCTTACAACAAACACTGCGAGCGAGCGATTCATTAACGCTAAAACTGTTTCATGAAAAAAGGTGCTGTTTTCTAATTTGACACCAGACATAATTTTACGTCAAAAAATAGGTAGTAAATTCTTAGGTTTTCGCGCTTGTTACATGCACAAAATGATTTGAAATGAAGTATCACCAGGTGGGCCAACCAGAAAAGCTCAGATGGCCGCAAATTGAGTACAGCTGGTCTAGGGGAACTGGGAAGAACAGGTTGAGAAGATTTTCTTTTGTATCTGTGTAAAATTTTGGTTTTCCAAAATCTCAAAGCAGTTTTGGCAGTTCAATACACTCACCTATTGATCAATCATAAAAAAAAATTTCCAATAGTTTTTACCTGAATAAAAATAGACAAAAGTTGAACATTTTTGTGATGCGCATATCAACGGAAATATGTGGGAGTAAAATGAACAGGTAATGTAATATATGAATCGTTGAAGTTTAAAACTCGTGAGAAGAAAACCAGAATCAATCCACTTTGAAATGGTATCATGTATTTCCCATAATATGGAACATGCTTATTACATATCCGCGTGTTACGTGATTTTTACATTTTTTATTTGATTTGCGCTTATAGACGCGAAGCATTTCTTAGGAATTGAATAATCAGATCTATCAAAAACTTTTCATTGTACGTTTTACTTCCAGGTGCCCGTTTCACTCCCATCAATACAATTATTTCAATGATTTAAAAATTTCAATCTAAAATGACTTCACAAGTTTACAAACTTGTTTTTGTGCTATCTCACATACCGAATTCTAAACTCAAATAAACGCAAAAAATGCTTAATATCGAGGACGCAAAAATTACATCCGCGCGCATTAGAGTGCCAATGAAAATGTTCATCTCGACTTTTCAAACGGGACATTCTTAAACATGTTGTTTTCCAAGAAAAAGTACCCTATGCAAACTATCAGCTCAATCGGGCTTCATTTACTACTGTCGCACATCCGTCAAAATTTGAGTTTTTTGAAAACCGAAAAATCACCCAAGGAAGGAGCACAATCGAGGTTTTCAAATAAAATATATGCCAAATGTCTAAAAATTGCATGAAGCGTCGAGATTTGCTGTTATTTCGAGAAAAAATTAGTAAGAAACAATGGTAAATTTGAAATTGGTAAAATTGGCGAGAACAAAATATCATCTTAATTAAGGATCCATAACGAAAAAATAAAAAAAATACTGTGTGGCGATGAAGTTGTATAATGAGGAGGTTATTCAATTTTTGTAATAAATTGTAAAGAAAAAAATAAGAAAAACACATTTTCTAATCGAACGTTTATATTGTTACACTCAACAGTCTTTTCATTTGAATACTTTCATCCATCCTTAGGAAGCATTACTGTTAGCTGTTCTATCATGCACTTTTTAATATATGAAAAAAAAACAAGTCCCGACTGATGACAACTGGTAAGCAATCTTCTGTTGAAACGGAAGCTCATGTAACGTATAATTTATCCAATTGCACCTATTGCTGTCCTCTCGTCATATCCACTCGACTCTACGTCAATCTGGGCTCCCTCAATTTGATCCATTTCAGTCACGTACCCGCAATCAAACTCAATCATTTACTCTTATTTGCGAGTAAATAGGCCATCATCGAAATCAAGCTTGTTTATCTATACATGTTACGCTAACCTGACTCATTTCCCTTTGGTGGTCGACTGCTTCGCGTCTCGTCGAAAATTCCTTCTCGTAATCAGCTTCCCCAAATGGAACAGCTGTTGTCACGCGTCAATTTGATGGATCACACCCGTTCGCTACTGCTGCTGACTTTTGGAGTACAAACACACACACTTTTGACACAACTCTTCTTCTTGTACGAACAGATTTTCAAACAGCAAAAAAAAGTGTCACTTTACTTATTCCGAATGGCGGCAGGACTTGTGTTTCAACAGACTTTTCTTGTCCTGTTATGTATCACGGCTCATGAAAAACCACAACAAATTTCATTCACTTGAAAACATTACTCTACACTCTTTGGTTATTTAAATGCTCAAGAGGAGGATCTATTTTTAGGACTCACTCTCAGTCCGCCGCAAATGACAAGAGACCGAAAGACTTCTATCTCTTGAACACGACCACTTGGATGAAAATTTTCTCAACCGCATGTAGTGTTTTGAAGTTTGGAGATTGCCAGGAGTCAGGAAAATGTATGCACTGAACCAATCATGTGAATCGTTTCTCACAATTAAATATTTTCAACCTTTTCGCAACCTTGCCTGTCAATGACGCATAGTTTCTGTACATCTAATTGAATTAGTCAATACAAAAAATGTAGAACACTCGCTGAACATCCGCCGTCTGCTGTTCCTTTTGCTTTGGTTCATTCACTTTTCCAAACTGTTGATCCACTCGATGTAATTTCAGAGCAATTTAAATTTTTCATCAACCAACTACGACGCGATTTAACGAGCGGCTCCGGGCGGGAAAGATAAATATTTATTTATTTGCGCTGCTAACTGTCGGATTGAACTTTGAATGCTCTATTAAACAGATAAGCGCCAGAATGCCGCCGAGTAGCGATACTTCCAGAGAAAGAAGCGATGCGTCTAGTTTTTGAATTTTTGCTATTTCGCTAGTCCAACCACACAAAACAAGGTCCTTCGTACATTCAAGGAATACCTTGAAGAAGGGGCGCGCGCGACCACGTAACTAAGTACACACACTCTGTCTTGCCTGTGCTTCCACCAAGAATCGCGCCAATCGACTGAGAAACGTGTTTCGCTAGAGAAGAAAAGCGCTAAAATATGTCTCAGCTGTTCGATGCTGGCTTCTTCTGTCTCGCCGCTATGGGCAGCAGCATAGTGTCGCCTGCACTGCGCAAGTGGATGGATGGGGTGGGCCTGTATACAATCGGTGGCGATTTGTGTGTGTTCAAGAAGATGGGGTTACATCCTGCTCCACATACAGGATCACATCGTGCAAATAGTCCTCTATAAATCGCATGATTATTTGAATTTTACTACTCCGAATGAGTCATTATTGAGGAGAGGATGGAAGCAAACTCTCAGAACTCACTGGATGCTTAAGGCTATCAGCTAAACTTTGAAAATTTCCCAAATCACATTTTCATATGAGTTGCCATACTTTAATTATGTCGATTTAAAAAATAAGCACCAAAAAATGTTGTCCCTCTTAGAATCGAGACTAATTTTGGAGAAATAGAGTATGCGAAGATGCTTAATATTATTTATACAAATAAGCATGACATGAACAAAAACACGCTGTCATTGACTGGAACTTCAGAAGCATCGGCTAGGCACTGGATTCAATGAAAATCATTGTTAACCTACTTAACCTACTTTTCCCGAATTCACGGCTCATTTTTATTCTTCTTCATCTCATATTATCCCTTAAGGGCCCACGGTATTTTAAATACATATCTTTCAACACGAACTTCGATATTTAAACTGACAAAACATTTTTCGATGTAATTATTCTTGAGCGTTCGGATTCAATTTCAGTGTTTTCAATTCAATTTTTCGTATATTTCAAAGTTTCCATTTCAATCAGGTTATTAAGTAGGTTAAAAAATACGGACATGGTTCCGATTTTGCCAAAAATCATTCACGGTTATAAACTGTGTTCTAAAACTGGTTAATAAGCATGAAAAAAAATCGGCTCAAACGTACAACAAAGGATTTTTGTACGTATTAGCTTTGAGTGTTAATGGAAATCGCTTTTAAAATTATTTATAAAAATTATAGCCAAATTTATTAAAAAATAGCCCGCCCTACCTTACATAGTATTTTATTCTGAAAATATGTGTTTTGGAACAAAGATGGCAACACTAGAAGTAATGGAAAAATGTCTTACATGGAAGATGTCTTACATGAGCATATAGACATGGTCATGGCTGAAGAGTCCCGGGCAGTGCTTGGAAATATCTGTATCAGATCAATCTTTTCAGCTGAAATTCCGACCACATTCGATCATTATACCATTGCATTCGGGATACCGAAAATTAACCAACGCCAAACCTCACAATCACAGCAAGCTCCTCACAGTTGATTCATCCAGTTTTGTTCATTCTCTTTTTCGTTCTGTTTTGCGTTTACGGAATGTGAGCAAAAGAAAATATCCCTAGTTTTGTCATTCATTGATATTAATATACCAGTTCATTCACCATCAGCATCAAGGATGGAAAACAAGGGAGCATGATGTGATTTACGATTAATCGCAAACTGCACAGATTGTAATCTGTGCAAACTGCGACTAACTATTAATCCTCACCCATCATAACCAAATGATTTTCTCTTGGTAACTCTGAGTTGACCAAAGCATTGCTAGACTGAAACTAGTTCGAATAATTGAGTTACTCTCCTTCCTCGTTTTGCTTTCAACTCCTAACAAGAATTTGCTCCATGGGAATGAGTGTCTCTATGACGTACGATTCTCGCTCTCTCATCCGGGCGTTCAATTTTCCTTTCCGAGCGCGTTTACTTCGATGAAACTTGGTAAAATAAAAAAAATGCGCTACAGCAAATAGGACAACTTTAATGTTTCATGTTTCACGGAGGATTTCTCAGATGGTGTTTAAATTAATCAAGAGACTACAAACAATAATCCCTCTCAACTCACTAATTTTATGAGTTAATGTAAATGTGTTATTGGCCAAGGCTTTTACGACATCGAACACGTGGTCTTGCGAGATATATTTTTCCGCCTGCCCAAATACAGACCACTTTTTTCGGGGCCGACATAAATTAGCGCAAATATGTCAACATGTGTTTTTTTGTTTAAGCACGTAAATATTTGCTCATAATTTTTTTTGGATTGTGGCACTCTACATAATTTGTATGCAGATAGACTATCCACAGTTTGTGGAGGAATGGAATACTCATACAATTCAAATGGATAATGATTATCTGCTATCACAAAGCTGAGAAATTTTTTGACGTTTTGTTTTACTATTGATTCATTAAAAAAAAAAGCTTTATTTTTAAATGTTTCCTTATCCTGAGACTGGCTCACCATATTGCACTGCTACTAAAACCGTAGGCTAACTTCAAGGATATTTTTTATTCATTTTCGGCGAATAATCAATAGAGTGCCGTGTTATGAAACATCAGAATAATAGCAAAAACAATATAACGATCATAAGGTGTTGGACAGTTTATTCCAGACGACATTGGAATATATTCCATCTGATCATCTTTAGAAAGGTTAATGACCTTCAAAGGATAAATTTATCTTGGGCACATTGAATTGATGTTCATGACTTCCAGTCGGACGTTTATTCGCTCTGATAATAATTGTGTGGTCCTCACAAAGCATATATTCCAATGCCGTCAGTTCACTGAAATTATTCGCATACCGTTTGATGATAAGGTAGGATGTTGATAATCATTTGCTGCGATACCTATTGTTCCAACAGTATTCATTCGACAATATGAAGACTGAATATCTGAAATTAACCAGATTCTACCATGCAAATCTGCGGTCAAAGCAGTATGTACACTTGAGAGATGCAACAAGTTTGAAGGGATATAAAAAAACATTAGTCGTTCGACAAATCTACTGCCACATATGTCGGAAGTCCACGATACATGAATATCATACGTCCATACTATTTCATTACATTTATTCGCAACGAAGAACGTAACCACACAGAATTGAATTAATCAAATATGTGATCCGTTTTATCTACAAAATAAAAAAGGGTCTGAAATTCAATCGAATTCGAAAGGTGTTTCGTGAAGTCACTAATTGAATTACTGTTGGAAAAATTATTTGGAGAGAAATGTGAATGTTCAGAATTATTGGAATCTAAAAACGATTTTGGGCGGGATGAGATTCGCCCAAATCTGCTGGTAATAAAATTAATCAATTGCATCCATTACCCGTCTGCTGTTTATCGGGCGGGAGACGACAGCAAAATAAAATCGACACGAGACTGAGTCAGCCACTCACTGCGGACAGTGCAATAGAGAATTAAAAATCCCTCGATGAGTGTCGTAAGATTTCAGTTAATCGTCTCTTGTTACACTTTCCGATCAAGAACTCATCATCCGCTCTATGGAATGGGATTAATCGTTTGTGGCTTGCACTCACGATAAAACCTGAATAGTAGAAGTAATGCTTCGAGAGTGCAAGCAGTTGGGATTCCGCTCTCATATTGCTTTTTTGAGATCTTGGTAGCTCACCGTTCCAAGTATTCTCTCTGTGTACATATGAAGAATAAAAGAGCCTCGCCTGCTGGGGGTGATTTAAAAACATCCGACTAGAGGGATATACTTATTCATTGATCGTTGAATGTGATTTTTTACCATCCCTGATCAGCATCGTTCTCGGACACTGACGAAACGAAGAAATTCGTGACAAGAAATTAAATTGCTGAAGCATGCAAGGTTTCCGTCTCAGTTAAAATGTTTTCATTTTACATAGTAAATATGCAAGCCAAATTACACTTGTCAGAAATGCTTCAAAAGACTCCAATTCCGATGTAAAAAAACAGGAAGTGGGTTATATCTCTATGGTATAACCGCAATGGTGACGTAGAACTATCGTTGATTTAGTGATCATTTGTTTGAAGTTGAATCTGAATCCATTCTGAATGAAAGAATAAATGAATATTTGGGGGACTTCGAAAACGAGAACGTTACGTTGGAGGTACAAGATTTTATGCATCCAATATTGGATATGAAAATATCCTACTGATGGGGTAGAATAATCTTCAGAAGCCATCCTGCTAATTGCACTTGATTGAAAAATAACAGAACCAAATGTATTTGGTCGCAGAAAAACATAAAAAAAACATTAAAATAAACTCTTTCGCTTGTATGTTATTTACAATGCCAAGGGAAACTGGCAGATTATTTTGCAGAAGCGATATCTTTCCGGACTCTTCTCGAAGTCCACCACCAGTGGTTAATGCTAACTCGATAACCACCTGTTAATTGCACTTGATTGAAAAATCACAAAACCAATTGTATTTGGTCGCAGTATTATATGGATAGAAAACGTTAAAATGAAGTCTTTCGCTTGAATGTAATCTTCAATTCCAAGGGGAACTGGCAGATTATTTTGCAGCAACGATCACTTCTTTCCGGATTCTTCTCGATAACCAGCAAACGTAAAGAGTTGCGCGTGTGTATGCGTGTGTGTGTGTGTGTGTGTATGGCAATTGCTCCGATGCCTCAAGCGGAACCTGGTATTCTCTCGGTCGTCTTCTCTTCTCTTTCTGATGGATCGGCTATTCTGCGCTCCTTCACAGTCCAAACAAACTGAATGCGTTTCAGGTTAGGTCAGGCCAAGTAATGAATCCCTTGATCCCTCACCATCCAGCTCGTCCAGCTCGTTCAACTCGTTCAGTAACGATGATGTCTTGTCGATGTCCTCACGAAAAATGAATGCGTTTCAGAATATCGCTTAAGTATGCTTTTTGTACGTGACTGAATCGAAAGAAGGTGTGGTTTACGATGGCAATATGGAAGGCAAACTAGAGGCGAATGAACTCTTTGAGTTTGCAACTTTCGGCGACTGAGGCAATAATTGATTGAAAATTATATGATTTTCGCGATGCGAAACATTTTCCATTTCGAGCGCAAACTGTATTCGATACGAAAATATCCTACTGATGGGGGAGAATAATCTTCAGAAGATTTCCTGCTAATTAATTACACTTGATTGAAAAATCACAAAATCAATAAATTCGATCGCAGCAGCACTTTGTGGATAGAAAACATTAAAATAAACTCTTCCGCTTGAATGTAATTTTCAATTCCAAGGGGAACTGGCAGATTGTTTTGCAGTAACGATGACATTTTTCCGGATTCTTCTCGATTCTTCTCGAAGTCCACCACTAACTAATGCTAACTTTATTACCACCTGTTAATTGCACTTGATTGAAAAATCACAAAACCAAATGTATTTAGCCGCAGTGTTATATGGTTAGAAAACATTTAAATAAACTCTTTCGCATGAATGTATTTTTCAATTCCCAGGGGAACTGGCAGATTATTTTTCAGCAACGATAATATTCTTCCAGAATCTTCTCGATGCTGGATGGCATTTAAATGAAAGAAGTTCCGTACGTATATATGTGTGTGGCGGCTGCTTCGATGTCTCAAACGGAACCGTTTTTCGATGCTGGTATTCTCTCGGTCGTCTTCTCTTCTTCTGATGGATCGGCTTTTCTGCGCTTACTCACAATTCCAAACTAACTGAATGAGTTTTAGGTCAGGCCAGGTAATTAATCTCTTGATCACTCGCCGTCCAGCTCGTTCAACTCGTTCAGTAGCGATGTTGTCTTGTCGATGTCCTCACGAAAAATTAATGCGTTTCACCACCAGAATATCGCTTAAGTATGCTTTTTGTCCGTGATTGAATAGAAAGAAGGTGTGGTTTACGATAGTAATTTGAAAGGCAAACTAGAGGCGAATGAGCTCTCTGAGTTTGAAACTTTTAGCGACTGAGCAATAATCGATTGAGAATTATGTTTTTCGCGATGCGAAACATTTTCCGTTGCGCGCGCATCCAATATTGGAAACGAACATATCCTACTGATGGGGAAGAATACTCTTCAGAACCTTTCCTGCCAATCACACTTGATTGGAAAATCACATAACCGAATGTATTTGGTCGCAGTGTTATATGTTATATGTAAGCACCTGTTAATTCCACTTGATTGAAAAATCCCAAAACCAAATGTATTTGGCCGCAGTGTTATATGGATAGAAAACATTAAAATAAACTCTTTCGCATGAATGTATTTTTCAATTCCCAGGGGAACTGGCAGATTATTTTTCAGCAACAATAACATCTTCCCAGATAATCTCCGATACTCGAAGCCCACCAGTGGTTAATGCTAATTCGATAAGCACCTGTTAATTGCACTTGATTGAAAAATCACAGAACCAAATGTATTTGATCGCAGTGTTATATATTAGAAAACATTTAAAAAAAACTCTTTCTCATGGATGTATTTTTCAATTCCCAGAGGAACTGGCAGATTATTTTTCAACAACGATAATAATTTTCCGGAATCTTCTCGATGCTGGATGCTAAACGGAAGTTCGGCACGTATATATATGTGTGTTGTGGCGGCCGTTTCGATATCTCAAATGGAACCGTTTTTCGGTGCTGATAATTTCTCGGTCGTCTTCTCTTCTTCTGATGGATCGGCTTTTCTGCGCTCCCTCGCAGTTCCAAACAAACTGTATGTGTTTCAAGTCAGGTTAGGCCAGGTAATGAATCTCTTGATCCCTCGCCGTCCAGCTCGTTCCGCTCGTTCCGCTCGTTCAATAACGATGTTGCCTTGTCGATGTCGTCACGAAAAATGAATGCGTTTCACCACCAGAATATCGCTTAAGTATGCTTTTTGTGCGTGATTGAATCGAGAGAAGGTGTGGTTTACGATGGCAATTCGGAAGGCAAACTAGAGGGGAATGAACTCTCTGAGTTTGAAACTTTCGGCGACTGAGCAATAATCAATTGAAAATTATATAATTTTCGCGAAACATTTTCCGTTGCGCGCGCATACAATATTGGATACGAAAATTTTCTACTGATGGAGAAGAATAATTTCAGAAGCTTTCCTGTTAATTGCGATTGATTGAAAAATCACAAAACCAAATGTATTTGGTTGCAGTGTCATATGGATAGAAAATATTAGAATAAATTCTTTCGCATCAATGTATTTTTCAATTCCCAAGGGAACTGGCAGATTATTTTTCAGCAACGATTAGATTTTTCCCGATTTTCCTCGATACTCGAAGCCCACCAGTGGTTAATGCTAACTCGATAACCACCTGTTAATGGCACTTAATTGAAAAAATATTTGGTCGCAGTGTTACATGGATAAAAAACATTAAAATGAACTCTTTCGCATGAATGTATTTTTCAGTTCCCAGGGGAACTGGCAGATTATTTTTCAGCAACGATTGAATCTTTCCGGAATTTTCTCGATGCTGAATGGCATCCAAACGAAGAGTTCCGCGCGTGTATGTGTGTGTGTGTGGCGGCTGCTCCGATCTCTTCCCGGGGAACCATTTGCGGCATCACTCTCCTCCTGATGGATTCCCTTCTGGCCTAAGGTGCACAAACAGGCTCTTGGTGACACCGTTCATTCGCGCTTTCATGATAAACGAAGAGCTTCACCACAACAGCGACAACATGCTCCAATCGCTGTTCAGTTAGAACTGAGTGGATTTCCGAGTGGCGCTCGCTTATATACCGATTGGTGATTTCAATAGCATGTTTTGAAATCAATTTTAAGACTATTGAAACAAGTTTTTGGATCAAAAAGAAACAAGTATATAACGCGTAGACATTTTATCTTTCGAATGAAGTGTTCATCATACCATTTCGTTCAATTGTTTAGGAGCTATTACTGCTCAAAATCTCGGTCTCCGGCGTAACGCTTTCGTTTTCGAAACTTTGGTTTTACACCCCGGTATAGAAATGAAAGACGTAGTCCTACATCAAAATGCCGTCTTGACTCAAATTTCAAACATTTAATTTTTGACTCAAATTCCGAACACACGAACATACAATGGTGGTGTCCAAGACACGACCGCAATGGGAATATTTGGAACTTTGTAAACGAGCCTTTTGCAAACGGATCAAACTGTGCTATAGGATTAGCGGACGAAATTGCCAACATCCAGATTTGGCTGACAAAGTTTGCATTCGCTACTCGGATCGATTCTGCAGAATGCCTCCTCGCCGTCCAAGCCTATGCAATCCTTAGCTGTGAGTGTGCATGCAGATGATGCTCTTTTGTTGGCATTTCCGCTTGCGCCATCGATTTGCGTTGCCCTTCCGGAGTAACTTCAAAAATAATTGAACAAGCAAGGTATTGACTCAATGAGAAAATCACACACATATCGGGATATCGAAAAAGAACAGTCACAACATTCCTGACAATTCAATGGCAATGAATAAATGTGAATGAATTCTCATGAGTCGAGCGTTAAGGAAAGCTCAGAAAGCACAGAATGAATATGAATGAACACAGTTGTAAATTTGTTTGCCGTCGAATGAATGACAGCAGCATCGACAAGCGAAATAAACGCGTTACACTGCTAAAATATATTTTCAATATTACTTAACAAGCTCAATATTTCCAAGCCCTGGTCCCGGGTTTTTAATGAACTATTGGCATATTGGACTAAGAAGTGTGGAAATAGATCCACGTTTCATCCATTGTCACGAAACGTCGAAAGAAGTCCACTCGATCACGCTTCAACAACGCCAAACCGGCTGTTGAATCATCAACGCACCGCTGTTTTTGGTCGACGGTCAGCAAACGCGGTACCCATCGTGCAGTAGCTTTTTCATGTCCAAAATGTCGTGCAAAATGTATCCCAGTCGTTGTTTTGAAATGCCTGCGGCCTCAGCTAACTTGCATAACTTCACTTTACGATCGTTAAAAACGAGTCGATGCGCTTGTTTTACGGTTTCTGGATTCGTATCATATTTTGGCCTTCCAGAGCCAGAGGCGACGCGTGACCAACTGAGCTACCTGTTCAATTTCATTTGCAACATTAAAACAACAGTATTGCGATGACAGATTTTAACATTTTTGTTTCTCAACATTTATACATCTATACAGTAAAACCAGTTTTTATGCGATTTATTTTGTGCGATTTTTGTGACGTGACTTCATTTGTGCGGTATTTGAAAAAAATTAAGTCACCGGTCATTTTTTTCTATCTTTGATATGTATTTTATCGCTCTAGATAGTGACTGTGTCAGCTAATTCCCATTCTCATGTTTTGTTTTGTTTGTTTTCAGGTGTCAGTAGGAGCTTTTTGACAGGAGCAAAAAGTTCATTTTATGATCTGCGCAAGTGAGTAGGCCTCTTATGAAAGTGAAAAAAGGAAATCAAATGTTGATCACGAATGAAATCATTAGGATTTGGGTTATTTTCTTAAGGATGTTTTTTTTTATTTTTTAACGATAATCGGAATAAAAACTATAATTTAAAAAGAACCGTCAGCTTATTACAAAGCTTCGCTTCATCGAATTTCGAGTGGTATGAAATAAACATTTCCAAATTCCCAGTAAATAGGTAGTGCGACATCGAAGTCGGCAAATTTTTCTTGATTCAACAAAGCGTTCCTTAAACCGCTTCTTCATTTCGTCAATAATTTTGTCTATAATCGATTCATATAAACGACGACGATTGATGACGTTACTGTCATTCATAGTTTCGCCAGATACATCAATTGCATGTTTGAGCGTACTATCGAAATGATTATCTGCTTTGAACTCCTCTATAGAAGCAAGGTACGTTACGCACAAATTCTACTACGTCTAGTTTCTTTTTTTTTACTAAGTTTGATAAAGAACATCCGTATGTGCAAAAATATTCGCAAAAAATTTTAGCAAGAATTTCAATACGTGTGCGCGACAGTGAATATATCCAATGAATAACCGTTGTTTCACCAATGTTTGCACACCAGATTTATCTCCGGACATTACAGTAGCGCCATCATAGCTCTGGGCCACAATTTTGTCAGCATTAAGACCAAAGTACGCAGCTATTTCATTCACATGACCGACCAATGCAGCGGAGATTTTGATACGTAAGCAGACATACGTGTACTCTATGTACCGGGTTCAAGTTGTCGAATGAACAAAATCGATAAAAACGCTCGAATCAAAACCACACCTCAACGAAATAATACTAGCACTTCCACAGATATCATGAATGAATTTGTTCGTTTTTGACGTAGGACTACGTCTTTCATTTCTGTACCTGGGTGTAAGTTCAAAGTTTCGAAAACGAGAGAGTGACGCTGGAGTGCAAGGTTTCGCATGTTAATACCTCTTTACCGGCTGAATGGAGCGGTATAATAATCACTTCATCCGAAAGATAAAATGTCAACGAGTTATATGATTGTCACTTATTGGTCCAAAGAATCTATTAAAGCTTGAAAATTGCTTTGAAAGCAAGCTATTGAAATCATCATTGCTCATTGATGATGATTGGTGATCGCAATGTGTTCCCGAACACGGACGCAAAATCTAGGCACCTGGAGAAACCGTCATAGCGAATACACAAGCTGCGGCTTCTTTTGCTCGCTTGCATTACTGTTTGGGAAACCACAGCGGACACATGCAAGGCGTGAGTACTTTTACTCGCATCAGTTTTTGTTCTGCTTCCGCATGGAACAGTCATGAAAAATTGTTAGCGTGTGAATGCGTCCAAGCGAAGAAATATTCGCATTTACGCATTCGACTTGGTGTTCCCGTGATGCAATCCAATTGACGAATTTACGCAAAGCTGAATCAGCTCCTGCGACACCTACATTAGAGTTCAGAACCACAAAAGTGATGATGTTTGTTTATTCTACGCACTGAAAAGCAAGATTCGGTCGTGATTATTCATTTTATTTTTATTTAGATTCATTTCAACCATATAATGTCTTCAGTATATGGTAAGAAAGTTAGGGCTTTGTATATTTATGATGATTTCAACACGCGATTGGACCAAATACATTGATAATCTTCGAAAATTTTGAGTTTGATAATGCATACAGGTTATGGATACTGTGGATAATGGTGATGAAATCGATATCATATTAAGTTGGATTATATCATTGATAATGTAAGGGCCGATACAAGAAGGATTTGCAGTATTTTTAGCGGAACACATGCTACTCATCGTTTATCTAGTTGAAAAAAATTAAGTTACAATACTTATACCAAGCCATTTTTCAAAATATACATACCACATTGTAAAATGGCAATTTTCTAACCTTTTTAGCGTAGAAAGAATACGTGAAACCGGGAAATTTGAAGATAAGTTCTGATTTTTCTAAAAAATTTGAAATACCAAAAAAAACAAAACCATCATCATTTTACTCGCTGCGCCATCTGGTTGTAAATCAAACGTAAATTCGTCAATAGCATCAGTTTCTGTTCTTCTGCTTTCGCATGGAACAATCATGAAAGATTGACACATTGACACATGAAAAATATCGTGTTTTTCTCGCGAAAACAAAAATGAATCATGTATCAAACATCTTCAGTTGCTTTTACAAGGCCACTCAAATTCCATCGGTTCGTTTCGACCACCAACAAGTTCGATTTTATGTTAATAACAATTCCATACTTATACTCATAAAACCACACACTAACAAGAAAAACTTTCAGCAATCTTTCAAAATATTCATTCATTTAGAATTGATTCAGATGCAATTTCAAATAAATGATTACCGAGACAACGGTAGTCCTACGTTTACCTTGTGGTTATATCACATATATAACCCACTTCTTGTTTTTTATTTGTTTCATGCTCGTTCGGGGTGTTTGGTGCTGTATACTCTCGCGGTTTCGTGCCCTCTCTCAAATTTTAATGACATCAAGAATAGAAAGAGAAACAGAAATGGAAACGATGACAACCACGAACAAACACTGAAAGGTGGTGTTGTGTATTTTCCATCGTTTTCATCGGTTTGTTCAGCAGAAATATTGAACCTAAAACGTCATTTTTACGCAAGGCGGCGCATTAGAAGTAGTGATCGTTCCATACGTAGTTGGCGTAGTTTGGCTGTGAGATGCCTCTGTCCAGAGCGAGGTTCATCTGCAGTGCTTGTACGACCCATTTTAAATTTACTAAACCAACGAAAAACTGTCATTCTCGAAATAGAAGTGGAATAACATTTCGTCAACCACTGCATTCATTGTTCAGGAATTTTTCCCATTAAAAAACAATGTTTGATCAAAATACGATATTCCTCTTTTTCCATTTTCTATACGACTGCTCAGGTAGTGACACTTAAACTACGGTAGTTTGTGAAGAAATAAACGGAATGTCATGAAACTTCACACATAAGCTAGTGACAGATGAACCTCTCAAAATGAATCTTATTTATTTTTAGTGGCGCCATTTGTTGAAAAATCACTGGAATTTTCAGCCCGTGTAGTTCATGAGAAATCTTCCAACAGGATGCCGCACTAGATTATAATCGAGCAAAAACAGGAAGGTTTAATCTCTTCTCAGCCACTAAAACAGTATACTAAAACTAGATAATTTACTGGTTTAAAATTATAAACTTATAAATTGTGAATCATTATTATTAATAATGTAATTATGACGCAGAATAAAAAAGATAATGTCAAAAATATGTGTATAATATTCAATGTAGTAAACTTTTCAGGCCATGTTGCAGGGTAAATAATCTAAGGGTGTTTTCACACATGTAGTAAGTGCGATGTTTCTTCATGGGAATCACACAGAATCAATACGAGTTTGGGTTTGTTGAAAAGCCCCAAGTTAGTTACTAATTCTACCATAAGGCGTTGAAATTATTCATTTTTTAATGCTTTTTAACGATTTTCTTCAAATAGAAATTATGATCATGGTTTGCCCACCTCTGATCATGGTTTGTCCAAAAAAATGATCATGGTTCATCCGTCACTATTTTATAATCGAATTTTCAAATAGATGTTGCATTCATCATTGTTTGAGTTTATTTTATTTTTATTTTATTGATCCATTCATAATTTAGGCTTTCTTCAGAATATTGCCTTTTCTTGGGCATTTTAAAAGTGTTTACCTCAACACACTCAACACAGAGAAACTTTATTTCTGCTGTGCGCGACGGACACAATAAACAAACTGCAGCGCGCCAAGCGGGTGCCATAGGAATCATGTGGACAAAATAACATTAGTGAATCGGACAACTCATGATCAGAATTGAGGTAATCGAAATGCGTTAATTAAATGGTTTACCGATGTAAATCTAATACAACAGGTGTGCAAAAGCATGATGTTAACAATATTTGTAAGTGTTATAATCCAGAAAAGGTCAGAATACGTGCCAAATAATCATCTGGTGATTGATTAAAAGTTAGCTCAAATGAGGGGCGCATTGACACCAATAGAAGGTGAATTTTATAACTCTTTAAAACATGTGAATCCGTAAAAATATACTAGAAAAATACTGTAAATCATGAAAAAGACATTTTTTATATGTTTCGAAACATTCGAATATCTGATTTGACACAGGTGCGCTGAATTAGAGCATTCAAAAAAAAGAACAAACCATGATCATATTTTCGGCTGGACAAACCGAAATCCTTCACCTTATATAAGAATCAAAGAGAAGGACAACAACAAACCAAATGATAGAAAGTTGTGTCCAGGATACCATCACCTTGTTGACGTAGCACTACGAATCCATTTCAATCAATTCGTTCGCTTATCACTCGGGATATCATTTTATAATGCATCGATTTTTTTTTAAATAACTCTTTAGTAGAATGTTCTGAAAAAGCCGATTATTCCATTTCTGATTAACAAAACATTAAAACTGCGATTTCTTTTGATCAAGTGGTGCACTGTTTCACTTAAGGAAACATACCTCTGGACTTTAGAACTCTTAAGTCTACAACGAAAACTCCTCAAGAAACTGGTTCTGAAAAGAGCTGATCTTTTACTGCTTGATGAAACCGTAGAAAGAACATGGCGCGACAGGAGCACAAACACATATTTTTTCATCAAAACATTCTGATGCTATTGTTGCTGCTGTTGATATTGCGAGATTGCTGAAATTACTGATGCTGCTACTGTTATTTCTGCTTCTATTTTGTATTTCTTGTTTGGGATGCCGTTTTCGTTCCACTTCAGGGACTAAACAGTGGGTCTGATGCAAAAGTACACAAGCGCTCTCCACCAGATGGTATTAAAATCGATGTTTCGTATATTTTTATCGAATTCCACATTGGATTTGAAATTGCGAACAACATCGCACCGCGATTTGATACTAACTGCTTGCTGGAAAGAGTAAGACTGCGTATTAGAGTAAAGGGTGTGTCACATCAAATTGCATCACGGAAAAAACGTTGTAGAAATTCGCCCAGTAGACCGATCCTTTTGAAAATTTTAGACAGTAAAATAAAAACTATTAAACAACTTTTGGCATTTTCTTTTTATTCATACTTCGAGCCCAAGCCCGTATGCTCGCACCTTCCTCTTTTCCCCGTCCATAAGGTTCTGTACAACGTCAGGTTGTAGTTTTTTTTGAACAGAAATCCATTTTCTCTTGAAGTCCGCCTCCGATTTGACAACTTTTGGGTTCTTCCGGAGGGCCTGCTTCATAATCGCCCAATATTTCTCTATTGGGCGAAGCTCCGGCGCGTTGGGCGGGTTCATTTCCTTTGGCACGAAGGTGACCCCGTTGGCTTCGTACCACTCCAACACGTCCTTTGAATAGTGGCACGAAGCGAGATCCGGCCAGAAGATGGTCGGGCCCTCGTGCTGCTTCAATAGTGGTAGTATGCGCTTCTGTAGGCACTCCTTTAGGTAAACCTGCCCGTTTACCGTGCCGGTCATCACGAAGGGGGCGCTCCGCTTTCCGCAAGAGCAGATCGCTTGCCACACCATGTATTTTTTGGCAAACTTGGATAGTTTCTGCGTTTCTGCGAATCTCCTCCGGAACGCTGAATTTGTCCTCTGCGGAGAAGAACAACAGGCCCGGCAGCTGACGAAAGTCCGCTTTGACGTAGGTTTCGCCGTCCATTACCAGGCAATGTGGCTTCGTCAGCATTTCGGTGTACAGCTTCCGGGCTCGCGTCTTCCCCACCATGTTTTGCCTTTCGTCGCGGTTAGGAGTCTTCTGAACCTTGTATGTACGCAGGCCCTCCCGCTGCTTGGTCCGCTGGACGAATGAACTTGACAAATTCAGCTTATTGGCGACATCCCGGACCGAACTTCTCGGATCACGTCTAAACTGCTTAACTACGCGCTTGTGATCTTTTTCACTGACGGAGCATCCATTTTTGCCGTCCTCACCTTCCGGTCGATGGTTAGGTACTCGAAGTATCGTTTTAGTACTCTGCTGACCGTGGATTGGACGATTCCCAGCATCTTACCGATGTCCCGATGTGACAACTCCGGATTCTCGAAATGAGTGCACAGGATTAATTCACGACGCTCTTTTTCGTTCGACGACATTTTTCCAAATTTACGAAAAATTGACAGTGAAGCATGGCCAACGTGATCTAGATCTATACACTCTTATCTGATTATAAGCGAAAGCTGAAGATATAATTCCTAAAAATTAAATTTCTACAGCGTTTTTTCCGTGATGCAATTTGATGTGACACACCCTTTATGCAAATTCGCTCACCTCTGGCCGTGTCAACTAGTTGCCATCCGCTTAAATTGCAACATTTCTCCTCTTCACAGTGTCCGTTCACACGTTGCAGTATTTGTTCTATAATGTTTAATCTTCTCTAGCCTTGAGAAAGGCCGATGATGAGCGACGGATTTATGGCTCGGTACGGCCGGTACGGGTAGGAAAACACACAAATTATCAGATCAAATGTATGGAAAATGGGAATGTTTTCAATGTTTACCACTATAAAATTAATAATATTGGCTAAAATAGGCATTATACTTTCACCTCAACGTCGTGAAACATACTTTCTTGATATAAGTCATATTTGAAACATAAAAAATATTATTTTTAAATATATACAGCTTTTGCATTCCAAGTGTATTTTCGTAAATTTACAGTGACTGCAAATTTGATCAGAAAGATGTTATTCTTCGTGCAAACAATGTAAACCAATTGTAGTTCTGAAGTCTGTGTTCGAAAACCGTACTCTGCTGCTACTCTGGTTACTCTATTTGGTTGGTACAATTTGAGGAACACAAATTGAACCAATCAAAAAATAGGATTTAGCGCGTTTAGATAATGCTTGACATTTCATAAAATAAAAAAATTCATAAAAACACAATTTTATCAATTGTGATAGACGAATATTTTCTATCTTGGCGATTTATCGAGAAATTCTCGAGTTATAAGCATTTGAAATCATTCAATCAATTTTCCTACATTTTCGGTGTTTAGATTTTTTTAACGCGTTGAAATTAAAATATTTTGAATTTTCAGAAACGATATAAAAATACGAATTTTTACAGACATACATCTAGACATACGCCTGGGACTGCACGTTTTGGGGCAAATTTGTACGCTTCATTTGTTCGGAGTCCACGAATGAGATCGTTTTCTTCGGCGTGGATGAGACGAAGGCGAGCCATCGGTAGGCCTTATTAGATTCTTGGTGGACCAAGGATTTAACCATCAATTGTAGAAAACACGGGTTATTTCGTGATCCATCCGTAACAGACGGAACGCGAAATACGAGAAAACTCGTGAGCGGAAAAAATGTGCAGAAAATGTACACCAACCCTGCCTGTCTCGGATATATGTTATATCAGAAAGTCAAGATTGATACTTTGTTCACTCTGACTCTTCCATGAATCTATTAGAGTTTGTAGCATAATATAGTATGCCCATTTTTGCGCTTTTTGTGGTTTTGTGGTTTTATATTTTTGTTTTTCCGAATTTGTTTTGCTATAATGAATTGAGCATCTGCATTTTTATTCAATTAGAGTATTCCAAGTATTCATATGCATTCCGATACCACAAAAGCGGTTGTTTTTGCACTCGCAATGTTTCAAAAGACTCTGTCGAGAGGTAATTACGGGTCGACCAATAAAAAGTACAAAAAAAGACTTATACTTTTACCAATACACTATACTGTTATCTTGACTTAGTTTAATTTTTCAAACTAAACGTTAAAAAGTTGTTGTTAGACAAACGCTTTCCCTGTAGAAGTGTCCATCTTCCGATGTTGGTTATTGTATGGGATGTTCATATATTTTTTTCAGAATTTAAAAACCTACGTTTCTAAAAAAAATGAATTTAAAAAATATTTTTAAATTTTTTTTTAAGATTAGTTTTCTTTTAATTTAAAAAAGTCCTTAATTTCAATCTTTGACTAAAATGCTGTTGGTCTTAAAGTTTTAGGTTGGTCTTATAGGTTTTTGAGTTATTTAAAAAAATGTAAAAATGTCTTAAAGTTTTAATTGAGGGAACCATGAATAATTTTTTACTTGTTTTCCGTGATAATTAGTTATTTATTTAGGAAAAAGATATTAGGGTGTTCACGACCGCATTGTCGACGTAGGACAAATCTAAATCTTATACCATATTATAATCGTAGGACAATAAATCTTATACCATTTCAAGAATGAATTCTCTAATACAAATATTTGGTAGCATTGACAAAAGTCGATGAATTGATACTTGTACTGAAGTACGTGACGGTTCACAAAGCAATAAAAAGCCAATTTGAGCAAATCAACAATTAAACTCCCAACATCAACATGTACTGTTGATTGCTCGCTGTCTAGAGTGAAACTGAAATACTCAACTTATTGAGTAGTGGTTTTTCAGTATTTCTTGGACAAATGACATCTCCAACGCTCCCAAAATCATACTTTTTCGAAGAAATGATCCATAAATTATACTATGCAGCACCTATCGCAAAACGGCAAAAGAAAATCCGAACCGAAACGATAATGAGATGAAATCTCAACACCCTATTGACCATATTTGAACAGTATTGTAGAAAAACTCCGTTCACCCCAACTCACCAGAGATGGAGGTCCAAGCTTGCCATTGTACACACACGATCTGCTGCTCGCAACAGAAAAACTACCCATCGGACTATTTGTGCTATTGATAACACTACAATGGAAACCTCGTATCATCTGTCCACCTGTACGATTCAACTGAAAAGTGGAACAAAATGAGTTCTCTTACGCTGAAAGACGACAGAGTGCAGTTTCCAATATGTATCGTCCAATCGGGCTTTGTTGCAGCTGAAAATGTCAATGAGTCTGAATAAAATAAACAAATAAGGACAAAAAATTAAGTAAAACGGCGGAACCAACAAAGGATGTTACAAATTTAGAGGGAAACAAAATTCAATGAGCATATGCGGATGTTTCGCTAAATTGAAGGGAATATTGATTGTGTTTGAAAACTAACGGGAAGACAATCTTCTGTGATATCTTCATTTCAACCCTTTGCGATCGTATTGAATTTGGACATGGATTTCGTGCAGGTCGGAATTATGATCTCATCTTCACAGTGTCCCAATACATGATGTATTTTATTAAGCTTTTCCTCAAGCATGGGTGACAATGTTTGATTATACTGATTAACGTTATCTATTGTTCTTACGAGCACCGTTTTGAGACATTAAGGTTTTATTAGAAAAAGTATGAACTAGTTCATTGTAGAATAAAAAATACGATTAATGTAGTTCCTGGCTATGGTGACTGGAAGCAGACATACGACCGTAAAGGGTTGATATAGGAGTTTTGATCGAAACTAACACGATAAAAATGCCATAGTCTTGTTAAGGGGGACCCCTGTCTGAAAGGTCAAAAAATAATAATTTTTCGTGATTTTTTTTTCGATATTAGGAATAAAGTGAAGTGAACGGGTATTTTGGTAAACACCAATCAGTGTTTGCTGGCGGAATTTCGCGGAAAGCTTCATGTTCCACTAATCCATTCAAACCAAGAAAAATAGTTTAAAGAACGTCATCATTACATGAAAACCTGATAATATTGATAAAAGAAGATACCTATTGAATAATTTTATTTTGTCTATTTGGGAATCCATGAAACATCAAGAGTTTCATTCACTGATCAAATTTTATATTATAATACCAGAAGCTTTAGGCATTTCGGTTTAGCAATTCACTGGATTTTTTATAAGCAGAGAACTATTGTTTAATGAAATGTGAAAAGATCCTCTCATTTGAATCAACCAATCTTGGTTACAGGCTTAAAAAATTCATGGTGGGACTGTTATGCCTAGAACATCAACATGGGACAATTTAACTTGATGTTGTTTTTGAAATACTGGAAACAAACAATAAGTTTGCTTGTGTTTTTCCGAAAGATTATGCATAAAAACATCGTTTCATGAAGAAGGGAGTGATCTGCAATACTTTACAGAATATGAATCTCGTTTTTAATTAGACATTTGCTAACAAGGTGTACACGTGTTCTGTTAAAGTTTTTTTTTGTTTGAGAATTAGTTCGTTCTTCCAAACCAGTAATGAGTACATTAGCCCTGGTGAAACCGTGCCATAAAATTCATGTACTTGAACCGATTTATTTGATATGGATCCACAAAAAATATGGTGGGACAGTTATGAACAGAATATCAACATGGGACAATTGAGCTTGATGTTGTTTTTTTTTGAAAGCTGGGAACAAACTATAACTTTTTTTTTTGTTTTTCCGGAAGACTAGGCATAAAAACGTCGTTTTATGAAAAAAAGTGAAAATTGTCAAAAAGTATCATGGGACAACTATGCGTAGAAGGGCAGATTAGGCATCGGAAATAAGTACAACGCAGTCAAATAAACCAAAATTCAACTTTCAATCCATCGACTAATTGATTTGATCTACCTGATGTTTTTGCGACAAATTTAATAACCATAACACTCATCATTTGTCTAATCGGATCCCCATAGTATTGTGCTCGAGGCTTGAGATACTTTTTCTGATTGATATTTCGGCGCGCCTGAAAAATAAATTAAATCCATAAATCAAAACAAGTTTTCTAATTTAATACATCAAAACTAGTTTGAAAATTAAGACATTCAGAGCCACCCCATCATAACGCATTAGCTGAGAGCTACTACTACCGTTACGGTTACGGCCATCGGATAGCTATATAACATATCCTCGTTCCTTTACGACCGGCGGTCGTGTCGGAAACATCGTCACTGTCGTTACTGTCACATCGCATCACCTTCGTTCGGCAAAACAGAGTCGTCTCGAGACGTGAGTATCATCATCGCTATAATCGTAGTCGCCGTGTTCGTGTATCCGAAGCAGAGAACGATGATGAAAAGCTGGCTACTCAAAAGTAGTAATCCATCGGAAGATGTTTAGCTACACAAACTATTGGCATTCGCACACATTCATGGACACCGAAGCTAGTATCCCACTTCCCACATTCTTTCTAGTGTGCGAAATGCATGCGCTCCTTCAACAAGTTCTTGCTTTTTATGGAAACATGGCTTGAAGTATTTACTACCAACAGGTTCGATCAGTCTGGAGGAACATGCCGTTGTATATACCGACGATATACTTTCTGAAAGCAAGCAACTCATTCTTAACATCATGCTCCTACTCGACTTTCTTGAAATATTGTTGCACCGACAACAATGAATTTCAGCTCGACCATTATAAACCGTATTATTTAACAATATATTCAAGAGCACAACACTCCACTCTAAGAGTCATCAAATCAGCACGAGCTACTCTCGCTGCTTGTTGTGTCCATGAAATGGGAAAATCCTTGCTGTTTTTTGTGTACCCCACCTACATCGAACGTAATAGCGCCCACCTATACGATTCAACCTGCACACACTGTTGCGTTGGCTCGGACCGTGTTTTATTGGACAGGATATTTTTAGACGTTGTTAGCTTCCCATTGAGAGACGTTTCCAACGACGTGACGATAGATGTTGTTAAAGGAATTATGAAATGAAGCGCACTGGAAAAGCACAGAAGGAACCTTACCCACCTACACGCTTCGCTTGGAGAGAGAGAGAGAGATACGCGCGTTGTCTCCACTAATCATTCCGATAATCGGATATTTATTAGTCTCTGTCACGATTCAAATCCAAGGAGTGGCATCAAACGGAACGCGAACCGTGCCGATATGTTTTAGTGACAGAAGAAATATAGTTTGTTCAACAATTCAACAGTACCTTGTAATTCCATTGAAGACAGCATTCTCTTTGCAACATGTTTTACACTGGAGCAGGGTTATCATATCTACAGAATAATCTGTATTTATACAGATTTTTCAGACTTTTTGAAACCAAGTATCTGTAGATACAGATTACAAATTTTTTTTGGTTTTCATACAGATTTACAGATTTTTCAAAGTAACGCTCCAATATTAGTTAGGAATTGATCTCAATAATATTTTCCCCAACTCACCAATTTTATTCATATAGCATTCGAACCAGTCTGAATAAGAGTCATTTCGACATTCATATGTAGCGTGTATTACTGCTTTCTCATGTTCAATCTAAGGCGAAAAGATGCAAAAGTCTGCGTCACCGGCTAGCTTTACAATGAATAAATAACACTGTTTGTCCTTTTTCTACTAAGGCACAGTGAATGCGAATTTTTACGTGAATACCATCAACATCGTCAATTTCATAATAACTATGCCAACCAATGATACTAAAGCTAAGATTTTGCTTCAAAACTGAACTTATAAATTTAACCCTTTGCGGTCGCATTAAATTTTGGCGTGTGTGTCGTATTGGTAGTAATTATTTTTACTTGAAAAGCAGTGATGTATAATTTTGTGGAATCATTAAAGATTCCTTTATTTTTTGTAAACTTCTGATGAGTATTTACTAAACAATGTGTTTATGTTTATGTCTAAAAATATTTGCTATAATTCTTCTTCCTGTGATATCTTTCGCATGTATCACAAAAATAATTAGTTTGTCGTCCTTCGCATTTTATATTTCTGTTTGAATATACCAAACAATGCTCTTAACACATTGCGGACCGCTCACGAGATTTCTCGTGTTTCGCGTTCCGTCTGTTACGGATGGATTGCGAAATAACACGTGTTTTCTACACTTGAAGGTTGAATTCTTGGTTTGCCAAGAATCTAACAAGGCCTACCGATGGCTCGCCTTCGTCTCATCCACATCGAAGGAAACGATCTCATTCGTGGAATCCGAACAAATGAAGCGTTCAAGTTTGTCCCAAAACGTTCCGTCCTTAATGTGTTAACATCTACACAGTGCCGCAATACATGGAGTTTTCCATTAAGGCAATATTCTAGTCTAGAAATTTGAAGAAAATACTTCTTTTTTCCTTCATATTTCTGTAGTTTAGGCATTCAAGAATATACCGCAGAAAGGACTTATCGAAAATCCCATGATTTACCGAGTTAGAACCATTTTAGTGATGCGATTTCTAACCTGGTACGGCCATTATAATGACCTTGAAACGCGTTTTTCTCGAAACAAGTTTTTTCCAACTGGCGTACACGATATCTCAAGTTCTACTGAACCGATTCATGTCGAATTTATATGAATACAATCGCTATGCACCTATCTATTGCATGAACCTCTAAAAAATGATACTTTTCAAATTTTATTTTATTTTTTAAAATAACGTAACGTAAGAAAAAGACGTTTTAAACCACATTTTGTTTTTCAAACGGCCACCATTTTGTCAAAAAAGATGTTTTTGACTTGTCCGAGGTTCATGTGACAGCGGCATCTTTACTGATTGAGAATCTGTTCGATTTTTTTTTGTTTCAGATAACCAGAAGGGCTGGTATCATGTACGCCATGGCACAACTTTTTTTTTGAGCCCCTTCACTTCTTCGGCTTGTAACTATGCTAGTTATGAATATTTTTTCTTCGATGAACAAACAATGATATAATAAATAGGAAAAATACTCGTAGTTTTATTTTTACGGAGCTCGAAAAAACGTCTGAAGTTTGTGTCTCTACACTAGAATACCCTCTTAATCCTTTCCTCAAGCACGGATGGCAACATTTGTTTATACTGAGTACCGTTATCTATTATTCATAGTAACACCGTTTTGGTTTGTGAATAAGTTCACAAAACATGAAAATTCATTTAGAAAAAGTGTGAACTGATACAATGTTGCATAAATTATTATTATATTAGTACAGTGGAATCCGTTTATAATGACGTCGAAGGGTATTGACAAACGCGCCATAATAAGCGTACGCCATACAAAGCGTTTTGTGTGAAAAAAAATGTCGCGCATTATAAGCAGACATAATTTATTAAAAATGGATCAAAATAGGCGACATGCCACGGTAAAGGAAGCCATTATATCCGACTTTTATTTTAAGAATTTTAAATGAAACCAAACTTTGTTGTGTGATTTCGTCATAATAAGCAGTTGATCAATATAAACGGAATCATAATAAACGAATTTTACTGTACACTTCTTCGCTGTGGTGGCTGAGAGCAGACAAACGACCGCAAAAGGTTAATACAGATTTCGATACAGATTTCCCGGGAAAGGTCTCAGATGAACAGGTTTTTGAGATCAAAAGCACAGATTTTATTATGGGAGCCCTGCACTGAAGTCGCTTGTTGGCGCGGAGGATAAAACAAAAACCACGTAAATTCCAAAATCCGCATAAAAAAACTGCGTTGATTCCAAAATCCGCGTAAAAAACCGTTTAAATTCCAAAATCCTCGTAAAAATAAACCAAGTAAATTTCAAATTCCATGCAAAAACCTAACAAATAGTGAATTATTAGTTTAAAATGCAATCCATAGTCTAACAATTGATTAACTGATTTTTTTTTTGCATGCTGCAATCATGATATTTGTTTCTCCGGTTATTTCTCAGCTACTAACCAGTGTTACTATAAAAACTAATTTCGTGGAAAATCACATCAATTAGCTCATTAAACTTTTAAACAATTGATACGTGCTGCGTAAAAAAACGCGTAATTTTGGAAATCTTCGTATATTTCGAAATTCGCGTAAAAAAACGCGTATATTCCGAAATCCGCGTGAGTTTCTGAAATCGCGCAAAAAAAAAACGCGTAAAAAATACCCGCGAAAAACAAGCTGCGTAAAAAGCGACTTCAGTGTACTCACAATTTCGTAGCCAAACCGATATAGTGGTTCTCAGCTTTTCGTGAAAAGTGATAGCTTTGTTCCTTATCGCAAAATATTAGACCCGTATTTTTTAAATTTTTCGTTAGGGTGACCATTTCGATTTTAGGGTGGTCCGAAAAATCAGTTTTTACCTCTTTTTTTACAGAAATTATAGTGGTAGAATACACTTTTTTCAAAAATTCATAACTTTTGAAGTACTGGACCGATTCTCCTCAAGAATGATTCCTAGAAACATGTTGTCTTCAACCTGGCTATTACAGAATGACAATGTTTAAGTTCATAATATCACTACTAGGGCGCACTGTGGTTAGGATATATCAAAACGGAAAAAAATCATAACTCACCAAAAATGCTTTCTAGAAACATTGCGTCTCATCCAAAGTTGATCCTATGATCACCGAATGGGATGACAATAGGATAATCCACAATTTAAAAAAATAATCAAATCGAGGTATAATTGTTAATTCCTCCGGAATACTTTTTCGAAACATGGTATCGTCTGAAAAGTTGATATTATAATCCCTGGCCCAAACAGGAGGACCGAAGTTTAGTTCATAATATCATCGCTAGGACGCACAATGCTCAGAAAAAAAAATCGAAATGCTGAAAAATTAATAACTCCTCAGGAATACCATCTAGAAATATTGTATCTTTTACAAAGTTGATCCTCCACCCAAAATTAATTTTTAGAAAATGTTTTAGCATCCCGAATTAAAACATGAAAAAGTTGTTGGAAAAACTCTTCTCCTGTAAAAGTAAACATCTTCCGATGTATGAGTGACTGTAAGTTATTTCATTATGTTATATTATTTTTAAGCTCATTTAATGTAATATTTGAAAAATTACTATCAATCTTTAACTTGTAACATCTTTTGTATAAATTATCGCGATTTACATGTTCTGCATTTTTACTTCTATTTAGAAACAATTCAAGAATACGTCAAACGCGAGAATTTACAAAAAAAAAATGTTACGAGTTAAACTTTTTTTTTTGAATGAATACGCAAAAATACCATATATTCCAGAAACTATAAAAGATAGTTGACGTCTTCAACCAAAGGTCATATTTTAATAAGATCTAAAATTTTGTCGAATACACTATATCGCTATCTTGAGTTTGAACAAAATTAAGATAATTCGTATTTTTTTCAATGAAAACATGAGAAAGTTGTTGTTCGAAAATCTTTTTCCCTGTAAAAGTGCCCATCTTTCGATGTATTGATGACTTGTTGGAAATTGTAAGGGCTGTTCATATATGTTTTTTTTGAGAAAATTCAGAAAAATATGAATTTAAATTTAAAAAAAAATCAGTGTAATTTAAAAAAATTGGTATTTTTTTTATGAAAATTCGAACAAATTCCGACATTTCATTCCACGACCTGTTTTTTGTAGGTGTCAATTTTGGTAAAAAACAAAAAAAAATATTGGCCCTTTGCAAATATATCAAGTATTCATGAAAAGTTGCTTGAATGTCTCACAACGTTTTACTACAATCTGAGATGTTGCTGCTAATGGCCAGTTGAGTTGGCGTGAGATTCTTCAATTATTAATTGTATTTGTTTTTTAAATGTTTATATGGCTTTGGACTAGAGGTCACCATGTTTTTCTATTTTTTTTTTTTTAAGGGCTGGAGGTTTTCTACATAACGTTTCAGAGATTCGTTTTTATCGTTTTTGAGTTATGATTTTTCAATGTTAATTGGTAGCTCGAAATATCAATTTTTACCCCATTTTTGTTTTCTTAACAATAACTTCTGAACTACTGGGCCGATTCAGATGATCGACATATCAAATTTAAGTCAGTGAGCTAGACTTTTTTGAAAAAAAAAGGTTGGGAAAAAATTGAATTTTGCTTTCGTTAGTTTGCATAGTTGATGATAGATGGCGTTATATTTTATAATTTTTTTCTTGAAGGCTGGGGTTTTTCTGCTCAACATATCCAAAAATCAGAGAAGTGTTTCTTTTCGTTTTTGTGTTATGATTTTTCAAAGTTAACATGCTATCAGTCTTTGTTCAATATTCCTATGCGACTAGACTAGATCTGTGCGACTGGGATTTTCGACAATTTTTTCGTAAAAGTAATATTGTTTAGAAGAAGACTAGCTCATCGACTTTGATTTGATGTGTCGATCATCTGAATCGTTTCAGTAGCTCAAAAGTTAAGAATCTTTGAAAAAACCATTTTTGGAAAAAAGGAGAAAAGATTGATTTTTCTGACCACCTTAAAATGGAAATCGACGCTTCAATGAAAAAAAAATATAGGTCTAATATATCACGATAAGGAACAAAACTAAAACTTTCCATGAAAATCTAAGAACCTCTACATCGGCTTGGCGTGGAATGGCTGTATATAGAAAACAAAGATGGAGGCGATCTGGCGTAGTGGTAACATCCATGCCTCTCACGCTAAAGGTCACGAGTTCAATTCTCACTCCCGACATTCTTCCAAAAATGGAAGTAAAAGTGACGAACCAGCCAAATGAGTTGAAAATCACTATAATACAGATATAAAAAAAAAAAAAGAAAAAGAAAACAAAGATGTAACCCTACGTCAAACAGTTTTAATTATTCATCAGAGTTATTGTTTTATCATCATTTTTTAATGCTTAAACAAAGAGAAGGCCAGATAAAACATAACTACCCCTTCTTCAAGAAAGGTTATCGCAAAAAGTAGTATCAAAGATAAAATTAACATAATGGATGAATAAAATATACTCGAAAAAAAAACAGTTGGTAAAAAACAAATAGGCTCCATTGTGGATAAATGCTTTAGTGATTCAAACTTTTCGCAATCGGATTACACAAACACGAATCACGCGAGGCACAGCTGAAAAAGCTCCCCGGAGCTAGTAAACCCGGAGATGGATAAATGATTAAATATTTTAACCCTCCCCCAAAAACAGCAGGCAGCAAAAACGAGCAATTACGAATTGTGTTTAAACGGTCAAACCCAGTGACGGTTCGCAAAGCACATTGTTCTATTGGGGTCGACCCCAATGGCGTACAATGGGGTCCCTTCTTTAGGGTGATCCTTTTCCATTCAGATGAACAGAACGGATCACTGGTGTAACCTCTCACAAGAGAGAGCCGAAATTATATATGTACATAAACTCAACAAGGGTTCAGTAGCCTTGCCGGCCGGCCGGGCTGAGCTCGGTTTTAAAATCCAATTAATGTTTGTCAAACAGCACCGGCTTCCGTGGGGCTAACAGGCGAATTTACGTCAGTCAAAGCACTGTAATCCTTTCAATATGCGCTGGTCCATCTTCCCCGCTTCCCGTTGTATGTTTCCCACGAGGGCTAACCTTTTCTAGGTGGTGTTTGTTAAAGTGCGAAAAGCTCTTTCGACAAGGTTTGCGTTTGAGATTTTGATCCGGTTCCAGGCCCACTCACTGGGTGTGTACATGTTTACCGATTACGAAGCGAAAAATCAACATTTCCCGGAAAACATATTTCAGCGCACGATTTAGGAAAAAAACAGAACGTGCAAATATTTACCAGTGCCACGAAAAAGTCAGACACTGTTTCCTTTTTTTGTTTAGACGATGTGTGGATGTTACTTTGTTTGGTGGAAGCATACTTCAAGGATCAGCAAATGATTGAATATGTCATGGCGAGAGACTGACTTTAATCGATTACTTACGTGTGACACGTCGTTTATTACACAAAGAGATACTCTATTAGCGAACCTACCTGAAAGGAGAAAAAAATATAAATGATAAGAAAGTTGAAAAATTATATTAAACTTTGTTAATTGAATTTCTAACAACTCTCATGGTTTCATGTTGTAATAACCACTTACCAATGGTAACGTGAGCATGGTTCCCAAGGAAACAATTCCTATATCTCCAGGGAATTTATATTTGCTTCACGATTTTTCCTTTGCTTACTAATTGTTTATTGATTTTTAGAAGAACTTTATTTTTCGTGAACAGGCAAAGTTATACTCATCAATTCCGGTTTTATGTTATTTCACGCTGTTTGGTATGATTAAATCACTCATCTTCAAATGGAATGACACATTTGTGACATCAGAAACGAATGAAATTTTAAGACTGTGATGATGCACCATATGTTGACGGCATTATTCCCGAGAATGAAACAATTTCATACCCCTTAATCAGGAAGGTGCTTGTCGTTGCCTTTGAGCATGAAATTCAAGCATACATCCCAACCGACGTTTTTCATTTCCTTCTCTAATCATGTGTATGATTCACCCGTCAGGAGGACAAAAATTCTCCAGACAAAAGGAATAGAAAAGATTCAATGCTGCGTATGGGGTTCCAAAAAGTCCTGATTGAACAATGAATTGATTGTTGGGATGTATTGCAGAAAACAAATTTGGAAAAGGTTGGTTTTCTTTTTTTGAACACACCATCATTCTATAAAAGCAATCATTTCTTCTTTTTTCACGGTCGATGGAAGCGAAAACAGTGAGATTAATAATGGTTTCAGACACGGAAAACCATGCGTTCCCAGCAATGGTAGAAAATCACGGAACAGCTTGATCACTCATACCAGTTGAACGAAAGGACAACCTTCAAGACCTTCGAGGGATTTCACATCATTTGAATATTTGTTTTTATTCATTAAGAGTTGACAGAGTTGAGCAGAGTGTGCTGCTAAATTAAGGATCTTTTTCTTCGCAAAATCATAAATTTGCACACTGCTTGTTCAATTCGATAGAGTTGTTGTTTTAGGAAAAAGTTGTTGTTTTACGACAAAGTTTGATGGACCATACAGAAAATATAAGTTATAAAATACAATGTTAAGAACTTACTTCAAGCTAACATTTATTTTGTTTTGTTTTTACTTAGATAATTATAATCTAATTTTTCACATTATGGTAATTCATCTGTTTTTTTTTAATAATTCATTTATTTTTACATGCTCAGTTGCATAGGTTTATATTTTAACTATATTTTTACTAGTATAAATTAACATGTTTCCTTAATTCTAGGGTTAAAAAGAATTCATCTGTTTTATAAACCCCTCCGAGTACAACATCGAGTCTCACTCGTGATATACTTGCATACCATAGGGCGCTAGAACGCTCAGCAGCGCAGTGAAGTTGATGTGTGACGTATTAAATAATACGCTGAGGGGTTAGAACAGAGATTTGGGTTTGAACAGAGAAAAGAACTTTTAAATTGCAAATTAAAACCTAATTCTACAAAAAATAATGCAAAATAAAATCGTTTAAAAAATTAAATCCCCATACGATTTTGTCATGGTCAAGTCGTTACATTGGTAAAATCAGTAGAAAACTATTGACGAAGTTCATACCACCTCGACTGGCCATTGGCAGCAACATCTAAAATTGTAGTGAAATGTTGGGAAATGTCATCTTTTCAAACAGGGCCAAAGTTTTTTTTCTCAACTTTTTACAAAAAAAATGACTCATCGAATTTAATACTTGCGAAATTCTGGTCAAAGGATAAAATGTAGGAAATTGTTTGAATTTTCAGAAAAAATACAAAATGAAATTAACAAAATATACATTAAAACCTGTTTTTGTGCGGTTTTTTTATGCGAATTTTTTTTTGTGCGATTTTTTTTGTGCGGTATATGAAAAGAAGCATATTTGACGAAGTTATCGTCCATTTAGTTTTTTTCGATGGTTTATATGCACTTCAGTGTGAAAAAAACATATTGGCGTCTCAATTATCTACTTCTGAAATCATTCCCCTCCTGCCATCAAATGCTCTAAGTTTTTCTAAGTTTTTGCATGACATGACTTCTAACAGCAACACGTTTCGACATGCAACTAAAAGCACAAAACAGCCACGCGCAACCGAAAAGCCAAAGTGTCCCATCGCAAAGCAGGGAAACAAAAGGAAATTGAACGGTGAATGGCGTGCATTTCTTGGGGGAAACTTTTTTTATGCGGTCCCTATCTACCGCACAAAAAAAGTTTTTTTCAAAATGTGTACCGAGAGCGATTTTTTAAAGCTACTGGTGAAGTTTTGCACGATTTTTCTTTGCGGTCCCTATCCCCCGCACAAAAAAAGGTTTGCCTGTACTGAAATAAAAATATTTTGAAAATTTTGAAATTTTGAAACTTTGAAATTATTTTTTTTTAAATCTTTTTTAATTCTCAAAAAATATATATGAATAGCCCTTACAATTTCCAACAAGTCAACCATACATCCGAAGATAAGGACTTTACAAGGGAAAAGAATTTTCTCAGTTTTTACATGTTTTTTTTAAAATACATTTTTGTGTTTAAATTCTCGTGTTTGATATGTTCTTGACGTTTTGCTAAATAGCAGAAAACTTCGCAGAGTATATCAATCGCTATAATATATACACTAAAAAGTTACGAGTTGAACATTAATAGTAATTTTTCGAAGGAACCATGAAAAAGTTGTTGTTAGGATAACTCTTTTCCTGCAGCAGTTTTCTTTATTTGGTGTATGAGTTGGCTGGAAAATGTAAATAATGTATATTTTTTTTGAGAATTTGAAAAAAAAAGTTTTCAGGAAAAATGAGTTTCAATTTTTAAAACAATTTTTTTAGTGTAATTTATTTTTTAATTTTTTTTTCGATATCTTTAAAAAAAATCAAACGAATTTCCTGTATTTTCTTGATCGAACTAACATGTTGTAGGTATTATATTTATTTAGTTGAGATTTTTCGAACAAAAATTTTAAAAAAGCCCAAAATTTCCCACCTAAATACTATACGACCTATAAAATGTTGGTTGGATAATTAAATGTAGGAAATTGTTTCAATTTTCATAAAAATATATCAAAGAAAAAAAAATACACTAAAAAAAATATTTTAAAAACTGAAATTCATTTTTTTTTTAAATTTTTTTTTTCAAATTCGCAAAAAAATACAACACAATTTCTTATAATTTCCTTACAATTTCCAACAGGTCATCCATACATCTGAAGAAGGGCACTGCTACAGAGAAAGAGTTTCCTGGCATCCAGAGGAGAATCGCAATCCGTTACAGCCCACAGTGATGTAACGGTGGTGAACAAGAATTAATCCATTCATTAAAAACATGGCGCTGTTCAGGGCCACTTTTTGCTAGAACGTCATTTCAGTTACAATTTGATGCATTTGAAAAATAACAAAGAATGAATTTTCCAGCAGTAAGAGCTGTGTTCTTCGGTTGAAAACTGAAGGTGAAAATTCGTTTCACCGCGACAACTATAGTTGACGCCAATACAATCGATTTCGGGTTTCCTGTTGCCATTCTGCGAAAGGTGTTGCATAGTGAAATTTGTAAATTATTCCTGTGGGAATTATGTTTTTGTGATCGTTATTTTGCTAAGAGAAACTGTAATACTACTTGGATATCGAAAATAATTAAATTCACAGCATTTCGTCTCTCCGTTTATGTTCCCGAAATAACCCACACGAAAAATGTTCGTGAAGTTATAATTATTTTTATAATCTCACTGTTCACATCGATGGGCATTAATATTGCAATGTCGGTGTAATGGGCGAGAGCCGATAAAAGTGACAGAAGACGCAGAAATAATAAACCGAAACAGGAAAGAAAATCAGTAGGCTATTGAACAATTCAATTTATAAGAATTTTATTTAAATTTATTCAAGTTCGCGTACAATAGAAACAATTAAAAAAATATACAGCCATTTCATGCCAAACCGATATAGTGGTTCTCAGATTTTTGTGAGAAGTGTTAGTTTTGTTCTTTATCGCAAAACATTAGTATCCAAATTTTTTTAATTTTTTTATTAGGATGACCATTTCCATTTTAGGGTTGTCCGAAAAATCAACTTTTTCCTCTTTTTTTCAAAAATGACTTTTCAAAAATTCATAACTTTTGAACCACTGAACCGATTCAGATGATCGACATATCAAATTAAGGCCATAATTTGCGGAAGATTCGAATTCTGTTTTCGTTATTATTGATTGTATTAGTTTTTTATTGTTTTCATAGTCTCGAGACCAAGGGCGCTATTTTTTTAATAATTTTTCTGGAAAGCTGAGAATTTTCACATAACATATGTCGAAACCAAAGAGGCGTTTTTTTTTCATTTTTGAGTTACGATTTTTCAAAGTTAACCGTTAACCGGTTAACCGAACATTCATCCGTTTTTTTCTAACCGATTTTTCAAAGTTTGAAGTAAATTAGAGATGCATTTAATCGCAAATCGTACCAAAAGTAAAAAAAAACCTACTCGGCTCTCAGAATGAACGATTCGCAACTTTCGTCTTAATGAATTTGTGGGTGGAGAGTGCGTGTATGTGTGGAAATACGTATGAATATGTGTGAGTATCATCACTCATTACAATATTTGTACCTACAAACGCATGAAAACGAAAGTTATGAATCGTTCGTTCAGAGAGTCGCGTAGGATTTTGTACTTTTGGTACGATTTGCGATTAAATGCTCCCATAATGTACTCCAAACTTTGAAAAATCGGCTAGAAAAAACGGATGAGAGTACTTTTTTGAAATCGATGCAAAAAATTTAAACAATTTTTTTTTGTTAAAGTAACAAACTATCCTTGTGCAGAATTCATTGGAGTTTTCAAAACTGTCTTTTGATTTGCGCTGCGAAGGTTGTTTATTGAATTATTCCTCATCAAAGACGAAGGGATAATTTTTCATTTAAACTGAAATATTTCTGTGGGAAGGAGCAGGAACAGAAACAGAAACGTTCTTGGAACCAAATGAAAGCCGGTTGATAAGGTTAATTGAATTTGCTGTTGAGTTGGTTAGCAAAAAATTGTGTTAGTCCAAAATATTCTTGTAAAAACAAAGAAAAATCGATTTTTCGTTTCTTCCCGATATTGTTACCCACTACACCTACACACACCAAGATTAAAATATGTACGTAACATACTCTAATCCCTGAATGTAACAGCATCCAAATGATATGCATCCCATCTATATGCATTGCTTTTTCACGAAGTTACAGCACATCAAAAACCACTCAAAATTTCCGACCTCGCACTCTGTTCCTCTAATTTTTTTGTCGAGTATATAAACAGCGTTTCACAACTATAGAACCAATAAATTTTTCTGAGTTTCCAGAGATATGTAAGAAGTCGGTTGAATTGAAGTATATAGTGTAGGATATAATCACTATCTTCATTTGAACTTTATTGTTGTGTCCAGGCGCGAAACAAATAAAAAACTAAAATTCCAGTGTTTCATAACTATAGAACCAGATGGAAAAAATATCACTCCTTTACAAAATTAACGTCAATTTCACATATATTACAATAAGTTTCTAATTCGTAGGTCATCTTTAGTTCTCAATCAGTTCAAATAACCCATTCGGAGTGATTGAGACCAAGTTGCGCCATGTTGTAGTGTGTATCTCGATCTACGCAGAGCTCAGCTCGTTTAACCTCTTCAAATCACTCATACTGTTCGTAAAATGCTTCTACTATTCGTATAATTACTCCTCATAAGTTCTTGACTGAGTTTTGATTTGGTAAACAAGCTTACCAGTCCATAATTTGAAACCCTTTTCATTGTAATGACCCTCCGGATTTTATGAACGGATACCAAATCACCCAACTGTCACGGTGTTTTTGATACAAAAACAGCTGTAACTGATTCTGAAGTACTTCGTTACACGTTTCATTGTAGATGGTAAGCTATCTAAACCAGGCCTTTTTGAGAAAATTCTCCCCAAACCATGAAAATCCCATCTCCAAAGCTGCGGGCACAAAAACTAATGTGAAACAAAATCCCATGGGTTTCACTATTTCAGGAGAACTTCTCTGATAAAATTAAATTCAACTTGAATAGAATCCATTACCTATGGAAAATCTCTGCTTTTCTGCTGGACGATGATATGCTAGTGCACCACGAGTGAGACTCGATGTTGTTATTTTCGTCCCTCCGTCCTCTGGAATGGAGAGGGAGTCCCACAAAAATATTATACATATTCCATGACAATTGAAAATTTTCGGAGAACTCTAAAGGAAAATGGGAAAACTCGGAATAGTGACAAACGTTGTTAGTACATTTGATGTTTGCGCTAACGAAACTGATCTTTGTTCGAACGAGGTGGTAGAGGAATCTCTCTACCTTGGCTTGTGAAATTCGAAGACGCATAGACAACGGAAGTCGTGCCTATTATAGACTCCAAAAATGCCTAAGGCCATCAAACTCTGACCGCGTACGAAGTGTACCGGTGTACATAACATGGCAAGAATCGCCACTGCCGGAGTTGGAGAACTGCAGCTATGTACCGAATTTATTGATGAAACAATGTTTTGAATAAGATCCGATCTCTTCATTAGATGTAGTATCATTGTAAATAAATAAATTATAAGCGTCACATAGTAAAAAGGGTTAGAATTGCTGTCGCTAAGTATCATTTTTCACCTGACTGTGAGACAACATCCCTGGCGCGATTCTGCTGATCTGATGGCTATCAAGAAACCGAAACACTTTGATTTTAAACTTTCGATTCCAACCTTTCTTTGTCGTATGTTTGTATTATGTCCTTCTATAAACCCTATATCCTTTGCCATTTTCATGTTCTTACATAAAAATGGAGAAGAAAGCTTCTTGTAATTTTAAATAACAAATAAATAATTTTCAATTGAAATAAATCCAGAAACACCCTCTTCTATAACTGCTCTCTATTCTGAATAATATCCCTACCCGTGGGAAAAATTCGATCCCTTCTGGGCATCCGAATCGGAGACAGTCGGGCAATATTTCGGATAATTCCAACTTACTCCAGGTGAAATCACTCGGAAATAAAACAATTTCATGCATCCGAATCGAACGCTCGGAGAAGCTTTCCGCATCCTTCGTGATGAGATTCAAGGATAAACTTCAACCGATGTTCTCATTTCCTTTCCCAATCAATTGTATGGTTCACTGTCAGAGGAAAACCTTCACACACATTCTCTGAATAACAATGGAAGAGAAAGGATTAAATGTTACGTGTGTTTCGTGAGGCTGTGGGAAGTCCTGATTGTACAATATATTGATTTTTGCGGTTTTCTTTAAAAAAACACCATCATTTTATAAAACGAATCGTATTTTCTTCCGTTCCCGCTCGATGAAAGAAGAAAAAAAGGGGGAGGAGATTTGTAATGGTATGGACATAGAAAACCATGCGTTAGCAGCAAATATATGAATCATGGAGTAGCTCGGTTCCTCTTACTATCTGAAGAAAACTTTGAAGTTGGGTGTGAAAATGAAATTTTAATGAGTGTGAATTTCTTATTTTAACGATATGAGTAATCAATCTTGACTATGATTTTTAAAATAAATCGCACAGATTTTTTCACAAGAAAGAAACAATTTCTTCTAATTGTTCAACTGGCGAAAACACCACACGAACAAAACTTTCATCTCGAAACGCTCCTAACAACACAAAGGCAATTAAAATTTCCCATTCTGATTGGATGCAATAAGAAAACAGCTACGTTTGCCCTTTCGCTATGGTAAACGCAAACTTTTATTCTAATAAAGTTCCAGCTGTCGAGTGGAGTTTTTGTTCTACGACAAGATCGCAACCACCTATCAGACACACATATGTGCAGTGAGTTGTGTGAGCCGAAGGGATTATACGCCTTCACTCTGTCTTTACCGTTGTTGTGACGAAGAGATCACGCCTAGCAGAAAGTAACTTCAGTCTGTCCAAGAACATTACCGCCTGTATTATCATCATGTAATCCTTCGGCATTTTCAGGAGCACAAAGCGATTCAAATGTCATTCCATAGCAAAAGGGGTGGATATATTTAATACGAGCATTAATGCGAAACAAACGGATGCACTTTCGTCAGCTGCGCGCGTGAAAAGTGGTGTTGCGTGCTATTAAAAATTACTCCAAAATGTCGTAGTCAAGAATGAAAAATGGACCAAATATGAATATAATATCAACCGAAATGGTAGTAACGTAAATGAAACCAACAACCATCAATTTGCGGAATGCTAAAACAGAAAACCTACGGCGCACAGAAACGAGAATTAGTTTGTTAATGCAGCAATAAGTTTTATCCGCCTGTCCGAGAAAAGCTTTCGGTCGAGATTGGCGTGACCAGGTGTAACGATGGCAATATGATAAAACTAGCGTTTCGCAACGCCCGCTCGCTTCCATCGTTGTTGGAGATTCATGGAATACGCTCCTACGCTACGCCATGGTTTTCCCATTATGATAAGCGCACGATGAGAACGAAACAAAAGTCATAGAAAATGAAACGCTTCCGTGGATACGCAGCGGGAGCAGCACCAGCGCGCTTGAACGGTGTCCAATTTTCGCCTTATTAGTTAGAACCCCTGCTCAAGTCGTCCAGTTTGAGTAGCTCGCAATAATTTGATTAATTTGTCAGGCTGACATTTATAAGAAATCGTCCTAATGACGTCGAAATGGCTTTGGTTGATCATTTTTCCGCTGAAAAAAAAGGTTGTTCCCTTATGGCGAGGTCGGACACCTTTTTTTTGCTTTGTTTTCTATCAACTAACACGCGCTTGGTCCTTTTATGCTTTCCATCGGCTAGGGATGAGAACCCGAAATGTAACTTTCATTAGCAAGGTTCAACGTGAACATTAGCAGGCAACTCGAATTTTTGTGGCACCGCAGCAATAACGTCTCATAGCTTTTATTGCGCATTTCCTGTTTCCAGTCGGTGGTAGTATGTGATTTCAACCGTTGACTGAGAGCAATTAGAATGCAAATATATATTGTACTGCGGAACTTTGCACAATTTAAGCTTTTGTTCAATTATACACAATACGATGTAAGCTCACTAGAACCAGAACCAGTAAAAGTTGCCAGAAACTAGTAGCCATGCTCAGGCAAACAAGAATGTGAATTATTCGCCACAAAAACATACATCCATATCCATTTTTGAGCTCGAGCTTGGATAGAGTGAACACATCGTAGTTGCTCTTCATGATTGACCTGAACCCACGAAATTACAAAAACAACACACTGATTGGTGCTTGGGAGTAGCAAACCATTCTCATTGTGCATGTTTTGGTGGTTCGAATTTTAAATAGTCAATTACGGCGCTGTGGGGGTCTCCGTAGCCACATTGGTTGCGCGTTCGCTTAGTAAGCGTAGTTCGCTCATTGACCATCTTTGTGTTGTTACAGAATAGCTACGTTCACGCAACAATCATCAGCGATGGAGATCGATCCACGGTCGAAATAAGATCGATTTATCCATACAACTGCTCTGCTCTGCAAGACATATCGGGCTGCTGTTCTATAAATAACTCAATAATGATCAATCAACTGTCTCCGCTGTCCGGTGGTTCCACTGGATAATAGAAGAACAGAAAGAATACTCTTACGCCTAAATGGCTACTGTGTGAATGTACCATATGTAATGGTATAGAAGGAATACTGGCGAATGGCAACTGTGTAATGTGCTAATTATAGATATATGATAACCATGTGACATGTACACGATTAAAAAAATCGGCTCTGTTACAGCTAAAATGCTAATGAGCCTTAAATAAAAAATTGGGATAAAAAAAAAAATTACGGCGCTGGCACATCCTCCAAGTCTTCAGGGGAAGATGAGGATTGTCAGTACGATATTCGCGCCTTCAGGAATGGGCGATTTCATAATCGCGGACTCTCAACCATCATGCGGCCAAATCAAACCCGAAAAACGAATGTACAAACAAGAACGAAAATGAATCGTTAATCGACCGTCTACGGCTATTTCCATAAAATCATGGCCCTTTTCGGGGCCACCGAAACGTCAATTGAGGGATGTTTGGAAGGTTCGAAAAATCGATTTTTTCTTTCATTTCTGGGAAGCTTATACCCTCAGAAATGTTGTCCTAAAAGATTTTTGGATATTTAATTTCTTTGAAAGTTACAGTCAAAAGTATGAGGTCACCTCAATGCACAATGGTCCAGGAGATGCATTTAAGTGGTAATTAGCGTTTAGAGCTTGACGGTTATTCTCTAGACAAAATCTGTCTTAGACAAAATTGTTACTCATGATAGAGCGTTCGTTTTTATGTTGTCAAAAATAGGGTGACCAAAATTGTCGATGAAATAAAAAATCTAACTTTCTTATCTTTATAGATAGAGGTAAACATAGTTCGACAATGTTGTAGCTCCAATTATTTGAGACATCTTTCTAGAACAAAGTTTTCCTCTATCTCTTTAAATAACTGATATAGCGTCCTATCCTAAGTTACGTTAGGGTCACCATGAAAAAAACTGTTTTTTGCTCTAACTTTTATATTTTAAATTTTACATTACTGTCTTCGAAAGACTTTTAGAGCTTACTAATACAAACATTTTTCGATGCAGAACTTGTCAATATCTCAACTTCACTCAAAGTTATTGATATTTCTACCCAAAAAACATGCTTTTTTCATTTATTTGTCATTCTTTCTGGGGCAAACATAAAAAATGTTTGTTGGCGAAATTTGAAAGGACAGATTTCACTCTATATAATATGTGATTATCAAAACTAAGTTATTTTTTGTGGTTGAGTAAATTAAAATTGAAATCATGAGTTTTTGGATAAAACCCCATCAATAACTTTGAGCAGGATTAAGATAGTGACATGTTCTGCATCGCAAAATGTTGGTATTGATAAGCTCAAAAAGTCGTACGAAGACCATTTTGATGTAGAGTTTTGAATATGAATAGTTACCCTAATGCAACTCAGATAGAGGGCTCTAAAAACAACTTTGTGGGAGATAGTTATTGTTTAGACAAAAACTGTCTTAGACAAAGTTGTTACATATGATAGAGCGCTCATTTTTATGTTATCAAAAATAGGGTGACCAAAATTGTCGATGAAATGAAAAATCTAACTTTCTTATTTTTATAGATAGAGGTAAACATAGTTCGACAATGTTGTACCTTCAATTATTTGAGACATCTTTGTAGAACAAAGTTTTTCTCTATCTCTTGTCTTGTCGAGCTCTAAATGCTAATTTCCACTTAAATGCATCTCCTGGACCATTGTGCAATGGATATAGTATTGCTGTACGAATTTTCAAACGCGTTTTTCTCGAAACCATGGCGGTATCTCAGAATCTACTCCACCGATGTGGTTTAAATTTCTAAAGCGTTACATAGCCGAAAACGCGATATTTCATGAAAAATGACTGATTTTTAACAAAAAAAAAAGCCGTCATTGTAATTTTTTGAATTCCCAAAAACCCCTATGTAACGCTTTAGGTATTATCCTAAAGTTTCAAAATATTAATTCGAATTCATTCTTCGACAACCCTTTGTTTCAGAACCGATTCCACCAGCAAGGTACCGATTTTCAGATATTATCTAAGCATCCAGCTATCTACAGGGTAATAATCATTATTTCCGTACTCAGAAAATGGAAAATACATCTTCAAATATACCTTAAACAATAACCAAATTACCCGAACACTTCTCCTTATTTCTAGCATCGTAATAAAAAAATAACCAAAATTCATTATTTTTCGACCTTCCAGGCAGGGGTCCGCCTCTTAAAGAGGAATTTCAAAAAGTTCGATGCATTCTAAAGAAACATCCGAAATAATAAAAAGCAAGCTGAGAACTTGCGTGAATTTAGGAGTGGTTTGAGCTCGTTGATGTCGTTTTCCGACCGATCATTCAATTTTCAAAAATTTATGCGTTGTTTCCGGGTTAAAAGCGACATCAAAGAACAGCACATTGTAAGCCGGATGTGGAGAAGATATTTTCCAGTGGTGAGAGCTATATTCTCTGATTGAAAACTGAAGGTAAAAATTCGTTCCACTGCGGTTGCTATCGCTTTCGCCTGCACTACACAACCGATTTCAGAATTTATGTTGCTTTTCTGCGAACGATACAGTATAATGCAATGGATGGATTATTAGTGGATTAGGATTATGGATTAAGATTATTTTTTTGGCAATTACTGGAAGCACAGGAGATGTAATTTGGCTAAGAAATACTGAAAAATTACTCGGATATTTTTTTTTCTTTCTGTATTATAGTGACTTTCAACACTTTTGGCTGGTTCGTCACTTTACTATGGAAAAATGTCGGGAGTGAGAATTGAACTCGTGATCATAAGCGTAAGAGGTACGGATGTTACCACTACGCCAGATCGTCTCCACATTTCTCGGATATAAAATAAGTTCAGTATTTCTGGGTCGCTCTAGGCAGCGAGCAATTAACAGTGTATGATTATGCTGAAGCTGAGGGTTGATTTGAAAATTGTATTGCTTCGTTGCTTTGATGACGGTTTGCGCCGCTCAGTGCAATCATTTATTATGCTTACATTACATCTGCTTTTTATTCATTTTGGCTTAACGCCTTTACAACATGGCCTGATTCACAATTCTCCTTCAATCTCTGTTCGTGGCTATCTCTCTCCAACACATGTCGTTCAAAGACTCCGAGTGCTTCGAGACCATAGTAGGTACGACTCCCATTGATAATGCGTCTCCGGATCTCGCGGCTGATATCATTGTCAGATGTTACTATTGAGCCAAGGTAGACAAATTGGTCCACTACCTCGAACTCATCGCCGTCGATCGTTACACTACTTCCTTATCGGATCCTGTCGTGCTAGGATCCGGAAGCCAGCATGTATTTGGTTTTAACCGCCTTGATTCTCAGTCCAACTCTTTCTACTTCGTACTTAAGTCTGGTGTTCTGTTCGGTTACCGTCTCAAATGTTCTATCGACAATGTCTACGTCATCAGTGAAGCAGGTGAATTGACTGGATCTATTGAAGATCGTACCGCCCAAGTTAAACGCAATGCAATTGCCTGCTGCAAGAGAGACATTGTCGAAATCCCCGGTGTGACTCGAATAGTTCAGATAATCAACCCGATATTCGCACACAGCACTGTATTCAACCTATCGTACCCTTAATCAGTCTTGTCAGCTTCCCGGGAAAGCCATTTTCGTCCATGATTCTCCATAGCTCTTTTCGTGTTATTGAATCATATGCGTCTTTGAAGTTGATGAATAGATGGCGCGTTGGGACTCGGTACTCAAGGCATCTCTGTAGGATCCGCCGCAAGGCGCAGATCTAATCAGTAATAGACCGACCTTCGATAAAGCCAGCCTGATAACCTCTGTTTCTAAGTGCCGATAAACGACGGAATGATTTGGGAAAGCATTTTGTAGACGACATTCAGGACGGTGATTGCACGAAAGTTTTCACAGTCTAGTTTGTCGTATTTCTTGAAGATAGAACAAATAACCCCAACTTTTCACCCCTCCGGTAGATGTTCTGTTTCCCAAATTCTGGCAACCAGTCGATGCAGACAATTAACCAACTTTTCCGGACCCAACTTGATAAGTTCTGCTCCAATGCCATCTTTCCCAGTTGATTTGTTGTTCTCGAACTGTTTGATGGCATACTTAACTTTATTATTTACTACACCAACGTAATCGCTTCCATCGTTATCTTGGTCCTCTGCCTGTACGCCATTTAAGTGCTCATCGAAGTGCTGTCTCCACCTTCGGGTCTCTTACGCTCGTTCGTCAGGATACTCTCATCCTTATTCCGACACATTTCTGCTTGTGGCACGAAGCCTTTTCGGGATGCATTGAGTTTCTGGTAGAACTTTCGCGTCTCATGAGAACGGTGTAGCTGTCCGAGTTCTTTACACACCTCCTCTTCCTGGCGGCGCTTCTTTTCCCTGAAGAGTTGGGTTTGCAGTCTCCGCTTCTGTCTAAATCGTTCCACGTTCTGACGGGTAGCTTGACGTAGCATTAGCAGCGTTCTTCTCGTGTAACACTTGTTGACACTCATCATCGAACCACTCGTACCGTCGTTTCGTTTCGTTCCACGTGTTCTAGGATGTTCTCCGCTACGCTGTTTATGAGGTAATCATACTCCAATTGTCCTCAAGAGGAGCTTCGGTAATTTGGTCCTCTTCCGGCAGCGCAGCTTCAAGCGGATGTACGTAGTTTTAGGTGACAGATGCTTATTTCAGTCGCTCGAGATTATGCCGTCGCGGGAACCTCAATAGTTTCTGACGTCAGTTACGTCCGAGAAATATGGTCGATCTGAGATCTGAGATCTGAGATTGGTTTGGTGACCTCCAGGTGTATTGGGGGAGGGATTTGTGTTGAGAGAAGGTACTGCGTACGGCCATATTCTTAGAGGTGGCGAAATCAATGAGTCTTAGGCCGTTTTCATTTGTTTAACTGGTTATGCTGTACAATTACAGGTTTGAACTCCTCCTCTTCATCGATCTGTGCATTGAAATCTCCTATGATGATTTTAATGTCATGCTTTGGGCAGCGTTCGTATTCGCGTTCCAGCTGCGCGTAGAATTAGTCTTTGTCATCATTGGGACTTGCAAGGTGATGGCTTTGCACCTTAATGATGCTGATTTTGAAGAATCAGCTCTTAATCCTCAATCTGCACATTCTTGGGTTGATTGGCCACCGACCTATCACACGTTTCTGCATATTGCCCATTACATTGAAAGTAGTACCTAGCTCGTTCCTATTGCCGCAGCTCTGGTAGATGGTATAACCTTCGCAAAACGTATATATTGTAGAAATTATACAATTTTGAAACAAACTATTGAATAATTATGAAATAAATTCGTGTTGTTGTTTAATGTACTGTAAACACTCGGAAATGGAATGTGTGACAAGGAAGGAGCTGATGATAACACTTTGCGTTCCCGACCACAGACATGATTTCGATAGGAAAAAATATTTGCATACTTAAAATCATTACATAGAGACGAATGAACTGCCATGTTTGAAGACTCTTCAATACAAACGAAAAAAGAAGAAGCCAAAACCGGTTATCAACGATCATGTATTTTATTCCAGGGCCTCCATTGATTGATTGGCCTTTTTTAAGGTTAAAGACGAATGAACTTTGTAGTTTGAAGCCTCTACTGTAGAAAACAAAACATCATCAGATGCAAGCTACAGGTAGTCTTGCACTTGCATGAATTTGGGCAGATCAGAATGTGTTTTCCTAACACGAACTAGTAAATCGAGAAGCCTGACAAAATCGTCATATCTTAAAGGTTTTGTGAAGGCCTCTGAGTTTAGAATAATTTCTAAATTGGCGTTCTTAAAGGCGGGAGACGAATGACCTGCAAAAGTTTAAAATCTCTATAAACAAACACTCGCTCACCAAAACATCACTCACGATTCTACAGTCGTCCAGCTAGCAACTAGTCGTCTGCGGCGAACGCATCGGAGGCTTTTTTCAAGGCCATAGTTTTAGAAGTTTTAATTTTCTAAATTGTCGTTTTTCAAAACTGCATGCGAATAGCTGAAGAAATTCAAAGCCTATATAATTCAAGTCATCATTATCATTCATACCAAAACAACTTGAATGTTTAACACGTTCGGTTTTACTGTATGAATTTTCTTGTTTCTATTTTTGATCACGAATTTTAACACTGGTGTTAATTTTTATCGCGTCATTTTGTTTGTTATTTATGCTTAAAACGCATTATTTAATGAATGACTATGGTTTTAACCTAAGTGGTGCGGACTCAATCCACTTCATTTTCAAGCAAATTCATGCATGTTTTCTAGCGATTTCTTGCAATGAATTTTCAGACGACCAGAGATGCCAGATTTACAAATATGTTTGAAAATTTACAGACATATCTGTAAAACACTTTTTATTTTTGTTATGGACTTTTGGATATAACAATATTTCACAGGTTTTTGAAAAATAAGAGGCTCTATTCATCACATCAAATATATTTGACTCACCGCATGACATTTTCCATAGTTTTAATACAGAAAAGTTATTATATTTAGTTTATATCAATACACATGACGTTACACCAGCGATACTCAACCTGCGGTCCGGCAGACTTTCTGGTTGGCCCATCGGGTGTGTATGAAGTATGGAACTCATACACATAAGTACTTTTGCCCTGACATCATTGCAGACGGAAGAGAGGATACAATTATTCACAATTAATGAAAAATTGCATTCTCTGCAGGTAGGGAAACGAAAATTGTCTCTGATAATTATTTCCTGTTCTAGATAAGATTGTTTTGCTGAAATGCAAGGAGATTTATTGAAAAATAGTTAAGTTAGGGTCAGGACTACGTCTTCTAAGCATTTAAACAACATCGCATAAAAATTTTCATTCTATTTTCAACAACTTACATTCGCTTTCTGGTCTGCTTATGACAAAATATGGGTTACTGTTCGATATTGTTACCACAGACATGGTTCATGGCCGTGTGGTGATCTAAAACTTGTATAGCCTTGCATGGCGGATGGAAAATAAACACTGCATTTTCTTATAAATTTCATCAACGACAAGACCGCGAGCCTTTGTGGATGTCCAATATATCAACGAAGAAATACTGATTTTTATAAAAATAATATGTATATATGTATGTGTAGATCGTTGAAACATTTAAACACACATACAACACATAAGTTATTTTTTATTTTACAACTAACATATTCACTAGAAATATTTTTTATGGCCGAACAACGTTTGCCGGGTATATATACAGCCATTCCATGCAGAACCGATATAGTGGTTCTCAGATTTTCGTCAAAAGTGCTAATTTCTTTATCGCAAAACATTAGACCCGTATTTTTTATTTTTTTCATTAGGGTGTCCATTTCCATTTTTGGGTGGTCCGAAAAATCATTTTTTCCTCTTTTTCCCAAAAATGACAAATGAAAATTAATAACTTTTGAATCACTGAACCGATTTAGATGATCGACATATAAAATTGAAACTAATGACCTAGCCTTTTATTGAAAAATATTTAACTTGCGAAAAAAATAATTATATTTTAGTAATTATTGATTGTAGTCGTTTTTTATTTTTTTATTACTTTGGACTAGAGGGCGCTATATTTTTTTATATTTTTTCTTGAAAGCTGGGGATTTTTTACATAACATATCTCGACATCAGAAATGCTATTTTTTCGTTTTTTAGATATGATTTTTCAAAGTTAACCGGTGGTTCGAAAAATCATTTTTCCCCCCTTGTCCAAAAATAACTTTCTGCAAAAAATCTTAAGATTTGAACTACTGAACTGATTTAGATGATCGATATATTAAATAGAAGCCAATAAGCAAAATTTGAAAAAATATCACACTTTAGTCACATAGGAATATTGATCGAAGACTTAAAACATGTTAAATTTACAAAATTATAACTTAAAAACGATAATTATAGCATCTCTGATATCGAGATATGTTAGGTAAATAATCCTCAGCTTTCCATAAAAAATATAAAAAAATATAGCGCTCCTATCTTCAGCCGAGAAAACTATGAAAAACAAACTCAATCAATAATAACAAAAACAAAAATTCATGTTTTTTCGCAAAAGTAATATTTTTTAAAAGAAAAATAACTCGTAAGCTTCAATTTGATATGTCGATGATATGAATCGGTCCAATAGTTCAAAAGTTATGACTTTTTGTAGTGGGAAGAATGGGGAAAAATTGTTTTTCGAACCATCGATTAGTTTTGAAAAATCATATTTCAAAGACGGAAAAAATAGCATCTCTGATATCGAGATATTTTATGTAAAAAAATCAGCTTTCAAGAAAAAAATATAAAAAAAATATAGCGCTAAAGCCATTAAAAAACGACTACAATCAATAATTACGAAAATAGGATCTATATTATCTGCAAGTTCAATATTTCTCAATTAATTGGCTTCAATTTGATATATCGATCATCTAAATCGGTTGAGTGGTTCGAACGTTAAAAATTTTTGAAAAAAGTCATTTTGGGAAAAAGTGGGAAAAAATGATTTTTTGGATCACCCTAAAATGGAAATGGGCACCCTAATGAAAAAATAAAAAAATACAAGACTAATGTTTTGCGATAAAGAACAAAATTACCACTTTTAACGAAAATCTGAGAACCACTATATTTGTTTGGCATGGAATGGCTGTATATATACAAAATACAATCTTACGTGCATCGCGATGTACAAAGTATTAATGAATATGTGAAAATTAACGTTAAAAGACATTTCTATAGATCTGCACACTTTTACAGACTTTTCCACATTTTTAACAGACATTCACATGTTTTTACAGCCTTTTTTTAAAAATCATCTGGCATCTCTTCCTTCCACATTTAACCGAATATTTTCAAAACGCAGGAGTAAACATTTACGTGACTCTGACTTCGTTTGTTTTTATTTCGTTCGGAAAAACGTTATGTCAAAGAGAGGGGACATTAAAAATGCGTTACTCAGTGAAAGGCTGAGATGCTCTTTCAGAGATGCAATGGTTAATTGAACAATTGACGGAAAAATGTAGTTCGTTCATTTTATAATTTTAATTATTTTTGCCCTTGACAACAATACCTCTTTTATAGTGTTGATTATCATAAGAAAAATAACACTCCTGATCGTTGGATCTCTTTTGACATTTCATTGGATCTTTTTTGACAGCCGTTTTGATTCAGTCCGCACTACCTAGGTTTTAACTACAGATGCTATAAAATTCTTCGAACAATGCAAATAAATTATTATAATTGAAGTACTGGATTGGATTATTTTTTCTCAAAGTTTTGTCACTTTCTTTTTTTGCTGGAGCAGTGATCTAAATGTTTTGTTTTGACGGTCCAGTAGAACTTGAGATATCGTGTACGCCAGTTTGAAAAAAATAGTTTCGAAAAAAACGCGTTTGAAGTCAATTGTTATGGCCGAACTAGATTATATACCGTATCACTAACATGGCTATAACTCGAGAAATATTGGTATTTTCTTGGGTATATTTTTGAATGTCTAAACTTCATAAATATAAAGAAAAAAAATATTTTTTTCAATTTCTATACTAGCGTACTTTTTGGAGTACTTTAAGACAAACAGAACTCGAAACAAAAAAAGTTCAAGAACTCTGTCACTGATCAAATTTGACCATATGTACAGAAAGCTTTTTTTCAGATGTGATCTTCTATTAAATTCCGGATATATGATTTCTTTTAATGTGAGAAAGGGCTATGGTGGGATAGCCAATGTTCCAAGCTTTATGTAGAAAAATCGAATGCATTTAAAGCTTTTCGGAAACGTGGAACCCCTGAAAATTTTCAAACGTATTTAGCCCTTGAAGACCAATTTAAAAACTTAATCAAAGGGAAAAAACGTGCTTATTGGCGAAATTTCGTGGGAGGTTTGTCACGAGAAACGTCAATGAAAAAATTATGGAAAGTGGCTCGAAACATGAGAAATCGCTCTTCAACGAATGAAAGCGAAGAATATTCACATCGATGGATTTTTAATTTTGCACGGAAGGTTTGTCCTGATTCCGCTCCTGTGCAAAAAATTGTTCGAGATATACCACAAGGTAGGTGCGATCTTGATTCCGAGTTTTCGATGGTAGAATTCTCTCTTGCTCTGCTTTCATGTAACAATTCTGCTCCGGGATCGGATAGAATTAAGTTCAACTTGCTGAAAAACCTCCCTGATGTGGTGAAACATCGCTTGTTGAATTTATTCAATCGGTTTCTGGAGAATAATATTGTTCCAGATGATTGGAGACAAGTACGAGTTATAGCTATTCAAAAACCCGGAAAACCCGCGTCCGACTTCAATTCGTACCGCCCAATAGCAATGCTGTCTTGTATACGGAAATTGTTGGAGAAAATGATCTTGTTTCGCCTTGATCGATGGGTTGAAATGAATGGCCTACTCTCAGATACACAATATGGGTTCCGCAGGGGCAAGGGGACGAATGATTGTCTTGCGTTGCTTTCTTCAGAAATTCAAATGGCTTACGCCGAAAAAAAACAAATGGCTTCAGTATTCTTGGACATAAAGGGGGCCTTCGATTCTGTTTCAATAGAGGTTTTGTCGGACAAATTACACTCTCGGGGTCTGCCGCCTCTATTGAATAATATGTTATATAACTTGCTTTGTGAGAAACATTTGAACTTTTCTCACGGAGATTCGGCAGTAAGTCGGTTCTCTTACATGGGCCTCCCCCAGGGCTCATGTTTAAGCCCCCTTTTGTACAACTTCTATGTAAGCGACATCGACAATTGCCTTACACAAAATTGCAGCCTAAGACAACTTGCAGATGATGGAGTGGTGTCTGTCGTAGGACCAAACGAATCCGACCTGCAAGGACCCTTACAAGATACTTTGAACAATTTTTCAACCTGGTCCATTGGGCTAGGGATCGAATTCTCCACGGAGAAAACAGAGATGGTGGTTTTTTCTAGGAAGCATAGACCAGCAAAACCAAAGCTTCAACTTTTGGGTAAACCGATCACTCATGCTATGTCATTCAAGTATCTTGGGGTCTGGTTCGACTCCAAATGTACTTGGGGGGCCCATATTAGGTATCTGAGTAAAAAATGTCAACAAAGAATAAACTTTCTCCGTACAATTACCGGCACCTGGTGGGGAGCCCACCCAGAAGATCTTATAATGTTGTATCGAACAACTATTCTCTCAGTGATGGAGTATGGCAGTTTCTGTTTTCAATCAGCTGCCAAAACACACTTAATTAAACTCGAGCGAATTCAGTATCTTTGTCTCCGTATCGCGTTGGGATGTATGCCCTCAACACATACCATGAGCCTCGAGGTTTTGGCAGGCCTACTCCCACTAAAAGATCGCTTCAATTTATTATCTCTTCGGTTCTTCATCCGGTGTAAGGTCATGAACCCATTGGTGATCGGAAATTTTGAGCAGCTGATCGAGCTAAATTTTCACTCCGGATTCATGAGTTCATATCATGAATTCATCTCCATGCAGGTTGATCCTTCTTCGTATATTCCCAACCGTGTTTGTTTCCCTGACTACATCAATTCCTCTGTGCATTTTGATCTGTCCATGAAGCAAGATATCCATGGATATTCAGATTACCAACGATCGAGGATCGCTCCAACGATCTTCGATGAAAAGTATGGGGGTATCAATTGTGATAATATGTACTTTACTGATGGGTCCACTATAAACGAGTCCACAGGATTTGGAGTGTTCAACGAATTTTTTAGCACCTCACACAGTCTTCAGAATCCTTGCTCAGTGTATATTGCTGAATTGGCAGCAATTCATTGGGCGCTGGACAGCGTCGCCTCACGACCTGTTGAACACTATTACATTGTAACGGATAGTCTTAGCTCTGTCGAAGCTATCCGTTCAGTGAGGCCGGAAAAGCACTCGCCGTACTTCCTTGAGAGAATACGAAAAATTTTGAGTGCTTTATCCAGACGCTGTTATGTCATTACCTTTATCTGGGTCCCTTCACATTGCTCCATTCCGGGTAATGAGAGGGCTGACTCATTAGCAAAGGTAGGTGCAATTGAAGGCGATATTTATCAGCGTCAAATCGCCTTCAATGAATTTTATTCTTTAGTCCGCAAAAATACCATCGCTAACTGGCAACGCAAGTGGAATGAAGATGAATTGGGCCGGTGGTTTCACTCGATTATCCCTAAGGTTAGCCTCAAACCGTGGTTCAAAAGTCTGGACTTGAGTCGGGACTTTATTCGCACCTTCTCCCGACTCATGTCCAATCACTGTTCGTTAGATGCACTACTCTTCCGTTTCAATCTTGCCAGCAGCAATCTCTGCGTTTGTGGCCAAGGTTATCACGACATCGAGCACATTGTTTGGTCGTGCGAGGTGTATCTGGTCGCCAGATCGAATTTAAAAAACTCCCTTCGGGCCCGAGGAAGACAGCCCAATGTGCCGGTGAGAGATGTGTTGGCTCGGTTAGACCTTGATTACATGTCCCATATATATGTTTTCCTTAAAGCTATAGATCTTCGTGTGTGATTGTCCCTACATCCTTATACCCTCCTTTCCTTCCTTTGCGGGTAATTCGTCCCCTTGCTATAAATAGTAGAATAAGTTGAAATGTAAATACACTATAGATATACGAATAGATTTATAAATTGGGTGTTCATCAACATTGTTACAATTTCCTTATATCCCATCCTTCTCCTAAAAATATGTCACCCTCCTAAACTCGAGTACACCGCGAGTAATCGGTTTTCCACCTTACTAACCATAGATGTAAGAAAATTGTTTATATATATAGTGTTAAAATTATATTTAAGAATTCGGCTCCTTTAAACTTAAGTAACTGAGCCTGTAAAAATAAACGAATTAAAAAAAAAAAAAAATGTGAGAAAGGTGTTTGCGGTTTTCGAGGGGATGAATCAAAAGTTGAAATCTTCTTTTATATTCAATAAATACATTCACAATGATAATGCACCAACGCTAAAATTACTGCAGAATAATCAATTCACAAATTGGTGAATTATTATATAAGAAGTTTATTTTGAAGGGAGCAGAAATAATTTTGAAGAATACACAAATCACTACTATGTAATATTTTTATCAAACCCCTTTTGCGAAAACTATTGTTCATGTATCTAAATGAAGCTTTAACTCATTAACGACCAGCTGTTCGAAAAATCGCACTAATCCTTTGTTAATTTCGAATGATTGGTCGTTAATCGATTTATTTCCCTTCTGTAATATTTTTGGACGAACCATTCGCAAAATGTCGGATGACAACAACTAAAAACCATTCATTCGATTTGTAGCTAGACACCGATGATAAGATGAACAGATTGCTCTTTTCTCCTGTAATCACGAACGAGTCCCGTGAGAGGATACTAAATTATGTTAATCCTATTGCTGGATAAACATAGGCATTCGTCGGAAGAAACATTTTACTTGGAGACACAAACATGGTTCAAAGAAAACGGAAGAGCTTCGCCGAAAAAAATCATTTCGATTAATGCCCACCGAATCAAGCATTCCACAATGTTCTTCATTAATATTGAAGCAGGATCTTCGCTTATCACAATACCATTACCGCGAAATCGACGCAGGACAGAAGAAGAAGAAATAAGATTGATACAACACTGTAATGGACGTTCCGATTCGTATTATGATAAAAGCGCAATGTCACAATTTTCATTCCGTTGCACAGTTTTGCCATGGCGAACATCATTATCATCATGACCATCGTTTTTTTCTGGAGCTGATTTGTCAGCACATGTTCTTTTGAAGGAATACAGGCAGTGTGCCAGACATGCCTTGATTTTATGGTCACAATAAAAACCAGGGTTTCCTGTTTGTATGATGCATTGACGATTTAATGAGAAGAATGAGCTTCGAATAGTTGTAAATCATTAAATTTTAAATTTTCCGGTAATTTTAATCAGAAATCTGAATTCTGAAATGAAATATGAAATCTGAAATCTAGAATCAGTTTATTGACGAATTTTATGTGGCACTGGAAAGGGACGCAAGAAGCTGCCAAAGAAGATTGTTTGAATTTTGCTGTCGTCACGAAAATAATACACAAACTGGCTATACATCGCAAATTGTTTCCTTGTGCTAATGTTACACACACACACTGTGGCTTCACAGACGGCTATATATTTGTTTTCACGTTATTCCATTCCAATTTGATCGCACTTCAACCTTTGGATTGCCATTGAGATCAAAATCGCACCGCCTGTGTATCATATTTTATTCATAACACTATACGAAACTATTTCGCTGTGTGTCATAAGCCTTTAAAAGACAATTTAAACATTTAAAACTTGAACTCTTGATCTCATGAAAAATCTATTGATTACTCGCTGGCTGGCGTTTTCATCTTTTTTTTCGGTTGTATATGCTCACACGGTACTTAGCTACGATTTACTTGGCAATTGTTGTGTTTGTGTGGAAAAACGGGAATGCTACCAATTTTCGAAAAATTGAACCATTTACGAATATTATGGTTTATAGTTATTTTCTGTTAAATTCGGTTTCGATTACCAAACAAATCTTGAAAATCTTTTCGCATAAGAGATACATGTTCACGTTAAAACTTTTTTTAAAAAACGTGACATGTTTTCTGATTTGACACCCTCAATGAAAGACGTAGATCTACGTCAAAAAAATCTTACCCCATGACATTCTGAATGCAACGATGAGACGATAGATAAATGATTCAATATTGACCTTCTGCTGAATTTCCGATATGAAATGTAAAGACGCGTCCACATTACGCCGAGCGGCCTTGGCCGCCCGGTAAAGCCGACTAAATGTGGACGTACCGCCCGGGCTTGCCGACGTGCCGAAAACCGACTCGTAACAAACCGAACCCAACCCGAAACAAGTGGGTCCGGTTCGAGAAAGTCGAACCAAAACAAAACGAAGTAAATTAGCGTTGACGACATTGTGCTTCGTGTGTTCGTGACGGCTTCGTACATCCGATGGGACTTCGGCTTCATGCATCCGATGTGGCGTCCACATTACATAACGAACCGAATATGCCGCCTGGTACAGGCCGATCGGTATCATTCGGCATAATGTGGACGCGCCTTAACATTTATGCAAAAATTAAACTCTTGAAGTCAACCCATGAAGATCCACTCGAAAGGCACCGAATCAGCGATTCCTTCCCTCAATATTTCACACAACGTAACGACACAACGGTAACAACAACGGCAAAGAAAGGTCGAAAATGCTGAACCACGTTAATGTTCTCCTTCTGTCGGTTTTCTCTCAATCGCTAAATAATTAGCACACCCATTCATTTACTACAATTGCCAACCGCTCCGTAAAGCGCATGCAACTGGGTCATGGTTTGTTGAGTCTCAGAAAGCCCAGAAATCACACCACACCAGCAGTGGTATTGTTTTCTTGGCCATATCCTGGGCACGTTACGTTACACGTCTGGAAGTCACGAAATGAAATGGAGCCGTAGGCGTGAGCATGATGTGCAGCTGTTCGGGGTGAACTTTCGCTCTTTCATTACCCCGCCGTCAATGCCCGTCAGCCACTGGGCATTGTCGTCTTGGCGCCAAAGTAATTGACTGGTTTTTGGTGGATAAGTCGTGTGTTGTGGTTGTGGTGGCTCTCCTTTCTGTGATATGTATAATCATCTGAGGGTTTTTTTATTCAGGCCGAATGCAAAGAAAATTTTTTTGAAGATGTGTTTTGAAAAAGAAAGGGCGAAAAATACCTACTCATATAAATTTCAGCAAAACATTCTTATGTATTTAATGCTTATTCTCATAATCAGAAAAACCCTTCTAGTCTCAGTCTTCAGTTTTTTTAGTTTTCAGTTCATTAACTTCCAGTTTATTAGTATTCAGTTTGTACGAATTTAGTATCTTAGTCCTCAGTTTGCTATTTACAATTTGCAGTTTGGAGTTTGCAGGAAATTTATGCAGTCTTTATGTTTTCAGTTTACTGGTTTTCAGATTATTCGTGTTCGATATTGTAGTTTTCAGTTTACAGTTCGCAGTTTTGAGGTTTGAGATTTTCAGTTCTCAGTTTTTTAGCTTTTAGTTTTTTAGTTTTCAGTTTGCGGTATTCAGTTTGTTAGTATTAAATTTTTTCATCTTCAGTTTTTTTTAGTTTTCAGTTTATTAACATCCAGTTTATTGTTGTTCATAATACAAATAGCTACTCATATGAATTTCAGCAATACATTCATAGGTATTTAATGCTTATTCTCATAATCATAAAACCATTCTATTACTCGGTAGTCTAATTTTTCTTCGCTTTCCCTTCGATTCTGTATTCAGATTTCAGAATCGGTTTCCGTTATTAATTTTAATTTTTTTTTAATTTCTAGTTTATTAGTCTTGTTTTGTAATATTCAGTTTTCTAGAATTCAGTTTTTTAGTATTCAGTTTTTACTATTCAGTTCATTAACTTCCAGTAGTATTCAGTTTTTTTTTAAATTCAGTGTCTTAGTTTGCAGTTTGTAATTTGCAATTTACAGTTTGCAGGAAGTTTAACCAGTTTTCATGTTTTCATTTTACTGGGTTTCAGATTATTTGTGTTCGATGTTTTAGTTTTCAGTGTGCGGTTTGCAGTTCACAATTTGCGTTTTTCAATTTGCTGTTCAAAGTTTTGAGGAGAAAATCGACTGAACAACATCGTTGCTGGGCGAGCTGGACGGCGAGGGATCGTATGCCTTTCTCAAGGCAATGAGGATGGAGGAGTAATATGATGGATAAAGTTACACAATTGTTTGGGGAATCATCAAGCTAGGCTATCGTCAGCTCACCAAGAAAATAAATGTTCTGGAATTTTGTCAGTGATTTAGTTTCGCATGACGGTAGGAAAACTCTCTCCACAAAAAATGACAGCTAAGCTAATCTAGACTGGCAATATTAACAGAAAGTGTTTCTGTTGAGAAGAGCGCAAAACAGAGATAAATGTGTGTATATTTAGTTGCTTCAAGCCATCGATATATGGATATTTGTGTGCGTACGTGCGTGCTTCATAATCCGTACGTAATAATAGTGCATCTTCGCTACGCTGAAACCCCATTTGTATCTGCTCCCGTGTGCATTGGCCCTGTAACGATGCAACAATCGCCTAATTTTTTTATGCTGTGATTGACAATTGTTTTGTGTTGCAAATTATGCAGTTGTAATGATAAATATAAATAAGGAGGGGAGACAACGGGAGGGAAATATTTACACTAGGGTATAAGTAATGAATCTTTTTTGAGGCAAATATTCAGCCTTTTTCCAAGCAGTTAACATTGTTTGTTTTCTGTCATCAATGCATTGAACTGACGCTATGGTGAAGCAGGTTTTAAGGTTGTGCACCAAAAAATTATTTGGGGAATACCAAGTTATTCAATAAGTTATATTAAGTCATTAGTTTATTTGGGCTCGTGTGCCAGTCGCAAAACTGCTTTCAACTAGGATTGCATTTACACTAATCTTGATCATAAAGAAGCACTGCTACTCTTTTCGAGTTTGTTGAGATTAGCAGATAAAGTTTATTTCGTTTATATAGTCACCAAGAAAGTAAATGCCGTTCTGGAATTTTTTATGTGATTTGGTTTCGCTTTGCCAGTAGCAAAACTTTCTCCACTATGGATGACAGCTGCGCTTATCTCGAGCATGTATTGTTCTGCGAGCACAAGAATTAATCATCAAAAAATTATCGTCAAATGATTCTACAATAAAAAAACATTTCAGGGTGTCCAAACCGGTAGAATGGTTATTTTAAAATTTTCGTAGCATTTTAAAATAATATCCGCAGTTATAAACAAGCGACTTGAATTAAACCACAGCATAGTTCTATGTCAACAATGCGGTCGTGTCTTGAATACAACCTCCTATAATTTTTTAGTTTTCAGTCTATTAGCTTTCAGTTTATTCAGTTAGTAATTTGCAATTTGCAGTTTCCATTTTTGGTTTTTTTTTGTTTACAGTTTTTTAGTTTGCAGTTTACAGTTTGCACTTTGCAGTTTGCGGATCACAGTTTGCAGTTTTCATTTTCTGTTTTAGGTTTTTTTCAATTTTTCCCAGTTTTTTTTAGTATTTTTGTTTTCACTTTTTTTTAATTTTTGATTTCAGATTCCGGGTTCTAATTTCGGATTCCGGATTCAGATTCCGTTCCCGATTTAGTTTCCAGATTCAAATTCTTGATTCTGATTACGGATTCCAGATTCAGATTCTAGATTCAGAATTCAGATTCAGATTCCGAATTCAGATTTCGGATTCAGATTCTAGATTAAGATTCCAGACTCAGGGTCTGGATTTAGATTTCCTTTTCGGATTCCAGATACAGATTCTGGAATCAGGTTCTAGATTTAGATTCAGGATTCAGACTTCAAATTCAGATTTCAGGTTCGGGTTGATAATTCCAGATCTCAAATTCAAATACCTCATTCCAGATTCAGATTCCAGATTAAGCTCGTGGATTCAGATTCCAGATATAGATTCCAGATTCAAACTCCGGATTCAATTCTCAGATTCAGCCTCGAATTCCGGTCCCAGATCCAGATTCCGAATTCTGATTCTAGATACAGAATTCGGATTCAGATTCTAGATTCAAATTCCGGATTCAGAGTCCGGAATCGGATTCCAGATTCAGTTTCTAGATTTAGATTCTAGATTCAGACTCCAAGTACAAATTCCTGATTTCAGATTTCAGATTCTGATTACTGATTCCAGATTTCAGATTCAATTGCCTGATTCCAGATTCAGATTCCAGGTTAAGCTTCCGGATTGAAATTCCGGAATCAATTTTTTAAATTCAGCTCCCGAATTCAGATTTAGAATTCAGATCCCAGATCCAGATTCCGAATTCTCGGTTCAAATTCCGGATTCAGATTCCAAACTCAAATTCCTGTTTCAGATTCTGGCTTCAAATTCCAGATTAAGCTTTCGGTTTCAGGTTCTAGATTTAGATTCCAGATTCAGACTCCAAATACAGATTCCTGATTTCAGATTCAAAACCCCGAATTCAGATAATCCAGATAATCCAGATACAGATTCGAGATTCAAATACCGGATTCAGTTTTCAGATTCAGCTTCCGAATTCAGATTCCAGATCCAGATTCCGAATTCTGATTCTAGATACAGATTCTAGATTCTAATTCCGGATTCAGATTCTAGATTTTGCCATACAAATGAAGCATAAATTTCTGCATAACTCGAAAACTAATCAATCAAATGGTGCTAAATTCCACATAAGAAGGTTTTAGGGGGCACGAAACGTTTCTATGGTGAGTAGACACTCCTTCCCCTCTCTAAGAGGGGGCTGCCATACGAATGAAATACAAATTTCTGCATAACTCGAAAACTAATCAATCAAATGGAGCCAAATTTGGCATGTGAAGGTTTAAGGGGGCACGAAACGTTTCTATGATGAATAGACACTTCTTCCCCTCTCCAAGACGGGGGCTGCCATACAAATGAGGCATAAATTTCTCCATAATTCAAGAACTAATCAAGAAAACAGAACCAAATTGGGCATGTGAAGGTTTTAGTGTACCCGTGGCCGAGTGGTTAGCGTCTCACATTATCATGCCGGGTGTTCGGGTTCGATTCCCGTTCTGGACGGGGAAATTTTTCGTCAAAGAAATTTCCTCCGACTTGCACTCTGGTCACGCGTATTCTAAAGCTTGCCGTTTAGAATACATTCAAGGCGTGTTATTCGGCTTAAGAAATCTCAACTAAATATTGATAAATGACACTAGCTAATGTATACGTTGCGACGGCAAAAGTTCCACAGGGAACGTTAACGTCACTCAAGAAGAAGGGTTTTTGGGGACAATAAACACTTCTATAATGAATAGACACTCTTCCTTTCTCTCTAAGGGGGACACCCAACTTCTATCTTTTTCAATTTCGATGCAATATTATTTGAAACTATTCCTGGTGAATCTTCAGTTAGAATCTACAAAAATCAAAATTTTTACTTCATTTTTACTTACTTCAGATTCAATTTCCGGACTTAAATTGCAGATTCAAATTTCAGATTAAAATTCCGAATTCCGATTCCAAATTTCAGTTTCAGATTCCAGATTCAGAATCAAGATTCAGACTCCAGATTGAGATTCTAAATTTCAGATTCGGATATCTGATTCAAATTCCTAAGTCAGATGCCAGATTCAGATTGCAGATGCAAATTCCGGATTCCGTATTATAATTCCATACTCAGATTCTGGATTTGAATTCCCGATTACAGATTCATAGTCTCCAGATTCTGGTTCCCAATTTGGAGTTCAGATTTCAAATTTGTATATTAAGCACAAATTCCAGATTCCAGGAGCAATCGATCATCGTTGCGTTTATGATCAGATCGAGATTCCAAGTAGCCCGACAAGATTTTACGAAGAACAGGAGTAAACAAAAAGGATTTTCTATTGTTCCGTTAACCAAGAAACAGCAAAATCCAATCCAACCCGTATGAATACGATTCAATGAATAAGCAGTCTCGATCATTTTTCTGGAATTGATTTTATGGAAGTGATTACTTCTTAATTGTTTCATAAAGGATCTTATTTTTCCGACCAGCTTTGAAATCGTAATTAATTCTAGTTTCTGAAAATATTGAGATTTTGAATGAGATCTCATATTAGGGAGAATACAAGCGACGGAAACATACAAGCAACGAAACAATTTAGCTTTCAACATATTCTGCGAAAATCCGAAACATATCCTTCTTCAGTTATCCACCCTTGTATGTAACATAGTACTGACAGTCGATCTCATATAGATCAATTGTCAATGGTATGATAAACTTCAGTCAAAGAGGGACCGACCGCTCACAAATCGACACGCACTGACCCAGCCAACGGACAACCGACTGATCGAGGAACAAAATAAACAAACTCAGATCAGTGTTCGTTCAGTTCAATCCAAATCCAATCACAATACGCACTCACGACATCCGTTTTCAGAATCTCACCAACATTTGTCTTGAAGCATTATTAATGGCACGGTATATGATCATAATCGTAAAAATTTATGGCTAATCAAAATTCGAATGTTGGAGAATTTGGAAACATGCCAAAATATTATTGTATAATTTTCAGCAGGCATGCCACTAACAACTGTTTATTATAATCATTAAAAAAACAGTATGTGAACTCCGTATTCGGAATTTCGTTGGCAGAAAAAAAAACAAAATCACAACAGTGCATCACCACTTTTTCCGTATTTCACAAATCAATCCCAATCAATCATGTATCGATCAACAGCTTCCGGTGTACACACCACAACAACCTTGACGGATAGTGTGTGATTGTGTAACACACTCTAAAGTTCTGCAAATCTCCGTTTTAGCACTGGCACGTTTTTCTACGCAAAATAGAACAAGAAACTGCTCGGAAACAATCAACCAGCAGACGCAAGCTCAAATTGAAAACTGAACGTGAGAATTATCCTTACACAGCTTGCGAGTTTCGATCTTTGCTCAACACTCTCACCAAGAACACACCTCTGAATGACTCTCGACTTCCATTATCTGAATCGTCCCGACAAGTCCCGTCCCGATCAGAGCGCGTTTCCCTCGGGGCAAACATCGGCGGAAAAACACCAGGCAAAACTCCATCAAACACGTCCTGACATTAGGGATAGACGAGAGGAGAGGTGAAATTCGCACGAACCGAGCCAAAAGCTATGACGTCAATGGCGGTGCTTCCTTGCGGCAATCTTCAGTAAATATTCAAGAGCTTCCACGTGCAAGTAATAACACGGCGCCTAGGAAAAGTATTCCGACCTTTGCGTCGAGAGCGAATTCTAATTAATAATATTTACGTTCGGTGTGTTCCTTAGAATAATTAGCGGTACCGGTTTGGCGCGCGCGGAACTCTTCTCTCATCGACTAAAACAAGAGCTGTCGGGGCGTCGTCGGTCGTCTCATACGAATAAACACGTGCAAAGCTTCCATTACAAAACAATACCATCCGCTGAGAGGGAGAGAGGATGCCATCCTGTCGCGTCAGAATATGAGATGGAGCGACTGTTTTCCCACGCACAGCCAGAGAGCGCTGGTTGTTTACATCCGCCTGTGGGTGGATGTTTTGTAATGAATGGGTATCAAACAAATAAACAACCGGAGAATCGTTGCTGAGCTTTCACGAATACATGTCCATGACGGGGAAACTTTGGTTGAAAGCTTTTACTCTCCGGTTTCGGAGTGGGGCAACACAAGGCCGAACGTCTTGAATGTCAAGTTCAAATGGGGATTGAATTCAAAAGACGGAAAGACAGTGCTGTCTTGCAAATGGAAATATGAACTACTGTACCGTTTGTTTTCCGGGATTGTTGAAATAAACATAAAGACTCGCGATGAATTAGGATAAAGCCTATTTTGGTAGTAAAGAAATTTGAATTTCAAGATTTACCAAGGTGTGTTACAAAAACATTCACTAATTTTTATAACCGCAATAAATGATTTATGCCGTTTTGTTTATTTTAAAACTTGATGGTGGTTACCACGTTTACAATCAAAATGCATATATGCTGGTATGTTTGGGCTCTTATTTTCAGAAATATATTCTTGCATGGATATAAGCATACACAATTCCATGACAATTTTTTACCGAGAAAAAATTATCAAGTATTGATCAAACCCTGTATATTTATTCGTAACAATTTAGACCCATATTTTTCTTCACCCTCAGTGTGCACCTTCCTGAACTAAGGTGGTCTGAAAAATTCACTTTTTGACGATTTTGTCGATTTTGACGAATACTGTTTGGAAAGCTCACACATTTCTACATAACTTTGAAAGCTTCAGAAAGCAATATTTTTTCAATCTATAAAGATATATGGGTTTTCCTTCCTTTTTGCCTAATATAGTTTTTGAATCGAATGGCCTTATAGTTTTTGTATTGTTTGACCGATTTCCAGCCTTTTATAGCGAAAGATAGATGTTTAGATTAACTTTTTAAGATATTTTGATCCAGGATATGCTTTTGACATATGACTATGTCTTTGATTTCTATATAGGGGGCCACCCTACGAAAAATGTAACGATTCATTAAGATTTTTTTTATTGCGACATATGTTGTGTTATATGCCATTAGACAGGAAATTTATCCAGCATTTTTTTTTTGCTTAAAACATGAACAGTGAATATAGTAAACAGTGTATAAACAGTATAAGTATAAGTTAACAATTTGGTGATTCAAATGGGTATGTTTTCTTTCGATTGCACTAACCAATCGATTTCCTCCCCGTTACTACGAGCAATCTTTTGCCTAAATTAGGGCGTTAGCTCACAATGTAATTTGATGCTTATAAAGGGTGTGTCACATCAAATTGCATCACGGAAAAAACGCTGTAGAAATTCGCCCAGTAGACCGATCCTTTTGAAAATTTTAGACAGTAAAATAAAAACTATCAAACAACTTTTGGCATTTTCTTTTTATTCATACTTCGAGCCCAAGCCCGTATGCTCGCACCTTCCTCTTTACCCCGTCCATAAGGTTCTGTACAACGTCAGGTTGTAGTTATTTTTGAACAGAAATCCATTTTCTCTTGAAATCCGCCTCCAATTTGACAACTTTTGGGTTCTTCCGGAGGGCCTGCTTCATAATCGCCCAATATTTCTCTATTGGGCGAAGCTCCGGCGCGTTGGGCGGGTTCATTTCCTTTGGCACGAAGGTGACCCCGTTGGATTCGTACCACTGGCCAACACGTCCTTTGAATAGTGGCACGAAGCGAGATCCGGCCAGAAGATGGTCGGGCCCTCGTGCTGCTTCAATAGTGGTAGTAAGCGCTTCTGTTGGCACTCCTTAAGGTAAACCTGCCCGTTTACCGTGCCGGTCATCACGAAGGGGGCGCTCCGCTTTCCGCAAGAGCAGATCGCTTGCCACACCATGCACTTTTTGGCAAACTTGGATAGTTTCTGCTTGCGAATCTCCTCCGGAACGCTGAATTTGTCCTCTGCGGAGAAGAACAACAGGCCCGGCAGCTGACGAAAGTCCGCTTTGACGTAGGTTTCGTCGTCCATTACCAGGCAATGCGGCTTCGTCAGCATTTCGGTGTACAGCTTCCGGGCTCGCGTCTTCCCCACCATGTTTTGCCTTTCGTCGTGGTTAGGAGCCTTCTGAACCTTGTATGTACGCAGGCCCTCCCGCTGCTTGGTCCACTGGACGAATGAACTTGACAAATTCAGCTTATTGGCGACATCCCGGACCGAACTTCTCGGATCACGTCTAAACTGCTTAACTACGCGCTTGTGATATTTTCACTGACGGAGCATCCATTTTTGCCGTTCTTCACCTTCCGGTCGATGGTTAGGTTCTCGAAGTATCGTTTTAGTACTCTGCTGACCGTGGATTGGACGATTCCCAGCATCTTACCGATGTCCCGATGTGACAACTCCGGATTCTCGGAATGAGTGCACAGGATTAATTCACGACGCTCTTTTTCGTTCGACGACATTTTTCCAAATTTACGAAAAATTGGCAGTGAAGCATGGCCAACGTGATCTATACACTCTTATCTGATTATAAGCGAGAGCTGAAGATATAATTCCTAAAAATTAAATTTCTACAGCGTTTTTTCCGTGATGCAATTTGATGTGACACACCCTTTAATGAACCACTTGCCTTTTACCGATACAGTCATGCCTCGGTATAAGGCAATTTTTTTTTCTCGTTACGTTATATCGAGTTTCGATATATCGAGACAAAAAAAATTTGATTGTAATTGTTGTTGTTGTTGATTGATTGATGTAAACCTGTTCATGGTTACTTAAAAATGCACAAAAACTTTTTATATCACTCAGCAGTATTTAAAAACCTTTCTAATGCCCATTTCAGATAATTATCGTAGACAAATATGATCAGTCGGCAGTTGGATATTCGGCTTTTTATTTGTGAATACGAAACTCGAAGACATTGCATTTGTGCATGAAGCGAATAAATGATTACATTTTAGAAGAAATAAACACATTTATACATAAAAATAATGAACTATGGATAAATTTTCCGTTTCCGTGGATATCTTTTAATAGAGATTCAAGTTTTCTGCAAATAATCTCCAACATGATTTTTTTTCTGATATGGATTCAACTACTTAAGGGAAGATCAGAGTTACTTAATGAGAACCTTTTAAGACCCGAGGATCAAGTCAGACTATTTAGGAACTCTTGAAACGTAAACAGGGTTGCTGACAATGTTATTGGAGTACATAAAATACCTTGCGACCAGTGTTGCCACACGTACGGATTTATCTGAAAAGGTACATATTTTTCGCTATTTTTGGTACAGATTCTGTACGATACATATTACAGAGTTTCTTCAAAAAGTACAGATTGGTACAGATTTATTCCGCGTGTGACATTTCTTGCATTTAAAGAAAGCAACATTAAGGTACATGACGATTTTTACGCCGCAGTATCGCTTCATAAGGACGAAATTGTATAAGCATCATCAAACACTCGAATGACTTGCAAATGTAAATGTAGTATTTGTAGTAAATAAATGAGTTTTTTTAGTTCTAACAAAATATATTGTTTCTGCAACGAATATTTTCGATGGTACAGATTTTTTGGTACAGATTTTTTGAAGAAAATGTACAGATGAGAAAGATTTTTAAACCCTCTGGTACAGATTAAAATGTGGCAACACTGCTTGCGACGAATCTTCTGAGAGTAACAGCTCATCGTTATGACAATCCATACAGAGTGATCGAACATTCTCGTTCAGCATGGGATGAATATGACCCCAACTTTCGTAATGGTTCAATCATGTGGCTCTCTGTGGCTATGGGAAACTGGCCAACAGTTTTTCAGGCAGAAACAACTGCAATAATATAATGTTTAAATGTCTGCCTCAAAAACAAATATAGACATGCTAACATCTGCATATTCTCAGAGTCAAGCGGTACTTAAAGCAGCACTTAAAGCTCTAAATGTCTTTGAATGCTCTTCAAAAATTGTCTGGGAATGCATTTCCCTTTTTACGGCAATTAAATCAGATAAGTTCGGTGCAATTGTACTGGATTCCTGGCCATTGCGGTATAAAGGGCAACGAGCGAGCAGATGAACTTGCCTTGATGAACGACTCAAACTCACCATTCACTGGTCCAGAACCATTCTGTGGACTTTCTGACTGTGTGTTGAAAAGTGAGCTGAATAAATGGGAAGACCGGGAAGTGACAGCCAATTGGATGGCTGCAAAAATTAAACAGCCGAAAAACTTTAATTCGCCGAGTATTAAAATTACTCAACAGCTGCTAAGCCTTAGTAAGAAATACTTCAGCACATTCACTAGTCTTGTAACAGGACACCGCCAGAGTAAATACCATCTTAAAAACATAGGTTTAGCACAAGATGATATTTGTCGCTTTTGTAATTCCGAAAGCGAAACCTCGAAACATTTGCTCTGTAACTGCGGAGCTCTAACTAGACGCAGACTTCAACACCTTGATAAAGCTATTCTGGAGCCCAAGGAAAGTTGGATTATAAAATTTTATCAAACAGATTATTCATGATTGGCACCTATCTCGCTATAGCTTTCAGTCTACTCCTACATCGATAAGCAGTGTAGTATAAAAAAGGGGTATACCACAATAGTTCAAAATAATGGACGCAGTGGTTCACACCTAACAGGGCGAAGTGGCAAATGAAAATAATAGTTAGCGTCGCGTTCAGGAAAAAATTCCATTGCTAACGAAATCGACGAAATGTAAATCACGATTGCAATCGATTCTAAATTGGATGGTCATTAAAATCTAAGCAGTCAATCGAGGACAAGGATTGCTAGAGTTTATCTTTCAGCTTCTTGTAGTAGTATTACAGCGAAGACTGTTCTCTGAAGTAGACCTGGTGTACGAAGCCAAGCGGAATCGGTTGTCATCATCAACATCTGAATATTTCTTATTAGTCATCATAATTTACCACTGGATAATTTTGAGTACAGTTAATAAATTAATGTTATGAGTAAATATAAATCTAATTTTGAAAAAAAATCTGGCATTTCAGTAATCAAACCTTATTTTTATTTATGGATGAATGATAGCAAGACCATGCTATGCTAGCTAGCTAATGAGCTATTTTGTTATGATTTATGTTGTGTTAATGAGAAATTGTGGATTTTTTCCAATATCCGGTATCTGACCATCTAGCAAATATTGGCCGGATGTCCGTTTCATCTCTAGTATCAATGTTTATGTTATAGTTGCTATGTTTGACTTACATTATCTCCAAATGGAAGTTCCTCCGAATTTTGTTCTTGAAACATGTTCAAAATTATGCTAAAACTTCAAAAACTGCCATAATATCAAGTGGAAAGATCACCCAAGAATATCAGGTTGAAGGTATGCGTATTTCATAAGGGAAATTGTCGTGGACTGTAATACAAAACAATCCGAAAGTTGCTTTTCCACAATTTCATTTCTATGAAAAAATATGAAATAAATTCAGGTAAAAATAACACAAACATATTTCCTGAAGTGTTCTAATCAGTTAAATGTACCGATCGGAGTCATTTTTTACGTTTGTGAAATGTCCATGAAGTACAAATTCAACCATGTATCGATATTCGTAGTAAGTTTCCAGAACTAAATTAATTCAACTTTTACTGAATAATTCCGTTATCCAGATTGAGATCCAAAATTAAAACTGGACGTGAAACATTTATTTTAATAAATTTTAATGTTTAAAAAAAATGTGACCTTTATTTCCTTCCGTTTCAATTAGGGCAGTACTTATTTTGAAAATACATAATATTATTGGGTTTAGATAGGACATATTTACAAAACATTGATAAAAAGGCCAATGCTACCCCTTTTTACAGTACTTATTTGTTTCAAAACATACTAGAAACATTTATTCGAAATAATTTATACCGTTTATTTTTAATTCTAAGACATCTTTAAGAGTTACGTTATATCGAGGTTGCCTTATATCGAGGTATGACTGTAATAGGCATTTGTCAGATATTATATTGTATGTTGCCCAAACAATTGGTGCTCAATTCACGTTTTCATCGTGTGGATCTTGCTACTAACAATTTATTTAATTGTGGTCCAGGATGTCATAACATCGAGCATGTTGTTTGATTATACAGTCAACTCTCCCTAACTCGATATCCAAAGGGTAAGAGTAAGTGTCCCAATTATGGTATGAATTTGAATTTTTGAATCATTCCCTTAAAGTGAAAAAACACCTTTCTCATATAAAAAAAATATTTATTTCTGAATCTCTCAGGAGACGATAGACGACGGTTATATTTCACGAAAAAAATCCTTCTACGCATATGTTCGAATTTCATTGATGTCAGAGTTATAGAACTTTTTTTTTGTTTCAGACTCTGTTGGCTCAAACTGACTCTACATTGAAAAGTACGCTACGTAATCCGATTCCGTTGCTTTCATTTGAAAGATGAGAAAATTTAGTACAGGATTTAGTAGTGGAACATCTAAATTAGTGGATTTGAATAACATTTTGGAAGTGGAAAATTTTGAAGTTATTTTTTTAAATTTGTAATTATTAATTTTATCCCAAAAATTCATACTAAAGTTGATTGTTTCTATCAATTAAATTAAAGCCCTCTAACCCCTTTACAAATTGTTCTTTGACGCCCAACTTCTATCTCTCTTAATGTCGCTGCAATATCGATATAAACAATTCCTGATGAAAATTCAATCAAAATCTTCAAAAATCGCGACCCACTGTACTTATAAAAGCCACTTTAATTTCACTTTAATTTTGAAAAGTATTTTTTTTTTTCTTGAAATTGTTCATATTTGAAAAAAACTTTTTTTCAAGCTGTATACAATCGAGTCGATTTTACATAATCGAATCATATAGGGTTGGGGAAAAAGAAATGTCGTATTTCTGATCGAAATTTGACGCTTTATTTAACATACTTAAAATTATCCAACTTAAGTCAAATATGCGCCGTTTTGTTCGCAAACTTGTTGCTATTTAAAAGGGAACTTCATTATCCCCCTTATAAACCCCCCCCCCTCCCTCTTCCACCTTATTTGCAAAAAACTCAGACAGCCAGTTTTCACAAGCCTCTTTTGAGGACAACTTAGTATCACCAAGAGCGTTTTGCATGGACCGGAAGAGATGATAATCACTTGGAGCCAGGAGCTTGGAGCCGGACTATACGGTGGGTGCAATAGGACATCCCATCCGAGCTCCCGTAGCTTCTGGCGGGTCATCAAAAATGTCTGAGGCCGTACGTTGTCCTGGTGGAAAACAACACCATTTTTATTGATCATTTCTGGCCGCTTCTGGTCAATCGCCTGCTTCAAACGGTCAAGCTGCTCACAGTAGAGAACCGAGTTGAGGGTCTGGCCATAGTTGAGCAGCTCATAGTGGATGATTCCCTTCCAATCCCACCTAACACACAGCAAAACCTTCCTGGCCGTCAATCTGGGCTCGGCGATGGTTTGGGTCGGCTCACCGCGCTTCGACCACGACTTTTTTCGCTTTAGATTGTCGTACGTGATCCACTTTTCATCACCAGTCACCATCTTCTTCAAAAATGGGTCGAGTTCGTTCAATTTCAGCAGTGCATCGCAGGCGTTGATTCGGTCTAAAAGATTTTTTTGCGTCAACTCGTGTGGCACCCATGCATCCAGCTTTTTTTGGAATCCAATCTTCTGCAAATGGTTCCAAACGGTTTTATGGTCTATACCCAGTTCCTGGCCAATCGAGCGAGTGCTCACATGCCGGTCTACTTGGATGATTTCAACGATTTTATCGGTTTCCACGACGATTGGCCTACCAGTACGGGGTGTATCTTCGACAGCCACTACACCAGAACGAAATCGATCAAACCAACGCTGTGCTATGTGAATCGTCCATAAACTACACGAATTTTTTCGGCCGCCTTAGTTGCAGTTTTACCTTGCAGGTAGTAAAACCGTAAAATATGGCGAATTTCTTGTCTGGTGGACTCCATCATTGACGCGCTATAACCTGAGACTGAAAAGGACAATCACAACACTGTCAAAAAGACACTTGTGGCACAGATTGTCGTCTTTAAATAGCCGTATAGTATGACTCGATGCGATAAGTACAACACAAGATATGTTTAAGTGTTGCCATATATCGACAATATATGACATTTCTTTTTCCCCAACCCAATATATAATCGAGTCCGACCTGCATGAGGAACTAGGTTAACAAAGAAAATATTGATTAAATATGTAACTAAATTGTAACGATCACGCAGGAACTGTTCAATCACAAAGAAATGTTCGAATAGTTTCACAGGAACATTTTCAGCTGATTTCAATATTCCGGACATATTCTACAGGTTTGATTTAACGTTCGAAGATGTAATTTCTGAACCTTCCTGAATATTCTCCATCTTAATAGAACTACTATCTTCAGCGTTTTTCTCAGCTTTTTCAACACTTTCCAGTACATCGGTTTCTGGCATCAGATCACAGCAAATCACGTTTTGGTCCTTTTTGCACTAATCATTAAAAGACATTGAGCAATCGAACGGTATTGTACTGTCGACATCAACAAGCTCACGACGCATTAATTATGCCAGCGGAATATCACCATCATCATTGCAGGAAAATTCGGTTTCCTGAAGCAATTTTTAATAGTCTCTGATTTAACCTTATTGATTTTAGAGGGTGAAAGTATTTCAATGGCATCTAATACCGGTATATCTGAAGGGTCCTAGAATGCATTAAAATACAGTAAGAATGCTGAATAACATGAAGGTTGAAATGGACAAATATCTTCCATTTCTTGCAAACTTCGTTTAACTAATCGAACTAATTAATCGAAGATGGCGTTAGTACTGATTCAGGTTCTTGATTATGTCGAATTCCTGCTGCTGAGCTACGGAAGTAAAGATTTGTGTAAAATTTGTAAACTTATCGATTTGAGCTTTGGTCGGAGAGATTTTGGGTGCGCTGTATAGTTATCAACGAACATGACCACCTTTGAGAAGAAATAGATATAAGTATGATACATTACTATTACATATAATTCCAGAAATAATACCTTTCTATTTCCATTTCCAAATTTTTCGTCAAATTGCATGGTCCATTCCTCAAAAAGCATTAAGGCCATCCAGACCATGGTGCTGCTCTCGTATATGGTAATGACATGGTAATGGCAATGACCTTATCGACACATCGTGGGTTTTTATGTTGGTTGTGCTTTAAAGTTGGGAATTCACAGTTTCTGGACAAATTCGCAAGCCATATCCCGAAGAATAGAACCTGAGAGAGGTAAATTATTCTCTCTGGCTTGATAAGACAAAAATCCATTGATTCAATTTTCCATTCCATTCCGATTCCATTTTTACTTTAGTTCGAATAGTGTTGATACCGTACTTTGTGCAATACTGAAATTATTTGCAGCTTTAGACCCCTTCCGTCCATACTTTTCGACCTGCTCGATGATGCTCAAACGTTGCGCAATGATTAGCGTTTTAATTGTTCGCTTGAAAGGTTTTTTCGTGGTTTTCCATACTTGAAAAGAAATTGCTTGATGACACGAACACTTCGTCTTCACAATGGAAATCAGAGGTAATAACGCACAAAAACATGTACGCGAAAATCAATCGAGTTAGGGAGGTGAAAATCCATGGAAAAATGAATCGAGTAAGGGAGGCATCGAGTAGGGAGGTATTTATGGAGAGAAGAATGCTTTTAAAATCGAAGGTGCCATGAAATCCATCGAGTTAGGGAAAATATCGAGATACAAAACATCGAGTTAGGGAGAGTTGACTGTATAAACATTTATCCCACAAATTAAAAAAAAATTCAACAAAAAAACTATAAACATAACTGTTATGTGTTAAACAAAGATAATAAATAGGAGAATTTCATCGTTTCCGCCCGGTGTATATAGTCAACTTTTTTTCCCACTTTTGATTCGTTTATTGAACACCTACATATACGAAGAAACATTCCGTTACATCTATTTCGATCATCGAACAACAATTCGTACCTTGCTGGAGTCCATATATCCAAATGACGCAGGCATCTCTCTTCCATACTCATTCGCCAAATTAGACTCCTCGACTGTGTTCTTCTTGAAATGATGCTTCCGCTGACGATACACGCTATCTTGCATTTTTCCTGACTGTAATTCCTGTTCCGCACACCCAACATCCCTCTCATCGACGGCAGTCCGGCGGAAACTTCGACATGGTTTCCTAGCACCGCTATCGGTGCGAAAAATCGATCTCAGCCGGAAGAGCTTGTCAGTAATTTCTCCTTCCGGTTCATGCTGATGCTGCTGATGCAGCTCGGTTGGAGTAGAACCAAGTGTGCCCCTCCAGCGAATAATCAGTTGATTTCCCATCTGTTCGTCGATCGTTAGTTTTTCTCATCTATACCAGCAGGCAACACCGTCCTTATTAGTTTTACTTTTCCGTTGTCAAGCGAACGATTATGAAAATAATGTTGTTTTGAGATTCCACTATTTGCAGCTTCACAAAGAAGACGCGTTGTACCCTCACTGTTGTCTATGGTGTACGAAACAGTCTGACATCAGTCCAACTACTAATTAAAAGGTTCGCACTTTGCTGAAATATGGTCCCATCGTACGGCGTTATCAACGCGTGCCATATCGATATACTATGATAAATTTGAATGCTTATGGTACATCGATATTATACAATCTATCCCTACTTGTTTGAGCATTATTATGCCACCCACTGTCCAAAGCCGGGATTCAACGGAGGCAACAACAAACAGCGAACCGTACCGGTCCGACGGTTGTCGGATGGAAGACGACACTTTCCCACAGATCAATTATGTTGGAGGAACGGATTGCACACAGTGCTGCTTCGATGAAAAGACTGTGTGTATACTACACATAAAAATAATGTTGCCTCAATAGAACCCCGGCTTACGGCCACTAAATTACAATTCAATTTATGTTCGAAGAGAACTGCGGCTAGATTGCACTCTGCATCGATTCTGCTGATAGCAGTTTCGAGCGTTTGCGCGTTCGTTATGGCTGATGGATATCAAGAACGAGCACATTTAACCAGCAAAACGCCATAAGGTATACAATCTGATAACACGAAAAGTGGGTCAAATCTCATTTACTCCTACTCACGATAACGAAGATACAGCAGCGACATTCCCAAAAATTGTGAGTGTGCGTTTCTCTCACAAATTAGCACTCATTAAGACAGTTCTAAATTGTTAAAAGATGAATGAAAATAATTACGGTAGAAGGTCAGCATGAATAGCGAAAATCGCGGATAACGCGGATAACAGTAAATCTAAGTCATGTGATGTAAACACGAAAAAAAACATTTAACCTTGAAAACTCTGTTCTTGTTAACGTTCACGTACATATAGGGTTGGGGAAAAAGAAATGTCGTATTTCTGGTCGAAATTTGACGCTTTATTTAACATACTTAAAATTATCCAATCTAAGTAAAATATGCGCCGTTTTGTTCGCAAACTTGTTGCCATTTAGAAGGCAGCTTCATTATCCCCCCCTTATAAAACCCCCCCTTCTTATTTGCAAAAAACTTAGACAACCAGTTTTCGCAAGCCTCTTTTGAGGTCAACTTAGTATCACCAAGAACGTTTTACATGGACCGGAAGAGATGATAATCACTTGGAGACAGGTCCGGACTATACGGTGGGTGCAATAGGACATCCCATCCGAGCTCCCGTAGCTTCTGGCGGGTCATCAAAAATGTCTGAGGCCGTGCGTTGTCCTGGTGGAAAACAACACCATTCCTATTGATCATTTCTGGCCGCCTCTGGTCAATCGCCTGCTTCAAACGGTCAAGCTGCCTCACAGTAGAGAACCGAGTTGAGGATCTGGCCATAGTTGAGCAGCTCATAGTGGATTATTCCTTTCCAATCCCACCAAACACACAGCAAAACCTTCCTGGCCGTCAATCCGGGCCCGGCGATGGTTTGGGCCGGCTCACAGCGCTTCGACCACGACTTTTTTCGCTTTAGGTTGTCGTACGTGATTTCATCACCAGTCACCATCTTCTTCAAAAATAGGTCGAGTTCGTTCCGTTTCAGCAGTGCATCGCAGGCGTTGATTCGGTCTAAAAGATTTTTTTGCGTCAACTCGTGTGGCACCCATACATCCAGCTTTCCAGCATCCAATCTTCTGCAAATGGTTCCAAACGGTTTTATGGTCTATACCCAGTTCCTGGCCAATCGAGCGAGTGCTCACATGCCGGTCTACTTGGATGATTTCAACGATTTTATCGGTTTCCACGACGATTGACCTACCAGTACGGGGTGTATCTTCGACAGCCACTACACCAGAACGAAATCGATCAAACCAACGCTGTGCTGTGCGAATCGTTACAGTACCGGGTCCATAAAGTACATGATTTTTTTCGACCGCCTTCGTTGCAGTTTTACCTCGCAGGTAGTAAAACCGTAAAATATGGCGAATTTCTTGTCTGGTGGACTCCATCATTGACGCGCTATAATCTGAGACTGAAAAGGACAATAACAAAACTGTCAAAACCACACTTTTAGCACAGATTGTCGTCTTTAAATAGCCGTATATAATGAGCCGATGCGATAAGTACAAAACGAGATATGTTTATGTGTTGCCATATATTGACAATATACGACATTTCTTTTTCCCCAACCCAATATTAAAATATTGCCAGTAAACGTGAAGTAAACATCGAACTTCAATTATGTAATTCGGATAATATACCGTTCTGAATCATATTTCGGACAACATCATATTTCGGACACTTTGTTCTAATATCTTGAAATGCTTAATGCACTGATGATATAACTATAAAATCAATATCACAATTGCTTCTTTAGAGTAATCGCTTGGTTTTACTATCATTTCATATGAGAACTACATTTGAATTATAACTTAATCGGCAAAAATCTATCAACACTACTCAATATCGGTTGTGTTTGACGTTTGCTTAGCGTGAGCACGTGAAATTCACCCCTTCATCAATATTTAATTTTCTCCGGTGTTTCATCAGTTCTCATCATCGTTAACAGTTTACTGTGATTGTTTGGTAAGTGTTTCGCAGTTGACTATAAAATATAATCAAATGTAATGTAATTTTCGTTCAAAAAATTGCAAAATAAAGTGTTCGAAATTTTAATTCAATCTGTCCGAAATTTGATTTAGTGTCCGAAGTTTGATTTTTATTCGCTTCATTTGAAAAGCATTTTATTCGATGATTTTTCTATGTTCTCAATCAAATAGGTACCAATATAGAAAGCTTAAAAGCATATTGAACTAATTTATTAAAAATATCAACCTTTATGTGCATAAAGTTTAGACCTGTTTGCTGCATCATATGCCTTAAAAGTCCGAAATATGATTCAGAACGGTATACAGTTGTTCAAGAAGCAACGAAATTTTTCGACCCGTGCAGAGATCCGATTAAATGAAGTTACATCCATATGGTCGGGGTTCAGTCAGACCGGACTAAATAACAAAATGAGAAAAATGAGTTAATAGCAGTAAACAGTCCAGAATTTTTCGACCTACATTCTACATTCATCTGATCACACTTATGTTCCAAACAGCCAGGTTTATGGCATAAATTTATTTTGACCGATCAGCAAAAACCGATAATAGTCTGCAGTCATAGTGGACCAAGTGCATATAACCATAGAGAGCGAATTTTGGATTTCTCCACATCAGAAGATTCTTCCCTTTGGCCTTCAGTTAACATGGGAAAGTAACTTGTATTAAAACACAATGTCTATGCCTTTCGGACAATTCACAGTTATAGAAAATTTGATCGAATATTTTATTATATCTTTCATAGGCGGCCGTGTGACCGAGTTGCATACAATTGTTGCATTTCATTAGCCGGAACACAAACAATAGAACAGGTTCACGAAGTGCACCTAAAGCAACGAAATTGGGGAGGGCGGAACCGTCAAAAGTTACGTGAGAAGAATTTGTCCGATTGAGAACACTTTTGTCATTTTTGTGTGACAAAGATTTCAGTCAGTCGTATGCAACATTTTTCACAGTTTTGAGTGAGGAATTCTTGAAGCAACCGACATCATCGAGTATCTCCTTTCGAGTCTAACTAACCCTTTTCATCCGTCTATTTCAACGTCGCAACAGGGTACGTTTACGCGATACTCAATCGCAAAGAGATCACAGCGCGTTATATTATTCGCTTGGGTCCGGCTGGAGACGACAACTCGTAATTTGTCTGGCCCCATCCGAGTAATTTCGGTAACATCGGAAAAAATCTGTTTTAATTTTTTTTGAGATACGAATGATGCTTTGGTTTTTCGTCTAAAGTATACTAAAGTATATAAACATTCGCTATCCAACTCTTGACGAGTAAAGTTCAGTGTCGGTATTGTGCGTTGCCACTTTTGCTATTGTGCTATTGGTACGAGTGAATCGTGTACGAGTGAAGGTCATTGCTGTCCGCTTTCGACCTGACCTTTTGTGAAGTGGAACGAAGGAACAAAGGAAGCAGCGCTCTTGCAGCGAGCCGGATTGCGGCTGTTGAACTGATTCGGCATTACGGGATCGCCATCGCGTGACTGTCGCAAACGGGATTCATCATCACGTGACTGCGTAAGCTATTCTTGCGCTATTGTGTTGTCTCCGTAGCGCGTAGCCTCTGTCTCTCCCTGAGCGCAGTAGAGCGCATTATTGGAACAACTTATATATTAAGGTACACATATTTATTATTAATATTATTATTCAATTCATTTGTTCATTGTTTGATATTATTATCATAATTTTTTTTTGCTATCTTTTTTTAAGATTATTGTTAAAATCAAAAATAATTTAGAAATAAGACAGAAATTTTTGTAAAATGGAGAATAGTGGAGGATCTCCAGAGATGGAGATCTCCGATAATGAATCTCATACAAGATCAGGGAAAAAACATAAACGAGTCCCTCATAAGGAAGATAATTCTTCTGGGGACGAATCCGCTCATCCTACCAAGCCCCCCTCTAAGAAAATTGCAAGCCTCCCTTCTCAACCCACTGTTACTTCCACTCCCCCTCTCCCATCATCGATTTCGCTTCCCCTTTCTGATGCTTCCGATCCAACCCAATCCTCGTCCTCGTCCTCATCCTCATCCTCGTCCTCGTCCTCGTCCTCGTCTTCCCCCTCTGTTGTCTCCGCTCCACGTGTCAGAGTTTATCCAGAAGATGCACCTGGAACTGGCCCTTGGGTTGTTTTCCTCCGGCCAAAACCGAAAGGAAAAAACCTTAACGTGATTCAGATCATGAAAGATCTGGCCAGATACACTTCTGTATCTGAAATTCGCAGGGTTAGACCGAACAAATTGCGAGTTGTCGTGAATGAACGGAAACACGCAAACGAGATTGTTGCTGATCAACATTTCACTCTCGAATATCGAACATTTATACCCTCCCATAACGTAGAAATTGAGGGGGTGATAACTGAAACGGGTCTGACGAGCGAACAAATAAAAGCAGAAGGAAAAGGCAAGTTCAAGAAGCTCCCCTCAATGGAAGTGAAAATCTTGGACTGTCGCCAACTCGGGAAACTTTCCCATGATGGGGACCAAACTAAATTTACGCCGTCCGACTCGTTTCGAGTCACCTTTGCTGGTGCCGCCCTCCCTGACTACGTTATGGTGGACAAATTGAGACTACCTGTGCGACTCTTCGTGCCAAAGCCCATGACTTGCAACAAATGCAAGTCAGTTGGTCACACTTCGGATTATTGTGCCAACAAGGAGCGCTGTGCCACTTGCGGAGAGCAACATGAGGGGAAATCCTGCAGTGCGACTGAGCATAAATGTCCATATTGCGGGGGATCCCCACACGAGCTCTCAGTTTGTGAAAATTACAAGAGTCGCTGGGAGAAACAGAAGCGCTCTTTGAAGGAACGCTCGAAACGCACTTTTGCGGATATTTTAAAGGGCGCTTCTCCACTGGCCCAACAACAACAACCAATCAACACACAAAATGTCTTCGCCACGTTGCCCGTTGACGAAATAGAAGCGGACACAGCTAACGGGGGCACACCGTTCATTTTCCAAGGGAATCCCCGGCGCAAAAATGTGACCACTCCCAAAGTTCAAGGACAAGCCCCTCCGGTGATACCCCCTGTTAGCATGCCTAAAAAATCGAGTGCAGCGGACAAGCAAAATCAGGTTCCTCCTGGTTTCCGTGGGAATAGTTCACCTTCGAATGGCCCAGCACTCGAGGGGACATCAAAAACCCCAACTGTCCCTATTTTTCCGTCCAGTTCAACTTCCCAATCGGGATTTATAAAGTTGTCTGACCTTTTGGACCAAATCTTCAAGTGTTTTAATGTTTCCGACTCCATCAGAACCCTTGTCATCTCAATGCTTCCAGTATTAAAGACAATTTTGCAACAATTGATGCAAACATGGCCCCTCCTTGCAATGATTATCTCTCTTGATATCTAATTCAAATAGAGAGGTCGGAGATATCACTGTTTTACAGTGGAATTGTCGTAGTCTTATCCCTAAATTGGATACATTCAAAATTTTAATTCATAACTACAATTGTGATGTTTTTGCTCTGTCCGAAACTTGGCTTTCTTCGCGAGATGATATCTCTTTCCACGATTTTAATATTATACGCTTGGACCGTGATGATAGATACGGAGGGGTGCTTTTGGGGATCAATAAGTGCCACTCATTTTTTCGAATTGACCTTCCACCTATTGGAGGGATCGAAGCTGTTGCTTGTCATGCAAACATCAGAGGCAAAGACCTCTGTATTGTCAGCTTGTATTGGCCTCCGAGAGCTGCGGTTAGCCGCAAACAACTTGATGACATGTGCTCACTCCTTCCTGAGCCACGATTGATCTTGGGAGACTTCAACTCTCACGGAACTGCCTGGGGGGAACAGTACGACGACAATCGTTCATTGTTGATATATGACCTTTGTAACAGCTTCAATATGACCGTTTTGAACACTGGGGAAACAACACGTGTACCTAAACCTCCTGCTAACCCAAGTGCTCTTGACCTCTCGCTTTGCTCGAATTCACTATCGTTAGATTGCATGTGGAATGTAATCCAGGACCCAAACGGTAGTGATCACTTGCCAATCAAAATTTCCATCACCATTGGGTCGAATTCTTCTGAATCTATAAACATGGCATATGACCTCACAAGACACATTGACTGGAAAAAATATGCGGACGCGATTGCTCTAGTCATCAATTCCAGAGATGGTTTACCTCCATTGGAGGAGTATAACTTCCTTTCTCGTTTGATCTATGACAGCGCGGTTCGCGCTCAAACGAAACCCATCCCAGGTTCCACCATTTCCCGAAGGCGTCCCAATCTATGGTGGGATAGCCAATGTTCCAAGCTTTATGTAGAAAAATCGAATGCATTTAAAGCTTTTCGGAAACGTGGAAGCCCTGAAAATTTTCAAACGTATTTAGCCCTTGAAGATCAATTTAAAAACTTAATCAAAGGGAAAAAACGTGCTTATTGGCGAAATTTCGTGGGAGGTTTGTCACGAGAAACGTCAATGAAAAAATTATGTAAAGTGGCTCGAAACATGAGAAATCGCTCTTCAACGAATGAAAGCGAAGAATATTCACATCGATGGATTTTTAATTTTGCACGGAAGGTTTGTCCTGATTCCGCTCCTGTGCAAAAAATTGTTCGAGATATACCACAAGATAGGTGCGATCTTGATTCCGAGTTTTCGATGGTAGAATTCTCTCTTGCTCTGCTCTCATGTAACAATTCTGCTCCGGGATCGGATAGAATTAAGTTCAACTTGTTGAAAAACCTCCCTGATGTGGCGAAACATCGCTTGTTGAATTTATTCAATCGGTTTCTGGAGAATAATATTGTTCCAGATGATTGGAGACAAGTACGAGTTATAGCTATTCAAAAACCCGGTAAACCCGCGTCCGACTTCAATTCGTACCGCCCAATAGCAATGCTGTCTTGTATACGGAAATTGTTGGAGAAAATGATCTTGTTTCGCCTTGATCGATGGGTTGAAACGAATGGCCTACTCTCAGATACACAATATGGGTTCCGCAGGGGCAAGGGGACGAATGAATGTCTTGCGTTGCTTTCTTCAGAAATTCAAATGGCTTACGCCGAAAAAAAACAAATGGCTTCAGTATTCTTAGACATAAAGGGGGCCTTCGATTCTGTTTCAATAGAGGTTTTGTCGGACAAATTACACTCTCGGGGTCTGCCGCCTCTATTGAATAATATGTTATATAACTTGCTTTGTGAGAAACATTTGAACTTTTCTCACGGAGATTCGGCAGTAAGTCGGGTCTCTTACATGGGCCTCCCCCAGGGCTCATGTTTAAGCCCCCTTTTGTACAACTTCTATGTAAGCGACATCGACAATTGCCTTACACAAAATTGCAGCCTAAGACAACTTGCAGATGATGGAGTGGTGTCTGTCGTAGGATCAAACGAATCCGACCTGCAAGGACCCTTACAAGATACTTTGAACAATTTTTCAGCCTGGGCCATTGGTCTAGGGATCGAATTCTCCACGGAGAAAACAGAGATGATGGTTTTTTCTAGGAAGCATAGACCAGCAAAACCAAAGCTTCAACTTTTGGGTAAACCGATCACTCATGCTATGTCATTCAAGTATCTTGGGGTCTGGTTCGACTCCAAATGTACTTGGGGGGCCCATATTAGGTATCTGAGTAAAAAATGCCAACAAAGAATAAACTTTCTCCGTACAATTACCGGCACCTGGTGGGGAGCCCACCCAGAAGATCTTATAATGTTGTATCGAACAACTATTCTCTCAGTGATGGAGTATGGCAGTTTCTGTTTTCAATCAGCTGCCAAAACACACCTCATTAAACTCGAGCGAATTCAGTATCTTTGTCTCCGTATTGCGTTGGGATGTATGCCCTCAACGCATACCATGAGTCTCGAGGTTTTGGCAGGCCTACTCCCACTGAAAGATCGCTTCAATTTATTATCTCTTCGGTTCTTCATCCGGTGTAAGGTCATGAACCCATTGGTGATCGGAAATTTTGAGCAGCTGATCGAGCTAAATTTTCACTCCGGATTCATGAGTTCATATCATGAATTCATCTCCATGCAGGTTGATCCTTCTTCGTATATTCCCAACCGTGTTTGTTTCCCTGACTACATCAATTCCTCTGTGCATTTTGATCTGTCCATGAAGCAAGATATCCATGGATATTCAGATTACCAACGATCGAGGATCGCTCCAACGATCTTCGATGAAAAGTATGGGGGTATCAATTGTGATAATATGTACTTTACTGATGGGTCCACTATAAACGAGTCCACAGGATTTGGAGTGTTCAACGAATTTTTTAGCACCTCACACAGTCTTCAGAATCCTTGCTCAGTGTATATTGCTGAATTGGCAGCAATTCATTGGGCGCTGGACAGCGTCGCCTCACGACCTGTTGAACACTATTACATTGTAACGGATAGTCTTAGCTCTGTCGAAGCTATCCGTTCAGTGAGGCCGGAAAAGCACTCGCCGTACTTCCTTGAGAGAATACGAGAAATTTTGAGTGCTTTATCCAGACGCTGTTATGTCATTACCTTTATCTGGGTCCCTTCACATTGCTCCATTCCGGGTAATGAGAGGGCTGACTCATTAGCAAAGGTAGGTGCAATTGAAGGCGATATTTATCAGCGTCAAATCGCCTTCAATGAATTTTATTCTTTAGTCCGCAAAAATACCATCGCTAACTGGCAACGCAAGTGGAATGAAGATGAATTGGGCCGGTGGTTTCACTCGATTATCCCTAAGGTTAGCCTCAAACCGTGGTTCAAAAGTCTGGACTTGAGTCGGGACTTTATTCGCACCTTCTCCCGACTCATGTCCAATCACTGTTCGTTAGATGCACTACTCTTCCGTTTCAATCTTGCCAGCAGCAATCTCTGCGTTTGTGGCCAAGGTTATCACGACATCGAGCACATTGTTTGGTCGTGCGAGGTGTATCTGGTCGCCAGATCGAATTTAAAAAACTCCCTTCGGGCCCGAGGAAGACAGCCCAATGTGCCGGTGAGAGATGTGTCGGCTCGGTTAGACCTTGATTACATGTCCCATATATATGTTTTCCTTAAAGCTATAGATCTTCGTGTGTGATTGCCCCTACATCCTTATACCCTCCTTTCCTTCCTTTGCGGGTAATTCGTCCCCTTGCTATAAATAGTAGAGTTAAGTTGAAATGTAAATACACTATAGATATACGAATAGATTTATAAATTGAGTGTTCATCAACATTGTTACAATTTCCTTATATCCCATCCTTCTCCTAAAAATATGTCACCCTCCTAAACTCGAGTACACCGCGAGTAATCGGTGTTCCACCTTACTAACCATAGATGTAAGAAAATTGTTTATATATATAGTTTTAAAATTATATTTAAGAATTCGGCTCCTTTAAACTTAAGTAACTGAGCCTGTAAAAATAAACGAATTAAAAAAAAAAAAAAAGTATATAATGGGCCTTTGGCACCCTCAGGGTATTCTTTTAGACGAAAATCCTACTTTCCGTCAGTTTCCTCATCTTCGGAGCTTTCTATTTCGTGTATAGAATTTTCTTTCTCAAGTTCTGTTTCATCCTTCTGGTCTTCAGGAGGAGGTTCGTTATAAGATATATTTTTCGGTGCCTTCGTCTCACTGACAAATTTCTGGAAGCTCTAAAAAATTACTATAGAACTCACTTTCGCGTATAATCAGGGTTCCACCGTACTTTGATAAATTGTTGATTCAAAACGTAATCCAAAAAAAACGTGGGTCCAAGATTTGCCACCCCTATTTCATAAACCCCTGAAGGGCTACGAGTCGCTTTCAGAGACCAACTCCAATGCTTCCCATCGAAATTCGTGCTAAATTCAATCGACGCGCAGAGAACTATGGCTATGGCTATGGCTATGGTCCATGGCTGGTTTCGAGTTTGATTTTTATTGTCCCTCACTCAAAAATACTTTGAAGGGCAGAGTTTACGCTATTTGCGGATTATATTTCGCATGGCAGGTAATATCGCAGTGATATAAAGTGGAAATGCACAGCATAAATGCACGATGGAACGCTAATCTTCTGACATAGATTGAGGTTCCGTAGCGAATGAAGCCAAAATATTTGGGCTGTTTTGTTCGCAAAGACGATGCCGAGTATTTTAACCGTCTCACGTGTCTGAAGCCATGCTACTATACAACGATTCTCATCATATGCTCCAACATTAATTGAAATCGTCTTATGGCGATTCAGTTTCGCACCAGCAACTCTTTCAAATTGATCGAACAGTTCATTGATATTTTGGATTTTTTTGTGTGGACGTTGTCACCACACTGATATCATCTGCGTATGCTACACAAAGGTCACTACCACAGACCCGCTCTATTCGCGTAAGAAGTGGATGTAGATATAGAGCGAAGAGCATCATCGACAGTGGATCGCCCTGTCGCACCGATCTTTCGATGGGAAAGCTGTGTGATAAAAGCCCGTTTATCATTAGCCGAGACGTAGATCGTTCGGTAATGCGCTTCAGAAGTCCGATGAAGTTTTGGTGTATGCCGAGCGACCGCATGGTACGATGGAGGAATCTATGTGAGACCGTGAACTCGGAGAGGAATTGTGTTGTTATTGCTTCATTCATCACCATATTTAGCTCTTTATGGATTATGTCAAAGGCTCTCTTGTAAAATTCAGCCGGTAGACCATCCTCTCCTGGGGATTTCCTATCCGCTGATGCTTTTACCGCTTTATATATATCCGTCGTTTCTATCTCTGCTATTAAAGCGGAGTTTAGTTCGTCATCTATGGGTACGACTCTGTCGCACTCAAACATTTCTGCTGCTTCATCACTTTCCTCCGTCGCTAAGTAAAGTTCTCTAAAATATTCAAACACGTGGTGTTGTATCGCATCGTAATCTCTCAGTAATTCTCCTCTCTCATTCCGCATGCTCGTGATGACTGTTTTTTTGACGTAGGACTACGTCTAACCGGAAGATATAGGAGGTGAAATGGAAATCTAGGCACTGAAAAAGTAGGAAAAAATGCAAGATTTGGAACGCTCATAACTCGAGCATTTCTCAATAGATCGCAAAGGTTTTTGCATCAATTGATAGGAAATATATCTACTCGTCTATCATAACGAATAACATTTCATTGTTCTTGAGATAAATAATTGAATAATTGTGAAATATCAAGCATTGTCAAAATGCACTATGTGCCCATTTTTGATTGGTCCATTTTGTGCTCCTCAAATCGTACCGACCAAAACGGGCAACCAGAGCAGCAGCGAAATAGAATGAAGCATGATTGGAAAGGAAAAAGAAAAAAATGAACGAAACATTGGTCGCAGTCTCACACATGCGTAATTCTCGAGCCAGCCAGTCAGCTTAAAAATCCCTGCTCCGCTGCCGTAACGATCATTCTCACCAAGCAGCCATGTCTGGACATGGTAAAGGAGGAAAATTGAAGGGAAAGGCAAAATCCCGCTCGAACGGTGTTGATCTGGAGTTCCCCGCAAGGGTAGCTAGGCCGAGCGCGTTAGTACCAGTGCACCAGTCCACCTAGCCGGCGCTATATAGTTTCGGCCGCCGAAGTGATCGAGTAAGCTGGCAAAGCTGCTCGCGGCGATAAAAAAACCCGCATTCGGAACAGAACACATTCGGTTCGGTGGACATCACGACAACAGGCAGTTGCAGCGAGTGGCGAGTGGCAAACGCAATCGCAAAACGGCATCAGGTAGCAGAAGAAAAAAGTTTGTTCTTTATACAAACTGCTTTGGTGGCAAATCCAGAACAAGGCGGCATCAAGGGCGTTCGAAATGGTTTTTTTCAAAACCACGAGTACGAAGTTTTCGAAATTGGAACCATTCCATAAAACAAGGCGCTTTTCAGGGCCATTAAACCTTCCAAAAAAGAGTTTAGGAAATACAGTTCAATGCTTTCTAAAACATTATCCAAAATAATAATAAAACACAAATTGATTTTTTCATAATTTGTTTGCCAGGATCTGATGAGTATGAGAATTTGGCAGTTGTTCTGAGCTTATTGATGGTTGGGGAATTTCCCGATTATTCAATTTTCACCAATTCTTAAATTGTTTCCAGATTGAAAGTACAGTAATTTACAATTAGTTCCACATTTAGCTAATTGGACGGACATGTAATGCGACTTATATAGTTGGACATTTTTGTAAACATAGAGATCCAAATTATGACCCCACATTGAAAGTCGACACTGTACCACTGTCATCGCAAATGTTCAATTACAGGTTAAAATCGCCTCCAATGCGACACTGAGTGGCGCTTCGGCACGTCGCATTGAATGTAATTTACTGTACAACATGTCACAAAGCTGGATGGGAAGAAATTTTCCAACTGTGAAAACTGTGGCGAGTGGCAACAAATCGCTAAACAGGAAGGTTTAGCGGAACAAGATGGGGATATCGAGTGATAACAAAACAATAAACTCTTTAGATTGAAGATAATTTTGTGATCCTGAAAAGGACCCTTTTTAGCCTGCATGTGAATCCAACGAGCGAACAAATCGTAATGAATGTATTTTTTTGCCATCGCTCCCTTTTAACGCTCATTCGTTCGTCTCGTTGGACTCGCCCCTCTGGCTGAGTCTGCCGATTTGTCTCTATCCTGTGAGTGTGCACCGCTAGAGTATAAAACACGCGGACCCCAAAAAAATATCTTATTTTCTTTCAAACCGTAAACCCGTGTGGTTGTACGGCATCGGCATCGTGGACGTAACAAAGGAGGACAAGTTAAGGGAAAGGCAAAGGCTCACTCGAACCGTGCAGGTCTCCAGTTCCCTGTTGGTCGCATTCACTGATTGCTCCGCAAGGGTAACTAGGCCGAACGGATTGGTGCCGGAGCACCAGTATACCTAACAGCGATTATAGAGTTTCGGCCGTCGGAGTGCTCGAGTTGGCTTGCAAAGCTGCTCACGACAATCAGAAAACCCGCATCAAGAACAGAGCAGCTTCGGTTCGGCGCTCATCAAGGCAACAATTAGTTTCAGTGAGTGGCAAAGTGTTTCTCCGGCACGTCGCATTAAATGTAATTTACTGAACAATATGTCACAAGTCGGATGGGAAGAAATTTTTCAACTGTGAAAGCTGTGGCGAGTGGCAAACGCAATAGCTAAACAGGAAGGTTTGACCGAACAAGATGGGAATATCGAGTGATAACAAAAACACAACACCAAAGGTTTTTTTCAGAACCATCAACATATTCATAAAGAGTAAACAGTAAACTAATCCATTTTTCAGGTTGATAGGTAGGTATTCACGTAGGAGAAGAAAATAAAACAATATATTTAAAATATATATTTAACAAAAGCTGTCCCCTTTGTATAGTCCTACGTCACTCCGGTTATGTCCCGACATTACCCACCCGTCTTTTTCTCTCTCTTTCTCCCAACTGGAATGTGGAGATACTTTCTCCGTCTATTAATGTATCGTTGATGCGCATACAATTTTGCGCGAAACGTCTCTGATGCTCGAGCATTTGCGCCATCAACAGATTGATGTTCGTTAACATGGCGGCATTTCTATAGTAATTGTCGTATGCGAGTCTGAGTTGAGTATATAACCGTTGATGTATAATGTGATACTCCTTGTATATTTCCCGGGATTTCCATCGAAAAAAGGACAGAATTTTCGGCTTTGCACATGATATCCACCATGTCATCCAGCTGCTGAAATTTCTTCACTGACGAGTCTAAAATTGCCATCGATTTTTAAACTCCTCCATGTTTTCTTGGGTTAACAAATGAGGACGCAGGCACTAAAACCCTCGACCTTGCGCGCTTCCTAGAGAAGGCAGACATATTCGTGCTGTTACCGCCTTGTGGTCAGTGAATGAACATACATGAGTCGTGGCATTTCTTAAATGTTCGCAAAGCCCACTGCTGACGTATATACGATCGAGCCTGGAAGTCGCATTATGAGTGATGTACGTTGGCGCGGGGGTTGTTGGGTATAATTTAACCCATATATCATGCAGGTGTAGTTGTCGTACCGTCGCTTGCAAAGCGGGACTAGTGTTGTAGTAAGACGCATCGCTTGGCCGAAGTACACAGTTGAAATCTCCGGCGAGTATCACGTGCTCGGTGGTGTGTCGGAGATAGTACGCGATTGTGACATTGAAGAAATGTTCTCTCTCAGCACGCAATGCTGTTCCCGATGACGCGTAGATATTACACAACGTTGTATTCTGCACTCTCAGAGCAATGAGGCGACCATCCAGACTCTTTTCGACATGCGTGAACTGAATGTGTTGTTTTAGTGCTATAGCCGTCCCTCTTCTCGCGTGGTCCACATTGCAGACGACGTTGTAGCCGGGGAGACACAAATTTTTGTTCTCCACCTCTTGCAGGAATAAGATGTCAAGCTCCATCGTGTGCACAAATGTACGAAGGGCTTCAAGCTTAATATTGTTTGTAATTGTGTTGATATTTACAGTTGCGATGTTGTAGCTGACGAACTGGCTCATTTTTGCTTTGGTTCGCCTCTCTCGTCATCGCTATCTTCTCGCCGTTTCTTGCCCGGCGGTCGTACCCGAAGTCGGCTAGTGATCGACGTGGACGAAGTGTCAGTATCGTTGCCATCTGATTTACCACTAGCGGTTTTGCGTACCACTCCGCCGCTAGCAGGGGGTCGCTGAGCTTGTTTATCGAGCAATGACCCGCCATCCGATGGCTGAGTCGCACTAGGTAATCCGGAGAGTACTGCTGAGAAGCTAGGTCTTCGGCTGGTCGACGAAGTATCAGTTTCGTTGCCATCGGGTTTACTACTAGCAGTTTCGCAGTTTTATTGACCCACAGATGGTTGTGTCGCACTTATTGATGCGTGTCGTGCTGATAATTCTGATTCCGATTCTATAGAATTCGGAGGAGGCATTAACAGCTGCTCTTTTGGTCTCGGTGGTGGCTTAGTACCTGATTTTGACATCTTTTGAATTTTTGTCGGCAATTTCGATCTATTTGGTGCTCGTCTGTCTGAAGCAGGCTGTTTCGCAGCATCGGCGTACGACTTCTGCACCTGTAGTTTCTTGTTCTGCGCGCACGTGACCCCATTATGGATGAAATCACGGCAATGACGACATGTCTGCTGTTGTGCAAGATAGGTCACGAGTGTCCGCTCTCCATCGATCGTTACCCACGATTCGATGTTTCGTTTTATTATCATTTTCGCAACACGAGTACCCGTGGAGATTCCCGGGAAAAACAGCTCAGAGCCGCATATTTGCTCCTGTATCGAAATCACGTAATTTTTGGGAAAAATCCGAAAAAATGGATTTTTTGGACCACCCTAAAATGGAAAATGGTCACCCTAACAAAAAAATAAAAAAATATGGGTCTAATAATTTGCGATAAAGAACAAAACTACCACTTTTTACGAAAATCTGAGAACCACTATATCGGTTTGGCATGGAATTGCTGTGGAACATTTTTGAAAGCTGAGTTTTTCCACATAACATATCCGAGAGGTGTTCATTTTCGTTTTGGTGTTTTCAAATTTAACATGTTTTCAGTTTTCGTTCAATATTCCTAAGCGACAATTACAATTAATAATTACGAAAACAAAATCCGTTTTTCTCCTCAAGTGTAATATTACAAAACAACTAGCAACAAGACTAGCTCATTGGCTTCATCTGAATCGGTTCAGTAGTTGAAAAGTTATGAATGTTTGTGGTGAAAAAAAGAGGTAAAATTTTGATTCTTTGGATTATCGGTTAACATTGAAAGATCATAAATCAAGAACAAAGAATAAAGCCTCTCTGATTTTTGTAGTTCAAAAGTTATGATTTTTTGAAAAAGTCATTTTTGGAAAAAAATGGAAAATGGTGATTTTTCGGACCACCCTAAAATGGAAATGGACACCCTATTAATAAAATTAAATACTTGTCTAAATTTTTGCGATGATTTGTAAAAATATTCTTTGTTTTATTTTTACAGACTCGGGAAAACGTCCGAAATTCGTGTCTGTACACTAGAATACCCCCCTAAGACGGTATTCTAGTGTAAAGGCACAAATTTCGGACGTTTTTTCAAGCTCTGAACAAACAAAACAAAGACCATATACTTTTACCATCCATTATTTCATTAATTGTTTCTTTATCTTTCAACAGTACAGAACTAAACGAAAAAAGAATTCAAAATTATAATATTTGCACGCTGGTGCGGTGGGTGACGGGATCCAAAATAAGTTTTGCTAGGGGTACATGATTCCAGTCCTTTTGGTTATCCGAAACAAAAAAAAATCGATCAGATTCTGAATCAGTAAAAATGCCACTATGGTATGAGGGACTTTCCGAAAATCTCTGTATTTACCGAGTTATAGCCATTTTAGTTAGTTGCTAAATGCTAATAACATGGTCTTGACACAAAACTTCAAATGCGTTTTTCTCGAAACTAGTTTTTCCAAGTTTGTGTACACGATATCTCAAGTTCTACTGAATCGATTCATTTCAAATTTGATAGGAATAAGTCTTCATACATCTCTCTATCGCTTGAAAAAAAAAATATTTTTTAAAAACTTTAACTATTTAAAACAAAATTTAAATCGTCATAAAATCAATTTTTGTTTTCCGACGTTCGCTATTTTTGATTTTTTTCTTTTGTCTTGTCCGTGGCTCATACCATAGTGGTATTTTTACTGATTCAGAATCTGATCGATTTTTTTTGTTTCGGATAACCAAAAAGACTGGAATCATGTACCCCTAGCAAAACTTATTTTTGATCCCCTCACCGCACCAGCTTGCAACTATTATAATTTTGAATTCTTTTTTCGTTTAGTTCTGTACTGTTGAAAGATAAAGAAACAATTAATGAAATAATGGATGGTAAAAATATATGTTCTTTGTTTTGTTTGTTCAGAGCTTGAAAAAACGTCCGAAATTTGTGCCTTTACACTAGAATACCGTCTTAAGGGGGTATTCTAGTGTACAGACACAAATTTCGGACGTTTTCCCGAGTCTGTAAAAATAAAACAAAGAATATTTTTACAAATCATCGCAAAAATTTAGACAAGTATTTTATTTTATTAATAGGGTGTCCGTTTCCATTCTAGGGTGGTCCGAAAAATAACCATTTTCCATTTTTTTTTTTCAAAAATGGCTTTTTTAAAAAGGGTATATTCTTGAATATCTATGTTTTAGAAAAATGAATAAAAAAAAACAATTCTTTTTTTTTGAATTTCTATACTAGAATACCCCCTAAACATACGACCGGATTCATTTCAATGTTTTCTTTTTCACATGGCACGATGAGTGATCAATGTCACCTCATGTGGGCCATTCAACCTGGGGGTGGGGCACATTATCAGTTTTGCAAAAATTGCACTTTGTTATCATTGATATTTTATATCACCGCCATCGAATCGCTCTTATCGATAACAAGGGGAAACCAGAGTTATGAAACAACATCACCGCCCTCTCTCAGTCGTTTTTCCTTATTTTTATTCGTTCACATCAATCTCGATTCAAAAACATCGTTATTGTCGTATCGATCAGTGAACATATGTGTGAGATGCAGGACCCCAGATTCTTCCAGATAAATCTGTCTGCTTCCCAAATAACCCATCACAGTTGTTTAGGATTATTGGTTTATCCAGGAACAAAGAAACAATACAGAGGAAACAGAAGGCTTTCTTCTCGCTGCATTAAAGTGTTTTCGCCCACATTATCAACTAACTTAAAAATAGAATTTTATACCACTGCTACGCGGGTTTCACTACGTTTATGTGGCCCCTCAATCGCCCATTTGTTTACGCGTATTTTCATCGACTTGCTAATCAGGGAAGACCAGACACAGCAACCGATTGACAGCCCATTCCCGCCGCTTGTGGCTGAACGGCTTGGCTTGCCTCTTGTAAATCCTTATCAGTGTGTTTGTAAGTGTGTGCGCGCTTGTGTGTGGTATGGAATTTGAAATTAATTTTAATTTCGGGTGATTTAATTACTGCATGCAAATTGAGACTATTGCGTCGTAAACGTGCCTAGATTACCAAATGCATCAAGATGACTTTTGAGCGTTTGAGAGAAAAGTAGCCTTTGCAACGTAATTTTAATTTAGTTTTCCTCTTTTTTTCAATAAATTTAGCACCGTTAAGTCGCCATTCACCGTGCATTTAAGCAAATTTGATGTAACTTCAGTCTTTGATGTAGTAACAAAATGATAATCGCACTTGCAAATACCATAGAAGACTTTCACCGAGTAAAAAAATTCTCAAAAAAATAAAAAAATTGGATTCTGAAAAAAAAAAAAAGTTGTTTTGAACATTTTTTCGGAACATCTTATGGTTGCTTATCACCGTTTTATGTCACCATTCACCGTGCATTTAGAGTTTTCATCCTAGTTCCATGAGAAAATATAAAATCGTCGAATGAAGTGTTATATCATGGTTTATATTCAGTCGTATAGTTTTTTTTGTGGAAAATAAAAGGTTATGCAAAAACAAGTATCAAATTCCGTTCTGTTCATTGTGGTTCATTGTATTCAATTCATTGTGGAATATTTTCTCTGAAAACCATTCAAACTTTGGTGAGTCAGGAATCTAGTTTGGGCGCGTCCTTGGTCCGCCTTCTTAAAGGTTTCAGATGTTTAACGGTCAAGCTACCTTCAAGCACTGCTAAAAGCTTGACTTGTTCAGGTTCCAGAGGATTAGATTCTACATCAACTGTATTTGAAGAAATATACGGACGTCCGGTGTTGCATGGAAGTGATTTGTAGTCCACCGCTTCTCGGTTCCAAGGATAAATTCCACTCTTTATAAAACCATTTCTGATGGCTGCTTCCTTGCTTTTAAAGGTGTCCAAGGCACGTTTCATAATTGGGCAGATGTCTGCCTTGGGATTGTCTGAACTCCACGGCTACTGCGTTCTTCCAGGATTTTGTTTTCCCAGTATCTCTTCAATGGCCCAAAAATACTCACATGAAGCTGTTGAGTAAGTTGAGTGGAAACGAAATTACCTGCTGTTTTAGCCAGGGAGGTAAAATATTCCTCAGATAATCATAGAATGCTTCTCCTGTCATCCAACCACATAGCCATAGTCCTCTGGAACATTTCGAGCAATTTTTCCAGGAAGCCGGAATCAAAATCAAAGGTGGCATCAGCTTTCCTGCAGCGTTTCCAGCGAACAATAAAGTATAATTTTCTTTATCACTATTGCCAAAAATGGACTGCATATTCTTAGTATCCTTCGGAGCTAGGAATTTTTCGTTTCACACAACCAGCTGGAAAGAAGACTCATCCAAATTGAAAAACTGGTTCTCCATGCCTTCTTCCGTAAGTTTCTTTTGCACTTCCTGGAACCAATGCCTCAGTTGAAGCTCTGTTACTGCAGCTCTGTATTTTCCGAATACATTAAATTTCCTGGCGGAGACTTGAGAATGCCTTTTGATAAACATAAACATCCATTTTCTTCCAGGGATCCCATTTTTGAACGGGATTTTCAATTTTATAAGGCGCATATATTGTCCCACACAGATCTGGTGCCTTTCCAATATAATTGAGAGACATAAACGAGTAGAATTTTCAATTCACTCCACAATCTTCCGTTCACATTCAGCAGATAACACTGATAATGCGCCAGGTTTTGATCCGGGAGGGTATTTGCATTGAACCTCGTCGCGAATAGTCGGTACCAGTATGTTGAATTCCCGGCTCGCGGGTCTAACCGATACTCCACGTCGAACAGAATCGGTTGTTTTCTCCAAATCATCTGCGGAATAGCGCTTGTTTTGGATTTTCTTCTGATTCATTATGTAAAAAATTAGACAAATTGTCGTTTATGTATTTCGAAATTTCAATGCACGGTGAATGGAGAACGCTATTTTATGAAGGATCCATTCACCGTACTTTTTTGTTTTGATGAAAAGTCAATGTAAATGAAATTATTGCACATCTCATGTTTACGTAGTTTTCGAACGCGAGAGTTCATTCACCTATGCTGTCTGAAATGCCGATTTTCCCAGGCTTCTCAGTACAAAGCGAGTACAAAAGTACTCAACACCAAACATTACCCCCGACTTGCATGTATTTGCAAAGCAGATCCCACAGGCACATTAATTTTGAAGTCCGTGTTAGGGAAACACAGCTAAGTGGGAAAAAATACCCCACGACTTGCATGTATGTTTGTAAAGCGAATTTCCACAGGTACATCGATTTTGAAGTCTGTGTTGGGGAAACCGTAAATCGGGCCATTCAAAACTTCGCAGCTAGTGCGTTTAGATAACGCTTGATATTTAACAGCTATTCAATTATTCATCTTATGAAAAATAACATTTTATTAATTGTGATAGATGCGTATAAATATTTCCTATCATTTAATGCAAACATCTTTCCGATCTGTTAAGAAATGTTCGAGTTATAAGCATTCGAAATACGGATATGGTTAGCACACAAATCGGCAGAACGAATGTATAGGAAAAAAGGAAGTTCTTCCAGATTTCATGAATTTAAATCGAATTAAATTTAGCGAATTGTAATGTGTAGCATATCAAACAAATCTTAAAGAATTTACGATTCGATTGGTATGCAAATCATGCGAATTCGTTCACAGTGAAAATAGTTATTAACGTTAACTTGATTTCATAAAAACGTGACCTGTTTTCTGATTTGGCACCCTTCCTGGAAGACGTAGTTCTATGTCAAAAAATGATAAATACTCCTTCCGAATATACCAAAAAACTCATAGATAAGACTAAAGACAGTTAAAGATAGTTGCAATGAACAAGGATACCACACTAATGATGGAATTCGGAAATCAACGGTCAACGCCTTCCATAACGAGTTGAGATTTCAACCAGCGTACGAATATGAGTTTGAGTCAATTTTCATACATTAGCACATACCTTCGCCATTTCTGGAGAAATAAAAACCATTATTCTGAAAACAGATAGCAAACATTTCTCAACTCTCATATGATACTATGACTTTAACTGAATAAAATGTTCCGAGAGCTTGTTTTCGACTTTCAAAAGAAGGGAAAAGAGATCTGCATGGTGATTACGAGTTTGAGTCACTGTTTTCCAAATTGGTCGAGGCAACATTACTATGAACACCTGCACAGCTCGCAGAAGGAGACCAAGACGGCGTTGATGGAGACTACACCGGTGAAGTGAACAGTCAAAATTGAAGCTGAGTGTCTGAAAATCATCAAATCAAGTAAAATCGCGATTCGAGAAGCGTGTACATCAATGGTGTCTCGTTCGCCTGTTCAAACTGTCTATAGGACAGGTATACAATCTCAGAAAAAAATATATATATATTTTTAAATTATTTCACACTTGTCGAAGAGAATGAAGAATTATCGAAGGTATTTCATTTATATAACTAGCTGACCCGGCAAACTTCGGCCTGCCCAAAATTTAGCTCCATTTGCTTGATTCCTTCTCGAGTTATGCAGAAGTTTGTGCTTCTTTTGTAAGGCAGCCCCTTTTCCCTTAGAGAGGGGGTGCAGTGTCTAACCACCATAGACACATTTATTGCATCCTAAAACCTCCATATGCCTAATTTGGTTTCATTTGTTTGATTGATTCTCGAGTAATGTGGAAATTTGTGTTTCATTCATATGGTAGACCCCCCCCCCCCAACCTAAGAGAGGAGAAGTATCTAACCACCATAGAATTATTGATTGCACCCTAAAACCTACACATGCCAAATTTCGTTTCATTTGCCTAATTAATTCTCGAGTAATGTAGAAATGTGTGTTTCATTTGTATGGCAGCCCCCTTAGAGAGGGGGGAGGGGTTTCGAACTATCATAAGAACCTTCCCCGACCCCAAAACCCCCTACATACCAATTTTCATGTCGATCGGTTCAGTAGTTTCCGAATCCATAAGAAGCAGACACACAGACAGATAGATATCTTAATTTTATTTTCTGTTTGGGTGAATCTACTATGAAATAAGCAGTAATGACTACCGGGTTCAAACCTTTCATCTGAACCCGCCGTCATTCAAGCACTTTTCTGCATATTTGAGTGCGAAAGGGCAAACGCAATCAGCTATGCAAAAAGCGATCACTACTACTAATGCGCTGTCTCGCGTTGAAATGATATTTGAGGTTCAAAGTGTTCTGCTGAAGAATCCGATGGAAACGAAAGAAAACACACATACCATTGTTGATTGAACAGGTCTGCAGGCATCTCTCTATCGCATAAACCTTAAAAATAAAATTTTATAAATTTTACTATTTTAAAAATATCGGAAAACGTGAGAAAAAACGTTTCAAACGGCATTTTGTTTTTCAAACGGCCGCCATTTCGTCAAAAAAGATGTTTTTGACTTGTCCGAGGTTCATGCGATAGCGGCATCTTAACTGATTCAGAATCTGTTCGATTTGTTTGTTTCTGATAACCAGAAGGGCTGGAATCGTGTACGCCATGGCAGAACTTTTTTTTTAATCATCCCCAAGCCTTTAGCTTCAATCGCTTCAATTGCAAGCTTCGAGGCATTCTTTCAATTAGGTTTCTGATACGGTCAATCTCATAATTAAATATACACCTCGTGCTTTTTTTTTTTTTATTTTCGAGTTTTTCGGGGTTAAAAAGTAAATAATGTAAATGCGATTTGTATTCATCGTAAAATCGATCCATTTTACTCTCATGTAGTGATAAAAAAATTAAAATGGTCACATGCCTACTTCATATCGGAGGTACAAACAAAAAATCTCCAATTAAGACGTGGCAAAATTGAGTACACAGCTCAGATTTTGTCTTAAAAAGAAAATTGAAATCAGTTCAGAAATGTTAACAGACAACAAAAATCAATTCCCCTAGTATTTGATATGGCTCCTTTTTGGCTCCAGCAGTTCCTGCAAGTACCGAGGCGAGATTTCTGATTCACTGTGGACGGAAGTGCCTCCCAGATCTCCGTAATCGTCGTTTTGAGTCCCGCTTCGTTCCCTGAACTTTTAATCCTCAGATGGTTCTTGATTTCCCACCATAGAAACACAATAGTGTTCAAGTCCGGTGATTGCGGAGATATTTCGAGTTGATTGGGACATTATAGAGTAGGCATATCCTCACCATGAAATCGGTTCGCTTCGGGTCATTATTCTGTTGAAAGTAGTAATCACGGTGGAGACCCAATTTTTGAACTGGAGACTGCAGGTTACGTTTCAGGAAGATCAATTAAGCCATTTTGTCCATCGCCTAATCTATAAACTCCATAGTTCCAGTACCAAATGCCGCCAATGTACCATACATCAACTAACTATCGTCGGTGTGTTTTACTGTGAAATGTTTGTTCTAGGGTTCTTTCACAATGTTCGCACAATTAACCGTTCATCATCAGAAGATAGGATCCGTTTGTATCCTCGACCGGGAGATTTTCCATTGTTCCTTCGTATTTCCACTTGTTTATGTTTTTCTTTACTGTAGAGTGGGGTTTTCCGACAGCAGCTGCTATTTTCCGCAATGTCTTTCCTCGACAAGCCTTACTTATTATCATTGTACGTGTAAAAATATCTTTTTCTTTCCTCTTACTTGCCATTTTTATAAAAAAATTTAAGCATCTACAAAAAACAAAAACCAACACTGTCCAAGCAGTGGGTTGGTGTTGACGTCACAAATTGACGAAAAAAATGCTAATTTTCAGAGGTCTTACTAAAAAAGTTAATTTGTTTTGGGAAATTTAAGGTATACACTCAATTTTGCGATGCTTAGAATGGAATAAATAATTAGCAAAAAAACATTTCGCGAAATTTTCTTGCGCGCAGATAGTTGAATGTGTGTGTTATTAATATGCATCAAAAGAAGAAATGTATTCAAGATATTTTGTACCAAATAAATGAAGAGTATCGTCGAGTAGCATGTGTACACTCAATTTTGCGATAGACTGTATATTTCGAGTTGATATTCATCCAGGTTTCTTACAAAGCTTCGAACAATTTATCGCGGTCGGTGACATCTATCTGATCGACATTTTGATCCGAAATGGACCACAAATTTTCTGTTGGATTTAAATCAAGGCTTTACGGTGATCATTTCAATAGCTTAATACGTGAAACACGGAAGTACGCAGTGGTTTTGTGTGCGGTATTCTCAGGATAGTTGTCTTGATGAAATATGAGCCTCTCTCTCTAAGCCACTCTTTAAGGCTCTTTGAGATTCCTTTTCAAAATGCTGATGTAATGTAGTCTGCCGTCGTTATATCATCAATTTTCTCAGGATTATCGACACCTGAACAAGCAGAGTTCTCCACACCATGATTCTGCCACCTACGTGCTTGACCGTCTTTTGGATATTTTTGTGGGCAAGTTTCACGCCAGGTTTCGCCCAAACTTGTGCAAACTTGTTGTTTGCGCTCGAGGAGTTTGAATTTATTTTCATCGCTCTAGATAACCTGTTTCCGGAAGTCTATCCACTTGTCGGTGTATTTTTGGGTAAATTTTGCGAATCAAGGCGTTTGATCCAGCAGAAATAAACATCAGCCAAATATGTATGCTGGATACAAAGTAAACAAACATGCTAACGTTTCGAATCGTCGTGAGGCAAATCCTTTATTGAAAACCCTTTTTCCTGCAGTCTTCTGCGCACAGTTCGTTCGGAGACATTAATTCAGCATTTTCACGAATCACTCGACTGGTAGCGAATGGATTTTTATCCATTTTTCGAGAAATTCGACGATCAACGCTGGTTGTCTTCCACCGCCTTTCTCTACCGGTCCGATCCGCTACGCTTCCTAATCTTTCATAATTTTTACATAATTTTAGTGCACCTGCTTCATTTAAATCGTATTTTCGAGCAATTTCTCTATTAGAAAAACCTTTCCGATGGATTTAACTATAAGTTTACGGATATCTACGATTCAACATTAATATAGTGGGTGCGTACTTTGTTTTGTACAATATTGTAACTTTTGTAGACAGAAATATTCAAAAACGATAAACGATTTTATGACGATGATTTGGGGTAAAAAATAATCATTTACCCAGACAACAGATAGGTAACAAAAGGGGCAACCTATGAGACCAGGTAGTTAAAAATTACAGAATATAAATATCTCACGTTCTTTTAACCGAACCATATCGAAACAACGATTACAGGAGAATAATTCATTTAGGTCTTAGCTTATTGTAGAGTTTTAGACTCATAGACTGAAGATGTCCCGGTCGAATATCAGCAGCACCGAAAGGCTTTCCGAATTCACCTCAATACCTCACCGAGTACGAAAGCTACTGCCACGAAAATTCCTGAAGGACGTTGTGAAAAGGAGACCGAAGCGGCTAAAACTGCTAACCGCTACGGCAATTTGTGTGCACGCGGAGCATGAAATCGATAGATTTTTCCTACATCGTAAAACGCAAGTAGAATCTTGTCTACGGGATTACCGAGTCGGGCGCTACGATGCGGTTGTACTGCTCGAAAAAGTGCGGGATTTGGAGGTACATTTCATGGACGCTCTGGATGTGGCCGAAAAAATGATCCGGCGGTACGGATACCGGTTGAAGGAAGGAGTGATAGCAAGCTCTCAATATGACAGTCGACTAATGAAGCTGGTTATGTATGTGGGTAGAATATATCCACTGCTTTCCAATGCTCAGCAATGGAGAATGCACCAGAAACTACTGAACCAGGTACTCGAGCAGCACCGCCCAGCTATACGGAAACTCCTTATTCAAATTTTGTCCAAATAGAGTTTGAAAGATAATTCGATGGAATGACGAAAGACAATGTTGAACGTGTCAACAGATGATTGTGTGTATAAAATGTGAAAAAAAATGTTAATGTAATATATTTGAGAATGTGTACTGAATAAAGTAGTAAATATTGATAGGTATATTTCAATTCGTATTTCACTGCCATTTTTACGGTGAATAATTTTAAAAAATGACAAAAATCATTAGTGTAAAGTGATGTCGTTGTTTATTTGTCGCGGTGTTTGTTTTGTAGAGTACCGTCTTGTCTCAAATGCTGAACACTTAAGCTTTGTCGGCCATTAAGTAGTGTCTCATTACTCAATATGTACTGTTTCGCGAGAGTAACTTAGTTTTGAATACAATAGAGTCTTCTTTACACATGAACACAATAAAATTGGTTTGCAAATCCTTATCAATTGCAAAAAACTAACAATATATTTGATGTGTGTCACATCAAATTGCATCACGGAAAAAACGCTGTAGAAATTTAATTTTTAGGAATTATATCTTCAGCTTCCGCTTATAATCAGATAAGAGTGTATAGATCACGTTGGCCATGCTTCACTGTCAATTTTTCGTAAATTTGGAAAAATGTCGTCGAACGAAAAAGAGCGTCGTGAATTAATCCTGTGCACTCATTTCGAGAATCCGGAGTTGTCACATCGGGACATCGGTAAGATGCTGGGAATCGTCCAATCCACGGCCAGCAGAGTACTAAAACGATACTTCGAGAACCTAACCATCGACCGGAAGGTGAAGAACGGCAAAAATGGATGCTCCGTCAGTGAAAAAGATCACAAGCGCGTAGTTAAGCAGTTTAGACGTGATCCGAGAAGTTCGGTCCGGGATGTCGCCAATAAGCTGAATTTGTCAAGTTCATTCGTCCAGCGGACCAAGCAGCGGGAGGGCCTGCGTACTTACAAGGTTCAGAAGGCTCCTAACCGCGACGAAAGGCAAAACATGGTGGGGAAGAGCCCGGAAGCTGTACACCGAAATGCTGACGAAGCCGCATTGCCTGGTAATGGACGACGAAACCTACGTCAAAGCGGACTTTCGTCTGCTGCCGGGCCTGTTGTTCTTCTCCGCAGAGGACAAATTCAGCGTTCCGGAGGAGATTCGCAAGGAGAAACTATCCAAGTTTGCCAAAAAGTACATGGTGTGGCAAGCGATCTGCTCTTGCGGAAAGCGGAGCGCCCCCTTCGTGATGACCGGCACGGTAAACGGGCAGGTTTACCTTAAGGAGTGCCTACAGAAGCGCTTACTACCACTCTTGAAGCAGCACGAGGGCCCGACCATCTTCTGGCCGGATCTCGCTTCGTGCCACTATTCAAAGGACATGTTGGAGTGGTACGAAGCCCACGGGGTCACCTTCGTGCCAAAGGAAATGAACCCGTCCAACGCGCCGGAGCTTCGCCCAATAGAGAAATATTGGGCGATTATGAAGAGGGCCCTCCGGAAGAACCCAAAAGTTGTCAAATCGGAGGCGGACTTCAAGAGAAAATGGATTTCTGTTCAAAAAAAACTACAACCTGACGTTGTACAGAACCTTATGGACGGGGAAAAGAGGAAGGTGCGAGCATACGGGCTTGGGCTCGAAGTATGAATAAAAAGAAAATGCCAAAAGTTGTTTAATAGTTTTTATTTTACTGTCTAAAATTTTCAAAAGGATCGGTCTACTGGGCGAATTTCTACAGCGTTTTTTCCGTGATGCAATTTGATGTGACACACCCTTTAATCATATTTGACTTACATTCCGAACACCATTTTGACTCTGACTCAATTCCGAATAGCATGCCGCACTTTAGAAATTTATTGATCAGTATTTGACCTATATTGTCCACTTACTTTTGTTTAGCAGTGGAGCAAAACCTCGTTTTGAAATCATTCCACCTTCATTTTTAAAACGCCCAAAACGACAAAAACAAAGACTGAAAGCTCAACAATTTTCTTGGCCAACCAAGGTTAGAATACGTTAGTCTCGTTACTCGTAGAATGCTCCAGCGTACATCCAGCCACTATCAGCAACGCACTATCGGCAAAGGATACTTTGAACAATGTCTCTGGGCATTTCTCCCTTGTAGGGGAACAATGGATCAATGGAGAAACAAAAACACAGGAGATAGATCCGGCCATCAGACAAAAAAGTTTTATTGTTTTTTCTGCAATGAATTGTTCATTGGCTCAAAGAATTGGATGACCTGCAGCGGTCATGTATTCTAGCCAGTGTCAACTTACGATCTATTGCTTTTCAGTGGGACACAAATTAACCATTTTTTCGCACGCATACCAAAAGTTCTGTTTGCTCTTCTTCCTGGTTAGTGACAACCAGTTACTGTTACTATAAACCCTCTTGATCATTTGAGTAAGTACTGTAAAAAGATGACAGGTCGAAAGACAAAAAGTCGAAAACACAAGGTCAAAAGACAAAAAGTCGAAAGAAGAGGAAAGATCGAAAAGGGACCGCCGTCGAAAGCGGCGGCCTTTCGCAAACAAACCTGTGTTCCATCGATTGCTCGGTTAGTTTGAAACATAGGAGACGATCCTTTAGTTAGGTCCGACCGAGCCTTAGCGATCGTCGAACGGCATACGTTTGCCCGGTTAAGTTTTGCTTTGAAATATATCATTTATATTTCAGTGCAAAAATTAACCGAGCAATTGTATGCCGGTCGTTTTAGTTTAAAACCTGATAAAAAATCAATTTCACTTTTGTTGGTTTGCGTGTTTGCGTGTTTGTTCACAGATCTTTTTCTATTTCTGCCTCAGAACTGGACTGGTTCTCTTACCTGAATTAGTGAACTATTGCTGTATTTCCGTGAAAATAGCCTGTTTTAACATCTACTGTTCGAAATTTTAATCATTCGTCGAAACTAGATTCATATTACGAACACTACTTTAATACTGATGTTAACGGAGATTCTTTAAAGATCCCTTGTTCATTCATTTATAGTAGACTAGCTGACCCGGCAAACTTCGTCCCGCCCAAAATTTGTTTGTTGTTAGGGGCTGTCCACATACCACGTGGACAGAAAAATCATGTTTTTGAACACCCCCCTCCCCCACCGTGGACAAACGTGGACTTTTCCTATACCCCTCCCCCTGTTTTTCACGTGGACATTACATTAAATTACAATTATTCCTAAAAAGATCAAAATAAAATTGAACTTCACTTAAATTTCATTTTTAGATTGCTTCTATTTTCTGTTTTATAGTTTTATGGATAAAAATGTTAGTTTAATTAATAATAACGGTTTGTTTGAAGAAAGATTTTTTTTTCAATAAACAAAACAATTAAAAACATTGAAAATGTTGGTGCCAATATAGTTGCCACCTGCCCGTCTAGCGATAAACACTTGATGGTAAAATTTTTTTTCTTATATTTGAATTTTTGATGTTAGTTTCCACAAAACAATTAATAAAATTCATGATGAGATTAAACCAGGTCCTAAACAGTTCATATGTATTGAAAACTTCAACAAATAGACTTTTTTTTAATGACTTTTCGGCAGAATTGCTCTCGCTGTTCTAAATTGGGAGTTGTTAACACAAAATGACTACAAAATGAATAGTTTTTAATTTTTTCGCGACACGTTACTACATATCAGAACTAGTTACCACAGTAAAAAAAATAGAAATAATAATTTATTGTTAAAGAAGAGAAAAAAAACTATAGGAGGTTGTCTCCAAGATACGACCGCATTGTTGACGTAGAACTACGCTGTTATTTTAAATAAGTCGCTTGTTTATACCTTCGGATATTATTCTATAATGCTGTGAAATTTTCGAAACAACTGCTTAGTAATAATCTCTGAAATAGTTTTTTTTCATTGTAGAATCAGTTGACGATAATTGATTGATGACTCATTCTTGCCTTCGTAAAACAATACAATAGCTGATCGTATGTCGCAATTTATTTCATGTGAATGCATTGAAAATTTACCTCGAACGCTATTCCAGTGGCCTTTTTCGCAATTGACATAAACTCGGCAACAGTCGATTATATACATGTTACACCAGCACCATTATTCCACATCTCATAACTACATCAATATATCTTTGGCGCCGCATGGAAACAACAACAATGACAACACTTGCAAGTGTCAAATATCATGCTACATGTTATTTAGTATTGTCTCAAAGGAATCGTACCTCTAGACATCGGTCGTACAACGTAAACCCAGCGTTTGCCATAGCATGCATACAGAGCCATAATTTGGTGGCTTGAAACTACTACGAATATAAACACTTCTCATAATTTTGCGCTATTCTAAAAAAACGCTTCTGTTAATATTACTGGCCTAAAAAAAAGTTGCATTACTTTCCCATGCTCGAGAGAAGCGCAGCTGTAACCCTTAGTGGAGGAAGTTTTGCTACTAGCAAGCGAAACCTAATCACATTCAAAATTCCGGAACGAAATTTACTTTGTTGGTGACTAATCAAGCGAAATAAAGTCTTTTTGTTAATATCAACAACCTCGAAAACATTAGCAATGCTTCATTATGATCAATATTAGCGCAAATGCAATCCTAGTTGAAGGCAGTTTTGCGACTGGCACGCGAACCTAAATAACTTATAACATTCCAGTAAGACATTCAAGATACTTGGTATTCCCCAAATATTTTTCTCGAGCACAACCTTAACGCCTGCTTCGCCATAACGTCAGTTTAATGCATTGATGCATTCTCAAAGGCACCAAAGAAGCCCTTATGATGACGAAAAAGAAACAATGTTAACTGCTTGGAAAAAGACGGAATTATGCCACGTTAGACCTCTGACCAGATGGTCAGAGGTCTAACGCGGGACACAAAATTCCCTATTGATCCGCAGGGACCAACGTGAGTCAGACGAAAAGTTTATCTTTGGTCCCCTAGCTCGGCCAGGGCTTAACGTTTAAGCCGAGTCGAGTATACACTAGCCGAAAGAACTAGTGTATACTCGACAGGAAGAGACAGGGTTGTTTGATGAAGTATCGTAAATGAAACGCTTGGCGGCCTTATGGAAGTTGGACTATGGCCGGTGAGAAGATATATGTCAGCGTGTTCTTTTACCTTTTCGGCTGTCTCTCCATTTTGACCATTCGCCCAAAAGTTTTCTATCGGTCGCAGCTGGGGGATGTTGGGAAGGTTGGCGGTTTATCTCCAGCCGATCCATCCTCCAGTGATCTTTTGGCATAATGGACGGATCCCAGGTTCAACCACATCACCTTCGCAACTTCCGGCAAGCACTTCGTACTGTTTATCTCCCAATTTACCATATAACTCGAAAGAAGAGCGGCTTGGACATTCCCTTTTCGTTTGTCAGAGAATGACCTTCTTGGAGAACTTGAAGTGGGTGATATATTCGTCGCCATCACGTATCTGGGGAACGTAAAGTATACGGTCCCTTGCATTCGTTGAATTATAGCATCAAGTACGTTTTGTCTTTCATTATGAGTACGAAAAGAAGTTTTCCACTTCTTTAACCGGAAAGAAGTTTTTCACCGGTACCTCAAGCTACTCCTTCTGAATGATTGCTTGCTGCTCAGATACGGTCGGTCTCGTCTGACGCTTCCGCATAAAAATGTCCATTTTGGCCAGATTCTCTTTCATCATTTGACCGGTTGCTACGATCTCCCGGCTTAAGGAGCGGCAGAGAGAGGATATTGTAAATACCAGATTGGCTATATCTGGCGGACACAAAGTGCCTCAGAATGTCCAACTCCTTCGCTGTGGGATGGAGCTGGCAGTATGAAAAACTCATCAAGTTGCTTGACAGTGCTGCTGCTGCGAATCAACAGCCTTGAATCATTTTTGTTGTAGGCTTAATGAACCTAACATTTAAGGAAAATTTCTTTTGTAGCTTTTTTCCATGGTCATCCGAAATTAGTCCATTTTTTAATGCATACGTTAACACTAAAATCGATGAAAAATTTATTGGAATTTTCGAGCATTCCATTGTAGAATTTGAATCGTGCTTGCAAGACCTAAATGCTCTGTCCGAGTGAGAGATTTTCAGGCGTAAACAAAATCTAAACCACCGAAAAACCACGACAGAGTGATTACAGGTCAGGTTTAATTGCTAGGACACATGTTAAGAGTTTCACGAATAAATGAGACTCTCTAAACTATGGTTTATGTTCACATAACGTATATACATAACGTTTCGTTTTTTGACGTAGGACTACGTCTAACCGGAAGATATAGGGGGTGAAATGGAAATCTAGGCACTGAACAAGTAGAAAAAAATGCAAGATTTGGAACGCTTATAACTCGAGCATTTCTCAATAGATCGCAAAGGTTTTTGCATCAATTGATAGGAAATGTATCTACGCATCTATCATAATGAATAACATTTCATTTTTCTTGAGATAAATAATTGAATAATTGTGAAATATCAAGCACTGTCAAAATGCACTATGTGCCCATTTTTGATTGGTCCATTTTGTGCTCCTCAAATCGTACCGACCAAAACGGGCAACCAGAGCAGCAGCGAAATAGAATGAAGCACCATTGGAAAGGAAAAAGAAAAAAATGAACGAAACATTGGTCGCTGTCTCACACATGCGTAATTCTCGAGCCAGCCAGTCAGCTTAAAAATCCCCGCTCCGCTGCCGTAACGATCATTCTCATTCAAACCGTACACCACATTGGTTCGCATCACAACACATCAACAAACCAACCCAAGCAGCCATGTCTGGACATGGTAAAGGAGGAAAAGTGAAGGGAAAGGCAAAATCCCGCTCGAACCGTGTTGATCTGGAGTTCCCCGCAAAGGTAGCTAAGCCGAGCGCGTTAGTACCAATGCACCAATCCACCTAGCCGGCGTTATATAGTTTCGGCCGCCGAAGTGATCGAGTTAGCTGGCAAAGCTGCTCGCGACGATAAGAAAACCCGCATTCGGAACAGAACACATTCGGTTCGGTGGACATCAAGACAACAGGCAGTTGCAGCGAGTGGCGTGTGGCAAACGCAATCGCAAAACGGCATCAGGTAGCAGAAGAAAAAAGTTTGTTCTTTATACAAACTGCTTTGGTGGCAAATCCAGAACAAGGCGGCATCGAGGGCGTTCGAAATGGTTTTTTTCAAAACCACGAGTACTAAGTTTTCTAAATTGGAACCATTCCATAAAACAAGGCGCTTTTCAGGGCCATTAAACCTTCCAAAAAAGAGTTTAGGAAATACAGTTCAATGCTTACTAAAACATCCAAAATAATAATAAAACACAAATTGATTTTTTCATCATTTGTTTGCCTCTGCTGGATCTGCTGAGTATGTGAATTTGGCAGTTGTTCTGAGCTTATGATAGTTGGGGACTTTCCTGATTATTCAATATTCACCAATTCTTAAATTGTTTCCAGATTGAAAGTACAGTAATTTACAATTAGTTCGACATTTAGCTAATTGGACGGACATGTAATGCGACTTATTTAGTTGGACATTTTTGTAAACATAGAGATCCAAATTATGACCCCACATTGAAAGTCGACACTGTACCACTGTCATCGCAAATGTTCAATTACAGGTTAAAATCGCCTCCAATGCGACACTGAGTGGCGCTTCGGCACGTCGCATTGAATGTAATTTACTGTACAACATGTCACAAAGCTGGATGGGAAGAAATTTTCCAACTGTGAAAGCTGTGGCGAGTGGCAACAAATCGCTAAACAGGAAGGTTTAGCCGAACAAGATGGGAATATCGAGTGATAACAAAACAATAAACTCTTTAGATTGAAGATAATTTTGTGATCCTGAAAAGGACCCTTTTCAGCCTGCATGTGAATCCAACGAGCGAACAAATCGTAATGAATGTATTTTTTTGCCATCGCTCCCTTTTAACGCTCATTTGTTCGTCTCGTTGGACTCGCCCCTCTGGCTGAGTCTGCCGATTTGTCTCTATCCTGTGAGTGTGTACCGCTAGAGTATAAAACACGCGGACCCCAAAAAAATATCTTATTTTCTTTCAAACCGTAAACCCGTGTGGTTGTACGGCATCGGCATCGTCAAGTTAAGGACAAGTTAAGGGGAAGGCAAAGTCTCACTCGAACCGTGCAGGTCTCCAGTTTTCTGTTGGTCGCATTCACTGATAGCTCCGCAAGGGCAACTAGGCCGAACGGATTGGTGCCGGAGCACCAGTATACCTAACAGCGATTATAGAGTTTCGGCCGTCGGAGTGCTCGAGTTGGCTTGCAAAGCTGCTCACGACAATCAGAAAACCCGCATCAAGAACAAAGCAGCTTCGGTTCGGCGCTCATCAAGGCAACAATTAGTTTCAGTGAGTGGCAAAGTGTTTCACCGGCACGTCGCATTAAATGTAATTTACTGAACAACATGTCACAAGCTGGATGGGAAGAAATTTTCCAACTGTGAAAGCTGTGGCGAGTGGCAAACGCAATAGCTAAACATGAAGGTTTAACCGAACAAGATGGGAATATCGAGTGATAACAAAAACACAACACCAAAGGTTCTTTTCAGAACCATCAGCATATTCATAAAGAGTAAACAGTAAACTAATCCATATTTCAGGTAGATAGGTAGGTATTCACGTAGGAGAAGAAAATAAAACAATATATTTAAAATATATATTTAACAGAAGCTGTCCCCTTTGTATAGTCCTACGTCACTCCGGTTATGTCCCCGACATTACCCACCCGTCTTTTGTGTCCCGCGTTAGACCTCTGACCATCTGGTCACTTTAGTTTAGAGAGTCCCATTTTTTCATGAAACTCTTAACATGTGCCCTTGCAATTAAACCTGATTTGTGTTATTTCTTTCTACGCCTTTTACGCCTGAAAATCACTCGCTCAGACAGAGCATTTAAGTCTGGCAGGCAAGATTCAAATTCTACAATTTTCTCGAAAATTCCAATCCATTTTTCATCGATTTTAGTGTTATCGTATGTATTAAAAATAATGGACTATTTTCGGATGGCGATGAAAAAGAAATACAAAAAATAATTTAATTGAACAAATTTTCCTTAAATATTACGTTCATTAAGCCTACAACAAAACAAGCCTACTACACAACAAGCAACTTGATGATTTTTTCAATCTAACGGGTGTTAAATAAAAAATGAGAATTTTTTCAATACCTTTCAGTAACTCAAATAAAGAGCGTAAAATTTTCTTTCTCCAAGAAAATTGCTCTTTGGGCTCCCTAGAAACAGTAGGTGTGTTTGGTTTTGCTAGTTTGAATTTAGTCAAAGCAAAGATGGCGTCGAAACAGCACGTGCTCCGCGAACGCATTGTACGGTTCAACGAAACGCATTTCCAGCAAGGAAAAAAGTTCACGGTGGCACATTTTAAGGAAGAAAATGTACCTGTCAGTACGGTATATCGTATCCTGGGTTCCCTGAACGTAGAGCGGAAGGTCGGAAGTGGTCGTCCGGTGACGATAATGACGAAGCAGAGGAAGACATCGTTAAAGAAGCTGTTTGACAACAAGGACGCAACCAGCCTGCGTGACGCCGGTCGGAAATATGGCTGCTCCCACGTATTGATCCATCGGACCCTCAAGATGGAAGGAATCGTCTGCAGGAAGAAGACGAGGTCGCCGGAGTACACGGAGGAGCAGATTGAGACGGTTAAATCACAGTGTCGGTGGATGATCAAAAAATATCGCGGGACGTCTTTCGTTCTGGACGACGAAAGCTATTTTCCGCTGTCCAAAACGCATATTCCAGGAAATGATAATTACTATTCCAGCGACAAGTCATCCACACCGCCTGAAGTGAAATACAAGTTCAAGCACAAGTTTAAAAAAAAGGTTATGTTGTACATCGCCATTTCCTACCGGGGCATTTCAAAGCCTTGGTTTAAGCCGAGCGGTCTGGCAATCAACCAACAAATCTATCGAGAAGAGTGCCTCGATAAAATCCTGCTGCCGTTCCTGAACGAGCATCACGCGGATGGGAAGTACGTCTTCTGGCCGGACAAGGCGTCTTCCCTTACGCCAAGAAGACGCAAGCGTATCTTGAGGAGAAAAAGATACCGTTCGTGCCGAAAGATCGTAACCCAACAAACTTGCCCCAGTGCCGCCCAATAGGGGATTTCTTTGGCTCACTCAGTGCCCTAGTGTATAAAAACAATTGGACACGAAGCAACTTACTAGAAGAATCCGGAATTGTATCCGGAAAATGGACGTAAGTGCCGTACAACGTTCTTGTGAGAGCATCGCGACAAAGTTGCGTCGAACAGCAGACCACGGCCCTTACTCAAACATTCACTGACATTTTTTGAAGAAAATACATTATGTTATTAATAAAAAATACTGAAATCGATGAAAAAAAAATTTTTTTTTATGTGTGATTGAAAAAAATCTCATTTTTTATTTAACACCCGTTACCTGTTCCACCCCACAGCAAAAGAGTTGGACATCCTGAGGCACTTTATGGCCGCCAGCAATAGCTGATCTGGTATTTACAGCATCCTCTCCGTGTCCCTCCTTGAGCCGGGAGATCGGAGCAACCGGCCAAACGGTGCTGGAGAAGCTGGCCAAAATGAACATTTTTCTGCGGAAGCTTCAGACGAAACCGGCCGTATCTGAGCAGCAGGCAATCACCCAGAAGGAGTAGCTTCAGGTGCTGGTGAAAAATTTCTTTTCGTGCTCATAATGAAAGACGAGACGTACTTGATGCTAGAATTCAACGAATGACAGGGGACCGGGTACGTTCCCCAGGTAAGCGATGACGTCGAATATCAAGTTCTCGAAGAAGGTCCTTCTCTGACAGACGAGAAGGGAACGTCCAAGCCGCTCTTCTTCCGAGTCATATGGTAAACGGGGATCGAGTACGAAGTGCTTGCCGAAAGTGGCGAAGGTGATATGGCCTTTATACCGAACCTGGGATCGGAACATTATGCCAAACGATCACTGGAAAATGGATAATGGATCGGCTGGAGATGACATTGTCGTGAAGACCTCCAACCTTTCCAACATCCCTCAGCTGCGACCGATAGAAAACTTTTGGGCGAATGGCCGAAATAGCTGACTACCAACGCCACGGAAAGGTAAAAGAAAACGTTGATATACATCTTTTCATCGGCCATGATTGAGGTTCCGGCCAACTTCCGTAAGGCCGCTCGGCGCTTCATTTGCGATATTTCATCAAACAACCCTGCCTCTTCCTGTCCAGTATACACTAGTTCTTCCGGCTTATTTAACTCGTTAAGTCCTAACCAAAAGGGACCAAAGATGTACTTTTCGTCTGACTCACGTTGGTCCCTGCGGATCAATAGGGGGCTTTGATAAAAATCATTTTCCAATTTTGTTGCTGTCGTTTCCAGTTGATACTCTTTAAACTCTCTAAAGTCCACTGTCGGTGTGATGAAACCAACTCAACGCATTAATCGTTGAATGCATTGGAAGCGCTCTTGAACAATCTGCCAAATAAATGTATTATTCTGAGGTTCATCCATCTAAGAAAATCAACAAGATCCAATTGTAATATTGAAATATATTAATATCGCGGGACATTTTCGTTCCTTTTGCCAAATGCGGGACGTTTCGCGGGACGTAATCTTACGCCGGACATTTTGTTGAAATGCGGGACTGTCCCGCGTAACGCGGGACGTCTGGTTTATGTAACACCCATCGATGCGAATTCGCTGATGAGTTTGTCAAGAGCGACCGCCTTCACCCCCAGCGGGGGGAGCTTGATTTTGGTTACTGCCTGGGTAACGGCGTTTACATTTTCGAACGATGTGCCGAAATCGCCTACTTCGCTGTTGTTCGATGCGGTGTCACACTCGCGAAGGTTCGGTTCAGTGCGAGCGCTTTTCACTGCACCAACATCGCGTGCATCATTAGATGACGTTTGCCTCGAAATTTCATTGTCCCTACCAATGCGTTCGTTTTTTTTGCAGGGCTCGAGCCTGCCTTCCTCTTCTTCTTGCTCATCACACTACGCAAAGCGTCCAATTTATGACGCGGGAAAATCACACGATTCGAATAACGAATAACGAACAGAAAAACCAAACGACGATATCCAAATTGGTCCAATCTTAGATCGAAGCGCAGCGAGAGCAAAGTGAACTGGATTGCTCAACAGTCCGATGTCGAATGAAAGTTTGCCTCAGCGAGATCCACTGTTTATTCTCTAGGCAAGAATCCCCTTTCATTCTTCTACTTTTCCTTTGTTCACGGAGATTTCAAATCCTACGATTTCCCTTCATTGGTCGTCGATAAGTTGCTCATTATTGACAGCTCTGTTCGGGAAAGCACACAAATGGACAGAACAAATGTATGAGAAAATGGAAACGCTTAGAGTTTTCATGAAACTAACCATTTACAAACCAGGGGATTCTAATGTATAGCATATTAAACAAATCTTAGGGAATTTCCGATTCGTTGAGTATGTAAATCGCCAAAATCCGTTCGCGGCAAAAATAGTTATTAACGTTAACTTTATTTCATTAAAACGTGACCTGTTTTCTGATTTGGTACCCTTAATGAAAGACGTAGTTCTACGTCAAAATAAAATCGTTGGTGGCAATATAGTTACCACTACCCGTAAAAGGGTTCTGGGAAAAAGGTAAGGTAAGGTATTGTATTATAGAGACTTTAAACTTTTTCAGTTCATTCGTCTCTAGCCTTGAGAAAGGCCCTTTGAAAACTCTACTCTACTCCAGCACTACCACCTCCACCCTCTTGCCTTGAGAAAGGCACTCGATTCCTCGGCCGTCCAGCTCGTCCAGGAACGATGTTGTCCAGTCGGTGTCCACACAAAGAATGACAGGGAAAAAATCCAAAGCATCACTCTTATAGACACACAATTATTCGAATGTACTGGGTCATTTAAAAAGTATCCGCGTTTTTCTGTTTTATTTCTGAATAATTATTTTGAAGTAAGACTACGTCTAACCGGAAGATTAGGGGGTAAAATAAAAATCTAGGCACTGAACAAGTACCGCCTTGCCTGTAACATAATCGCCTCGTGAAAACTATCCAGTTGTGAACCGCACAACACTGAATTAACCTTTTGGCTATGTAACTCCTCATGATCGAAGATTCGCTTCCAGTTCCACCATACACACAGCGTCCCTTTTTTGGAGTCAAGGCTTCGATGATATTTGTAGTGGTTTGTCTTGCTTATCCCATGATCTTTTGCGAACGATATCGTATTTTTCCAAGTTCCATCACCCGTGATTATATGCTCCAGAAATGGGTTGATTTAATTGTGCTTCGCTGATGAAAATTAGTCAATCAACTTCCTTTAGAATAATTCATGCGGCTTCCAAACATCGAGTTCATCGAGTTTCTCTGCGTGGACTCTTTTTCAAACTATTGACTTATTCCTAGTTTACACAGTGTGTGGCATTGCTGAATCGATCCTTCCGCAACATCTAAGCCCACCCTCCCAAAACATGTTTGGTTTCTCGTAAAAAAACTGCTATTCTTTATGCTATTCTATGAGTCGAAATTATTGCGCTTAAGAAAAGTGGCCCGAACAATTGATAACCGGACAGTGCAATATCGGGTGAGAACGACGGGTGAAATAGCACACCTTAGGGAAACAGAACATTTTCGGCCGGGCTGTCAAAAAGAATGAAATTTGACATTGTCCGGTGGAATAAGACGTCTATCATATTGGCTAGTTCTGTTAGTTTGTTCTGGATCGCTGACTTTAATTTCGTTTAGTTATAAGCAGTACTTGTTAGAATTTATCGAAGCTTTGTAGAAGCACATAAAGCAGAATTCCTTTTTAATCTCACCAGACACAAGATGCAATAATATGGAACCGATATATTGTAGCGTTTTACGTAACCAAGCTTCACCATGTAATTCGTTGTTCATTTTTCTATGGTTTATCACCTTTGGAGTTCTCCAAAGACAGATACAACAACAAATCCTAAACTATGTGGTGCATTTTTCAAACTTACAAGATTTTAACATTCTTTCATGGTGTCTTCGTCCTGGCGGAATGTAAATAAGTTCATCACTCTCAGTTCATGTGAGTTACTCTCAGAATACGCATTTCAGCGAAACAGTTCAATATGTTCGATATGAAAAAATATGGTCTTTTACGGAGTACACGTAAGGAGCGGCAAGATTGAAATTCGATGAAAATGCAGAGCAGATTTCATTCATTTTTGATTATATTGTATTTTCAGGAAAAATTGATTTTATGTGTCCACGTGGACATTATCTAAACCCCCTCCTCACTCACCGTGGACAAGCGTGGACATGAAAAATTAACGATGCTTGTTTTTTAAAAGAATCTGGTAACGTAAACATTTAATTGCTGGCTTGTGACCGCCACTTTTGAGGTAGGTATACGTCTTTCGGGAACATTATGGGGGGGGACTGACTTGACGTATTCCAAATACGAGAGGATTGATATTTCAGAAAGGATTAGAAAACAATAATTTCCCTCTGACTAAAGGATACCAGGCAAAGGACACTTTTGCAACGAGAGACAGTTTGTTATGCTCCGTCAAGCGGTTATATTGCGCAGGCAAGGATGAGCATCGGTTTCCCGTAAACTTTACCCATTGCGTGCTAGCAAACGCTCTCGGCTTCATGACTAAAAATAGCTATTTCGCATCAAGTGCTACAAACAATCCTCTTCAAAAAAAACACTTGAGAGTTGCAAGAATTGATTGGATAGAAGAAAAAATACCTATCGACTGGAAATATCTTTCGATCGGTAAGCCGATTCCCCCTTCCGTTCCAGCATGTGCAGTCCCAATCGGTCATCCTCGAACGCCTCCTCACTAGATTGAAATGTTCCCTTATCAACAACGCGGGAAAAAATGCTAGACACAACTGCATTTTTGCCTTGTTCTCTGTAAAAGGCTCATTTGCTGTGCGCTGGCAGCGAGGTCGGAGATCAAACGGTACGGAAAATGTTGTTTGATTTCCTTTACTGGTGTCAATTGATGAGTCGCATCCGATAGAATCGCTAGCTGAGTAGCGAAGAATGTCAGTGTAACTGTATGACCGTGACTTTGTACTGCGGACAACACGATGCAATGAGCTGACAATTGAAGCAACAGCTAGGTGCTGTTGATGATGCAAACATTGACACCGTCAAGGCCATCGGAACACAAGAATCTCAGAAGATAACACTGAACAAATTCATGTGCTACCGGCTGAATGCCGTTGGTAGAATTAAAGAAGCTGGTTTTCTTCAATCAATTCTAATTAAACCTGAATATAAACATGAGAATATTGAAGAAATTCATAGCTAGTATACAAGATCAAGAAGCAATATATGATTCATTTTCTTATCTCAGCGAAATCAACTCTCCCATACAATCGACAATCGGCGACGATGGCAGCACTGCACAGCGCACTCGGAAGCCTCCTCCAAAAAAAACATACATATTCCAACTGGACTTACCCGTTCTAGCTTCTGGAAGTACTGCCGCAGGAAGGAGATTGGATTTTCCGGGCGGGCAACGCACAGCTGCACGATGCAATCTTTCAGAACTCGCTGGATGCGATGCGTCTGGATGTAAGCCTCGCATTCGCGTAGACTTTGCTCTTCTTCCAGCAGAGACGCCATAATTGCCGCTGTGATTTCGTGATTTCTCCTGCTACTGTTGGAATCTAGAGCTAGATTCGTGGGAGGCTGGGACAACTTGCGTGCAATTTTTAAGCGATTTTCGGGTAAACCCTCTGATTGCGGCTGCGAATTCTTGCGACTGATGAAATTATACACTCGATTGGGTGGGGGATGGATACGGGAGTTGTTTTTATGTTGGTGCTTCTGGTTGGAGAGGGTGAAATTGTGCAAATTCGGGACGCAGGTGACCGAGGAAAACTAAAACCAACGGGATATCACTACTCTAAAAACAACGAAACAGCTCAATGCATCTGAATGAGTAATCGATGCTGCACAATTATTTCTGCTGCTCTGCTAGCGTAAAAATCCCAGAACTCAACGATTGCTACGATACGCGTATTGGCCAATAAACTTTCCACTCATCTGGTGATTAATGATGTTTCGTTGATTCTTCCTCGATTGCAACGCAACCAGCCTTTCTTGCGTTTGACTATGCAGACTACTACACTACACACGACTTGCTTCCGAACGATTGAAACGCTATGTACGATTATTTCTAGCGTAACTAGCAAACAAAGTTAATCTGTTGTTACTTTTGTTTTGCGAGACTTGTGTAAGTTTGACAGATTTCTGCTCTCTGACAACTGCAGGTTAATTTTATAGCAAATCAAAAATTATGGCAAAAATGGGCTTACATGGCGTTTTTGATCTCATTAGATGCACACTGAGAGAAATAATTAGTAAATATAACAAATTTTTTATGTAGAACTATGTCTAACCGGAAGATATACGCATATTCCGGGGCTCTGGTAACCCTGAGCACTTCATTTTAAATTTCAGGTTATGATTTCTATGCTCATAATTTTCTATGCTGGCTACAAAAAGATGGCCGTATAGGACCCACCTGGTATATTCATTCGACAGACACGATACATCGTCATAGAAAAAGCTATCCTGATTTACGTCCGTATTTCTGTGTACTAGATTTATTATTGGTAAACTATATTACCAACATTAATGACAGATTTTTTTTTAAATTTTCATTCCTTCTGTTTATTTTTTAGACTCATTTAGCAATTGAGCTGTAACAGAGCCGAATTTATCGTGTACATTTTATCTCATGTTGTATATTACATAGTAGCCATAAGTAGGCGTAAGAAAATTACTATTCTATCGATACACATGTCGCCTTTTTACGGCGTAAGAATATTCCTATTGTTCGAGTGTTCAAGGTTGGACTATATACACAGCAGGACTGTTGATATGAGGTGTCCATTGTTGTGTTATCAATAGTTCTAATTACTGCTGCAGCAGATCGTAGTGTGAACGGTAAGGGACTGGGATTACCGTCACAAGATGATTGTTGCGTGGAAGTAGTAGAATAACACATAAAGATGATTAGTTGAGGGCCCTGAGTTATGAGTTCATGATTGTTCGCTTAGTAGCGGACACGAAAAAAATTAGGCCACGAAGACCCCCATTAATGATAGATGTTTTTCATTTTTACACTGTGTTCTGTTTTGATTTGAGATTCCTACATTGTGTACGGTCTTTGTCTGGGGATGAAGTAGACAAACAAAGGAAATTCCCGGTGTCCTGAGTGATCCGCAGACATTTTACTGTTCGAATGCTAATTATGGGCAAATTATTCAAGTTACTCCAGTAACAGCACGATTGATCCAATGTGACTATAAATCGATGATATGTGAATGGAATCCGCTGGATGATAAGCGTATTGGTGTACTCACGTGAAATTCATGCCACCTTGTGTGTGCAACTGCATGCGGCATTCATTATATCGAAATTGAAGCAGGTGCCAAAGGTATGAAACGGCCAATTGCACATGTTCACAATCAAAACATCCTTTTCCCTCAGCAATGTCACACTCAGCCTTGAACGAAAGCACCACACCACGTGGACAGAAAAAGCACGATTTTAGACTCCCCCTCCCCCTCCGTGGACAAGCGTGGACATTTTCATACCCCTACCCCCCTTTGTCGTGGACATTTTTCTCTTTCTAATTAAAATAACTAAGGAAATAACTGAATTGCGTTAAAAACCCATTTAAGTTTATTTTATTTCAAGTTTTACTAGCTGTACCCTGCTGTACCAGCTCATTGTTGTTTTGCGGTAGAGAAATGAGTAGCATAACAAAGCATATGTTTCATTTAATTTTAAAATACTTGTGAGTAAACTTTTTTTTTGTTGTTCCATTGGCGATCTAACGTACAAATCTACACCTAGGCGGCGCTGTGGTGAATGTGATGATGGTTTTAAATTTTGCAATGTGGGTTTATGGAAGGTTTGTTGTTCTTTCCATAAATCACAATGTTGTAGTCATAAAAGTTTATTTGATTGCGATGAGTTTAGAAGAAATTTATTTCTGCGCAATTTTATATATAACTAGCTGTACCCTGCCAAGCTGTGGTACATAGTGGATGCATAGTTGAGTTAAATTTTTCATTTTTTTATGTTGTACCAACAATCCTAGATGTGTTTGGTTGTTTTGTATATTGTATCATAGTTTGAACTCAATCGGTTCCCTACTTTTCAAGTTTTTAACGCGCATACAAACGAACAGAAAATTTTTATGTATATAGAGATAGACGAGGGAAATCTATAAATTTTAAATCACTTGGAAACACAATTTCGGTTCATGATTTTATCAAACACGTGGAAAAAAAGATGTTTCCTTCACATAGAACACATATTCATTACGGAATAGTCGATTTTCATTAGAGACTCAATTTCAGAAACGCACTCTGGTCATATATAAAAACATTTTTCTTTAAATTTTTCAATTTTTTATGCCGTAACAACACTTCTTGAAGTGGGTTGTATATTGTGTCCAGCTTTCAGCTCAATCGGTTCCGCACTTTTCGAGTTTTTGACGCGTACACAAACGCACAGAACATTTTTATATATATAGAGATAGAGATAGATGAGGGAAATCGATAAATTTTAAATCACTTCGAAACATAAGATCAGATCATAATTTTGTCAAAACACGTGAAAAAAGATGTTTCCATCACATAGAACACATATTCATTGCTGAATAGTCAATTTTCATTAGAAGCTCAATTTCAGAAACGCACTCTGGTCATATATAAAAACATTTTTCTTCCAATTTTCCAAGTTTTTATGCCGTAACAACACTCCTTGAAGTGGGTTGTATATTGTGTCCAGCTTTGAGCTCAATCGGTTCCGCACTTATCGTGTTTTTGACGCGTACACAAACGAACAGAACATTTATATATATATATATATATATATATATATATATATATATATATATATATATATATATATATATATATATATATATAGATATGTTATTTTCTTGGTTGACAATGGGTGACAATGGTTGAATCAATAAAGGTAATTCGAGAGCACAATCAAAAACAAAAATGGAAATGGTTGAAAAATGGAAAGTCCGGAAGTAAAATATACGTGATTTGTTTTTGAGTTTTAGGTTACCTTATCATCATTTTTTTAGTTCAAAAACAAAATCCAGATGTCTCACCGATCGTTTACGTTTTGCGTTAGATCGCCAATTATCAGCGACGATATGCAGGCTGTCTAGTTTTCCAACACGGAAACTCGTAATGTACAGTTGACCAGGTGAGGAACAGTCCGCATCTGAATATAAACTACACAACTTCCAAGATTGATCAAGAGCTTTACTATTTGTGATTGCAAACGCCAATCGAATAAAAATAAATGGATTTAAAATTATTTTCAAATACAATTTTAGTTCAGGATTTTTCCAACAATTGTAATAAAATGTGTTGATATCACATAGAATACATAGATACAATAATGTTAATTTAAGTTCACAGCTTTGTTTCAGAAGTGTAATTATTCCATCTGGAAATCCACTAACATCTTCGCCAGTAATAATCCAATTAACGCAATTGATTCGTTCTATACAAGACCCAGTTATTGCTTTGACAAATGCATCGTTTTATGACAGTTACAGCGTTCCAAAACCCACTCAAAATTTTCGATGTTGAATTCTGGTCATTTTTTTTGTTGAGTGCAGATCGTTGCCCACTCCGGAATATGATCGATCACAGGAAATGCCGATTCATCTTCACTCTGAATTTCTGATTCACTGATTTAGTCTGTAGCCTAAACCCCCTCCCCCCTCTCCGTGGACAAGCGTGGACATTTTGATACCCCCTAACCACCCCCCCCCCCCCAAAGTTGTCCACGTGGTATGTGGACAGCCCCTTATGAGGACAACATGCTGGTAATTTTGCTTGTTGCAGAAAAGAGCATTGATCGATTTCATTGAGAATTACAAAAGCGATCAAAATCGCCAAATAAGTAGCCATAATTCAAGCAAGATACATGTTAACAGTATCTGACAGCGTATTGAAAACGTTGATTCCCAAATTTGCAAATTTTTACGACGATTTCTCGGAAAGCGAGAAGTTACTAGAGATTTCAAGATTCCGTGGACATTTAAAGGCCGCTGTTAAAAATGCTTCAACGATGAATCACATTTGGTTCAACGGATACGTTGATAAATAAAATTGTCGTATTTCGTCGCATGAGCAGGCACAAATAATACGAGAGCTGCCAATCCCAAAAAAAGTATTGTTTGGTGCGGTTTGTGATCCGGAGGAATCATTGGCACTTCTTTAAAGAGTAAGATGCGAATAATGTTGCTAACAATGGTTTTCAATTTCTGTTAATTAAAAACCGAACGATTAAAATATCACCCGTTTCATTAATTATAATTAATCTCAAATTTAGGTTTCTTGAGTCAGTAAATTTGATTTTTCATTAGAAAATAAAAACAAAGGCTTGATAACAAGATTTAATTGGAGGAGTAATACCCAAGACACCCGCCCCGGGTGTCACCCGGTCACACTATGCCACTGCTTGGAACCCATGTAGCATCCCTACTCACTCTTCTTCTTTTCAAGAAGTACGTGCACCTATTTAATTCATGCACACTCAAATTTACTGCTTAGCAGTCATTCTTCACTAGGCCATAAAATACAAGGTCGAAGCCTCTCCGACAACCTTTCCGTATTTACATAAACATGACGCGCACGCCGTTTGCGTAATTTGTAATAAATCAACCTGGAACCAGTGAAAGAATGAAAGAATTCGCGAAAACTGAATGAACGATTGGAGAAAGTCACAAATGAGCTCTCCCCCCCCCCCTAAAATACACACAAAATCTCCACCTACAAAAAAATCATAAAAATCAGGTTGCTTATTACTTCGGATATTGTTTTATAAATTATCGAGATAATTCTCGCGTAACTTTTGAAAAGGTCCTATGTAACAAATGTAAACAAATCGAGTTAATGGATGCACGCAATTAGTCTGCAATCATTGAATGCATTACAAAAACAATCGTTCACGTATCTATTTTCTTCATCTTTTTATCGCCGATACAAAAAATATCCAATGTACAGATTCGGATTTTAAGCACCCGGCTGTTACTTCGGACGCCATTTTCCTCCGATGCCCGAAACGTCCGAAGTAACAAAGCAGTCAAAACAACACGAAGTCGTACTTCGGTCGTTTTGAGTTTTCGTTTCTTACAGTAGTTGTTATCGATTTCAGTTCAATTCAACGGGTGATAACAATAATAATCTGTCTTTAGAACGAAATGCTGATTTTTGGATTGTTGTTTAGTAGTTAGTTTCAAATTCTTATCGTGCAACGTAATATGTCCAATGTGCAAACGCGGGCAGTCAAAACGTCCAATGTAACATTTTTCGCTCCTTGGCTTCAACTTTAAACTCAAATCACGGAACAACAGCTACAATTGGTTTTGGAGAGCTATTCTTGATCGCTAGTGGTGAGAGGAGCGATAAAGATCGATAACTTTTAAGACAATTCGCGGAATAATGTTCGGGGTTTCAACTTCGTTTTTCTCGAGTTGACGAAAATATTACATTGGACCTTTTCAAAAGTTACGCGAGAGTTCTTTAGGACAACTATATCGAAATTATCAAAAATGAAAAAACTTGTTTGAATGGGCTGATGCTGCTGGAACGCACAAATGTACTCACAATCAAAGGTTCACGTCATGTTTGAACACTTTTCTCATAAATGAATGACAACAACTTGCTTGATTGAAATTGAAAAATAACGTTTCACTCGAACGTTGGACTCAAACATTTGACTCGATGAATCGACAATTGTTGTGACGAATGTGCTGCTACACGGTGAAGTGAATGTTCGATTCAATGCAATCGGTACAAACAATCGGCGAGTATTTGGATCGAATGTTTATTGTTTTTATCTACCATCAAAAACAAGCCCCGGGCAAGGGGATATGATTCGCGAGTCAAGATGTGCTACAAATTTAGCTGTCATTGCCAAACCTATCAAATTACTCGGCGAACTCAAGGCAAATCTATGGAACAAGGTGCGCCCATTCGCTAACTAAAAAAAGAATTGTTTTTTGAAAAAAAAATTTATGTGAAATGTAATGATCATGATGATCACAAGGGTCTGAATGATAATATAAAACGTAGAACCCTAGGTTGATCACTTGAAATGTAGTATTATATTATAATGTAAACCAACTTAAGAAATTGAAAGAATTTAAGTGAAATAAAAGGGTTTGAATGAATTCTGCATTATTTCAATAATTTCAGTTGTATTTAGCTGCTGCTCATGCTTTATTCGAAAATTTGCGTTTTCCACAAATTGTGCTCAATCGTCTTAATTTACTTTTGTGTATTTTTTAAATGGCTGCAGAAAACCACTTCACGTTTTGACCCACCTGGTAGTATGTTAAGTGCCTTGTTTTACACCAGCTTGAGAGTTTGGCAGTTCTCGCGAGTGACAGTGGTCGCAAATTGCATTTGCGACCCGGACATGTTTGACGCTGTCAAATCCTATAGGGCTCTTGCTACACATACATGCAGAGCATGTGTTGGGCACACATTCGCTTGTTTACATTCGTAGTGTCTATGCAGCAGAAGCGGATTTTTATCAATCGGCGTTCTTGTAGATGATTTAAATAGAGTTACGGTCATTCTAATAGTGCATAGAGCTAACATGAACTTTGTGAAACAGTTAGGCAAGCTATTTTATGAACAAGAGTTTTTGTGTAACGCATATTATTTAGTTTACTAGCACCTATTTCGCGATGTTCATTGAGCGACTCTCCCATTAGATTGGAATCGAAAAATTGGCAGAAAAAGGATTATCAACATTTTCGCACCTAGATCAAAGTCACAGAGTCTCGAGCTCACGTTTGAATGCTTCCTTGTATTTCCATGAATTGGTCAATCGATGGATTTTTTCCGTTTCCGATAAATTTTCTTATAAACGTATTTAGCTTCTCCGCAGAGCATTCGGGTACTCGGAAATCATATCTGAGAGTTGGTTGATATTTCAGGCTGAAAATGTCCTTAATTTCAACATAATCAACTGCTTTTTTGGCGGAACTAGCCGCCGATTAAGGATATCTGCACACGAATATTCATTATAGTTTATTCTTTCACGAGACCAGCAAAAAGCTTAAAACCTAAATGGGAGCACACTTCACCTAATCCGGCTATACAATCGCAATGTGCAGTTTGCACTATTTCTGTGAAAATTTTTGAATAATCAATCTGCTTCCATTGATATGAATCATGGCCAAAACAGAAATTTCTATTTTTCCCCGTGTGTATGGCTTTGACGCTAAAAGTAAATATTTTTATGTGAAGAAACATATATTCGCATGTTATTCATATAGATTAGCGCGTAATCTTTATAACTATTTCGCTAAAATAATTATTTAAACAAAGCTCAATCTTGTCGCTCCATATAATTCCTATGGAGCGATCACTTTTGCCTGCCCAACAGATCACTAATACATATGCACGCTGCAAGCGCCCTATGTGCTAGTATACGGATGCCCTCAGGCTGATCAAAAACATTAGGAAACTGGATGACGATGCGAGTATTTAAATTGCTGCCGTAGCAATTGTACTGATATCGGGCTCTAAATTAAAAATGCTTTAAATCAACATTATTAAACTGCAATATTTTGCCGAATATTTTAAATTTTATGAATCAATTTCATAGTTCCTTCATCTAAAACTTGTAAACAAACCAATCTGTCAAAGATAGATTCGGACGAATCGTGTAGCGGTGTATCGAATGTCATCGTGTGCCGAATCAACGAATGACAAAAATCCTTTGACTCGTGCCACTCGCGTTGGAAGGTAATCCACAACGAACGCGAATATTCGACACTCGACATTGGAGGTTCGTAGCTCGTCAGTCGACTACACGATGCATCGAATCATCGAGCGTCCAGCATTCGAGGGCATCGTGTAGCGCTGGCTTAAGAAGAAAACAAACTACCTGTCATTCAGCTGGCTCCTCTCTCTCAGCTCCAGTCTACCTAATAAACATTTCAATGAAACTAGTGTACTCGAATAGGATATTCTACTCGTCTCGACACTGACTGAAGCCGAGACGAGACGAGACGAGACGAATTGTTCGTCTCATTTTCTTGAATAGGGCCCTGGGGCCCGAAAGATTCCGGGTCAGTTACCTCACATCTTGTAAACAAAATGAATCTTGAAATTTGCAATCATTACTCTCATTACTTACATTATTCATAACTCTTTTTCCGAAAGATTATCTTTTAAATTGTTTCTAAATTTTTCGAAATAATATTAATTTTGTCGAAAGATTTTTTACTGTGCCCTAAGACATCCAATGAATGAACTGTCCCGAATGATAACAACATAAACATATGAACCGAGTCGCGCCTCCGCAGCACTAAACAGCCACAGAAAAAGCTCATCCTACTACTACACAACTACACACAGTCTTGTTTACATCCTGTTCCACAGTACAACAGACTAGCAAATTTCAATGTATATGTATGGCGGTGGTTTAACTCAATGCCATCGTGGTACAAAATCATTCACTTTGAGTTCCACACAATCAGTTCACTGCTGCGCATCTCCCCGGCCGAAATACGCACAAATAACGCTTTTTTTTCTTTTGTGCAGTCACACGCTTATCACAGTTCAAGTTTTTTTTCTGGAGGTGTGGTGGTATAGAAGAATTTGCAAAATCATGTCGATTCGCAACTTGGCTGGTAAGCTTCTTGGTAGAGGATTTCCGGCAGGGAAACCACTGCTGTTCGGAGCTAGCTCGAGGTCACTCTCCCACTATCCAATCGATGAGACAGTTTTCGGTTTAACCGAGGAACAGCAACAGGTAATTGTTTCTTCTGTATCGGGAAACAGATTGCTAATCAGTGTGACCTTTCTCAACAGTTGCGTCAAACTGTGTTCAATTTCGCTCAGAAGGAGTTAGCCCCATTCGCACAGGAAATCGACAAGCAAAATGAGTTCAAGTAAACTATTTTTATGTGAGAAACGAGTCAACCTTTTAAAAATTATGTTTCCATCCGAATAGAGACCTGCGAAACTTCTGGAAAAAGATGGGCAACCTTGGCCTGTTAGGACCAACTGCTAAAGCTGAGTACGGTGGACTCGGGGGAACCTATCTGGACCATTGCATCATCAACGAAGAGATTTCTCGCGCCTCGGGTGCTATTTCGTTGTCATATGGAGCGCATTCGAACCTGTGCGTGAATCAGATTCATCGGAATGGAACCGAAGAGCAGAAGCAAGCGTATCTTCCGAAACTGATTAACGGCGAACATATCGGGGCCCTTGCCATGTCTGAATCCGGATCGGGAAGCGATGTTGTTTCGATGAAAACCAGAGCCGAGAAGAAAGGAGATTATTATGTACTCAACGGAAGCAAATTTTGGATCACTAATGGTCCAGATGCGGACACGTACATAATCTACGCGAAAACTGATTTGAACGCTAAACCGCAACATGGAATCACGGCGTTCATTGTTGAGCGGGAATCGCCTGGCTTCTCGAGGGGTCCAAAGCTCGATAAGCTGGGCATTCGAGGCAGCGGAACTTGTGAGTTGATTTTCGAGGACGTGAAAGTCGCCGAAAAGAATGTCCTTGGTCCAGTGAACAAAGGAGTTTACGTGCTGATGTCAGGACTAGATTACGAGCGACTGGTTCTTGCCGCGGCACCTGTAGGCTTGATGCAAGCTGCATGCGACGTCGCATTTGATTACGCCCATAATCGCAAACAATTCAACACCAGAATTGGCGAATTTCAGCTTCTGCAAGGTAAAATGGCAGATATGTACACCACAATGAACGCATGCCGTGCCTATCTCTACTCGGTGGCAAGGTCTTGCGACATGGGAAAGGCGAACCCGAAGGATTGCGCCGGTGTCATTCTGTACTGCGCTGAGAAAGCGACTCAGGTGGCTTTGGATGCCATACAGATTCTCGGAGGAAATGGATACATCAATGATTACCCTACGGGTAGGATTATGCGGGATGCTAAATTATACGAGATCGGTGCTGGAACATCTGAAATTCGCCGTATGATTATTGGACGGGCCCTTAATAATGAATACAAATGAAGTAAAATCTGGTGATTCCAAAACAACGACGAACAGGTGATAACACTGCATGAAGCGGACTGTAACAAATGTGCATTTATGAGACGTGCCTTTAGTTGTAAGAATACAGTTTGTATCTAATACAACTTGCATTTTCGAAAGTTTATACTAAATATTTGTTTCTTGTTATTTACCGCACGGAACTGACAGTAAAAAAACATTGAATAAATTGTTTTTTCTACTTATTTCTATTTCATGTTTGTACCAATTAACACACTGCGAACCTCTCACGAAATTTCTCGTGTTTCGCGTTCCGTCTGTTACCGATGGATCATGAAATAACCTGTGTTTTCTACACTTGATGGTTAAATCCTTGGTTTGCCAAGAATTTAACAAGGCCTACCGATGGCTCGCCTTCGTCTCACCCACATTGGAGGAAACAATCTCATTCGTGGAATTCGGTGATGCGTTCAAGTTTGCCCCAAAACGTGCGGTCCTTAATGTGTTAAGGAAGGTAAATGATGTTGGTTTGTCCAATTGAAAATATGATCATGGTTTGTCCACTTTTTTCAATGCTCTAATTCAGCGCAAATGTGTCAAATCAGGTATTCAAATCATCGACTCTTTCTTTTGGTCATAATTTAGCTGCAAATTCATTCCCATTTGTATTTGACAATGTGGAAGATAGGTCAGAACCTCATCTATCGGATTCTATAGCAAACTCAAATTGAAACGTTTTTGCAGTTGAGTTATTAACTAAAAAAAGTTGATGAAGAGAAATCGATCAAATCCCCTCGACCGATATATTGGGTTGGAGAAAAAGATATGTCGTATTTTTGATCGAAATTTGACGCTTTATTTAATACTTATGACAGACATACAACTGTACTTGCGTTGTACTTCGAAAATTGTATGTCTGTCACCATGTATAGCGCTAGAACCATGCAAGCAACTCGGTACAATCGCTGTACCTGTACCGACCTGTTTTACCGCTGTACATGGCTACAGTTGTACTGTGCGCAGCGCCATAGACGGTTAGTGGTGGGTAGCATGAACAAGCAGAATCAAATCACTTGATAAACGTTCTTTTCATTGACTTTCTTTTAAGTTAATAACTCAGATTGGAAACTTTTTTGTTGTGTTTGATAGTTTAGACACTAAATAAAAACCTTTTAATTGAAATATGTGGTGGAAATTGGAAAAATATCTGATTGTCAGTTTGACATACGGTACAATGTACAACCAAAGTATGTCTGTCATGGTACCAAGGCGCGTAGAAGTATATCCTATGGTGGGCCAACTTGCTAAAACCACTCTTCAGCCATCTTGGAAGTCTACTGTGTTTTGTTTGTAAACAAAACACAATACGCTAGTGCCGAAGTTCGCTCCTGATCAGTCTGTCTCTTTCACGCTTCAAGGAAATAATTCCCCTTCTGCTTTCTTCCGTACTGTTTTCATATACCGCTCCCCTAACCAACTTAGTGACGAAACGGCCTCACCTAGTACCATAGACCCGTCTTGCATGGTACGATGGTACCTGTACAACGCTGTACACGTACAACGCAAGTACAGCTGTATGTCTGTCCCTGCACTGGAGAAATAGTTTAGTAAAAGCAGCTACCAAACATTTAGTAGCAAAAACATTGGTAAAATATACACATTTTCTGTAAATATTACTAAAATTGCGTAAAAAAGATGTCAGACGCAATGAATGTTCCTACCAGGAATTCGTATATTTTACTTCATACCATTAGTAAGTTTGTTTTTATTGTCATACCTAACAACTGTGATGTGCGCACTTTGTCTTTTGTCTTTTGGAGACGAAGCGATTCGGAGGTAAGCACTTTGTTTTTATTGAATTCAATTATGTATTCATCTCCCCCGAGAATTTGGTTTCATATTTTCGGCGGGGAAAATATCACAAGAAATTTTGATCCATATTGACATAATTGACCTAATACCATTTTTTCTTTTTTAGTTGGCCTTAAAATTATATGCAGTACAATCATTCATCATAAACAAATCGGAGATAAGTATTCGTTTTTTTTTACATCATTACATCAGTCACCTCGGTCGGGAAACTATTTTCATATTCCCGCCAAGGATAAACATCAGTTATATTCTATACATTACAACACTATTGATCTTTTTCCTTGTCTTTACAGCTGGCATGATCCCAGACTCGTAATACTTGTTTACCAAAAACCATCCAAGCTATGGGATTGAAGGTAACGGCGAGTATGTCGCTAAGATTGGAATCTTTCATCAATCCGGAGAAATGTCCCACGCAGAAGCCGCTAGGCAACTCCATTGCAGCCGACAAACAATATACAACAAGCTATGCGAATTGCACCAGAAACAGCCCGGACATCAGAAAGTTTTTACTGAGGCGGAAGAATTATCGTTTCAGACCATCTCAGCTGCTTGTCCGAGTGGGGCTTCCCCGTTGGAACCGATGATCTGCGGGAAATAGTTCGAATTTATTTGACGAAGCAGGAAAGAAAAGTGCCAACTTTTGTAAATAATAAACCTTCACGGGACTGGGTGGCACGATTCCTACGCGATCACCAGCAACTAAGCAAACGTTTTGCACAAAATATAAAGTTAAAACGCGCAGCAATAACACGAGCAACAATCGCAGAGTACATAACCAACTTAAAGGAATCTCTGGAAGGTGTTCCGGCTTTCAATATTTTTAATTACGACGAGACGAATTTGTTAGATGATCCGGGTAAGAAGCTTGCTATCATCTGACACAACCGTTCGACGTAGCATTTTTCTCTCCAATGAAGCGTGAATGGCGGAAAATTTTAGGACGGTGGCGTGCCTCTTGTGAGGGTTCTAAGAACGCAACTATTCCCAAAGGACGCCTCGGAAGCCTTATCAGTGAACTTTTGAAGGCACTAGCACCACACACTAGACGTATTCTAATATCGGGCTTCTGGAAATGCGGTATCGTACCATGGAATCCCCACGAACTCATTAACCAGCTGCCTTCTGATAGCTTAAAGCCCGAGTTGATTGGAGACTCATTTAAACAATTTCTAAAGGAACATCGTAACGACGTGATCGGCTGTCCAGTTGGGCCTCAACCGAAGAAAAAACTAAAGGTTTCTCCTGGAAAAAGTGTTTCTCTTGATGAAATTCCAAAACGTGATTCGAAACCCATATCTAAGACACCCGGTAAAAAGGTACGAAAGCCCAAATTCATCAAAATACTCGCAGCTTGCATCTCATTTGCAATGCCAATTTCCCCAGGTTTCGTGGTTTTGAAGTCTGTGTTAGAGAAACATTTCGATTTGCAGAAACGCAAAAGAGTACAAAAGAACCCGCTGCTTGTATCTATTTTGCAATGCCGATTTCCCTTGGCTCCATGGTTTTGAAGTCTGTGTTGTTTAGGAGCATTTAACGCTCAAAATCTCGGTCTCCGGCGTAACGCTTTCGTTTTCGAAACTTTGATTTTACACCCCGGTATAGAAATGAAAGACGTAGTCCTACTCAGACTTAGTATCACCAAGAGCGTTTTGCATGGACCGGAAGAGATGATAATCACTTGGAGCCAGGTCCGGACTATACGGTGGGTGCAATAGGACATCCCATCCGAGCTCCCGTAGTTTCTGGCGGGTCATCAAAGATGTGTGAGGTCGAGCGTTGTCCTGATGGAAAACAAACCATTCCTATTGATCATTTCTGGCCGCTCTGGTCAATCGCCTGCTTCAAACGGTCAAGCTGCTCACAGTAGGGAACCGAGATGAGGGTTTGGCCATAGTTGAGCTGCTCATAGTGGTTGATTCCCTTCCAATCCCACCAAACACACAGCAAAACCTTCCTGGCCGTCAATCCGGGCTTGGCGATGGTTTGGGCCGGCTCACCGCGCTTCAACCACGACTTTTTTCGCTTTAGGTTGTCGTACGTGATCCACTTTTCATCACCAGTCACCATCTTCTTCATAAATTGGGTCGAGTTCGTTCCGTTTCAGCAGTGCATCGCAGGCGTTGATTCGGTCTAAAAGATTTTTTTGCGTCAACTCGTGTGGCACCCATACATCCAGGTTTTTTTGGAATCTAATCTTCTGCAAATGGTTCCAAACGGTTTTATGGTCTATACCCAGTTCCTGGCCAATCGAGCGAGTGCTCACATGCCGGTCTACTTGGATGTTTCCACGACGATTGGCCTACCAGTACGGGTTGTATCTTTGACAGCCACTACACCAGAACGAAATTGATCAAACCAATGCTGTGCTGTGCGAATCGTTACAGTATCGGGTCCATAAACTATACGAATTTTTTCGGCCGCCTTCGTTGCAGTTTTACCTCGCAGGTAGTAAAAACGTAAAGTATGGCGAATGGTGGAATCCATCTTTGACGCGCTATAACTTGAGACTGAAAAGGACAATCACAACACTGTCAAAACGACACTTGTAGCACAGATTGTCGTCTTTAAATCAGGGGTATGACTAAAACGTCAAATCCCTCATATTGCCAGTGTACACTGACATTTTGGTTCTGTCAATTACTGTTGTTTACAACTCGGTCCGATTATATAGTCGAATAGTGGCTAACTTTAAACTCCATGTTAAATGTGAATACCTCTATATGAAACCGAAATACGAAAATCGCTCTTGCAGTTAGAAATAAAGCAGTGCATTTTTCATTATTTTTACTATCTCCGTGATTTCAACGATTTCAATCCTCGCAAATGATATGTTGGCAAACAAATGACGCCTTATTGGTTTTGATTTAGGGTAGTCTATATTCAATTGATGTCTAACCCCCGATGACCCGATGCGATAAGTACAACACAGATATATGTTTAATATATGTTTAAGTGTTGCCATATATTGACAATATACGACATTTCTTTTTCCCCAACCCAATATATATTTGCAATTGTTCATCGGAACACATCGTTCATACATTTTACTTCAGTATTGTATAGTTATTCTTTTCAAATGTATTCTAAGACTTAGTGTCAGTGAAGCGCCAAACAGTCTTATAAGTGAACTGATTTATTTACTTGCCAAAATCAAAACAAACGGTGTACTTTGTTCTTCTCTCACTAACACGATTACCCCATAAGAACACGTGGTTATACTACTACAATTGCTTCGTTCCACCTTCACCATAAGAAAAATGAACGATTTGAACGCCTTATAGGATTATTCGCAACTAGATACTAGGGGCTTTTCAACCAACTCAAACTCGTCTTGATTAGACGTGATTTTCATGAAGAAAAATCGATTTGTATTTATTAGTTTTGACGTAGGTCTACGTCTTTCATTTCTGTACCGGGTGTAACTTCTAAGTTTCGAAAACGTATGGCGTTCTAGATACTTCCTAAATAATTTGTAGATAATTTTCAGATGATAAAGGTTCTGGAATATAAAGTTCGCATATTTCTAATATTCTTTGTCTCTGTATTCTTGGTAAACTAAGAATTAATGCCTTTTTTAGATAGGGCATAAAAAGATGATATAAAAAGATTTCTAGGAACTTTTTTTTTGTTTTCTTGTCGTTATTGTTTATTATAAAAATATATCCCCGAAACTATAACAGTAAAAAATAAACATAAGCCTCCGATTAATTTATAGTTTACTGTTTACAATACTTCCACAAGTACAATTCTTTCACAAGTGTGTATATGTGTAACCATTGTGTTTAGCTAATAACTACACGAAAGTCAAACATTTGTATTTTGCTTTTGCACGTATGAATCTAACGACGAATAGTTCATATATGAATCCGTTCAGTCCTAAAATCAGATAAGAATAGTCCGGTAATGATCTTATGCATTATATTCAATAAATATTCCACTCCACTAGCATTAATTTTTACATTTCATTCAACAATATCCTAGAATATGGAAAAGTCACTTGTCCAAAAAAGTCACTCCTATACTCGCGTCGGTGTCTCAGACCGAAAGTGTTAAAAAAGTGACACACGACCCCTTCGTACAAACACTTGCGATAAGCTAAACGATGGCGAACGACGAATAACGAAGCTACAGAGAAACGCAAAATCGTAGTGTTGATATTTTCTGAGAAATGAACATATTATTGATTTTTCGGTCTCTCAGACCTATGATGCCAGATGTTTTTTTCAAATGTCTTCACATGGTTCGAAAAATATCTTCAATTGTCTTCACCATCATATCGAAGGAAACTAAAATTCATAACCTATTTTCGAACAAAGTTTGATAGCCTCTTCAATGTTTATTCTAATCGCCATTGTTATATAGTGCATTCCATTAAACTCACCTTGAGGTTTGTAACTCAAACCATAAAACTAATTATTGAAACATGATGTAACCGGAAAACCTTCGATTTGTGGAGTGATCGTTTGAAAGAATAATTGTATTGTATATAATTTGTTGTATAGTATAGGCCCAAAATAATAAAAATACAATGTCACAATGAAACGTTTTTATGGTGAATCGACAATTCTCCTCCCTCTCTAAGGGGGGTTGCCATACAAGTGAAACACAAATTCCTGCATAACTCGAAAACTGATCAAGCAAATGGAGCCGAACTTGGCATGTGAAGGTTCTAGCGGACACGAAACGTTTCTGTGGTAGATAGACACTTCTCCCCATACAAATGAAGCATACATTTCTGCATAACTCAAGAACTAATCAATCAAACGGAACCAAATTTGGCATGTTGAGGTTTTAGGGGGCAAGAAACATTTCTAAGGCTGTTCAACACTCCTCCCACCTCTCTAAGGGGGGCTGCCATAGAAATGAAACATAAATTTCTGCATAACTTGAGAACTAATCAAGCAAATGGAGCCAAATTTGGCATATGGAGGTTTTAAGGAGCAATAAATGTTTTTATGGTGGTTTGACATTCCATTCTCCTCTCTAAAGAGGAGGAGGAGAAGGTGCCGAACAACTCGAGAACTAAGTCTCGAAGTCTTGGCAGGAGTACCCCCGCTTACTCTTCGGTTCACAGAATTATCCTACAGATTTCTCATCCGTTGCAAGATCATGAATCCATTGGTGATTGATAACTTCGAAAATCTACTCCAACTGACTCCTCAGTCAAGTTTTATGTCTTTATACCATGAGTACCTTACCCATGAAGTGCACCCTTCAACGTTTAATGATGTTTCCTTCGTTGTGTCCCTGTTTCATATCCCTCCTATCCGATCTATAAACTTTTACTTAGTCGCGGCAATACATACACACACTCTTTACAGATACACGGGCCAAAGGTTGTGCAGTCCACTGATCATTCAACAAGAGCCAAAGGTTGTACCGCTCATGACAACTCTACACGAGCCGGCTAGTGACCATTCTATCCTGGATTCCTCGAGAAGACGCACCACGCTAGATATGGGGTACAGACTAGGGGGCGTTGCTGATTAATGGTCAGCTGCATCCCAATAGGAAGTATCCCGTGTCGGACACAGGTACAGAGCATTGAAGACAGCAACATCACAATTACGAAAACACTTGTAATACTAACCTCGAGCCAACCGCGAGTAATCGGTTACATATTACTAACATAGTTATAAGGCAAACATTGTCGAAATATTGAACTCCCGGCCCCGTCAGGTTGACGCCATATGAGCCTTAATAAAAATATATATTTTGGATAAAAAAAAAACTCGAGAACTAATCAAACAAATGGAATTAAACTTAGCATATAGAGTTTTAAGGGATCGATAAACGTTTCTATGGTGGTTCGACACTCCTCTCTCCTCTCTAAGGGGAGGCTACCATACAAATGGAGCACAAATTCCTGCATTACTCGAAAATTAATCAATCAAATGGAGCCAAATTTTGCGAGTGAAGGTTTTTGAATATGAGAAATGTTTATATGATGGTATGACACCCCTTCTTCTTCTTCTTAAATGGCTCTAACTTTCCTAGAGGAACTTCGCCGTCTTAACGTGGTATTACTTGGGGCATTTTTATTAGTACTTAGTTGAGATTTCTATGCCTTGAATGCATTCTGAGTGGCAAGCTCTAGAATACGCGTGACCACAATGCAAGTCGGGGGAGATTTGATTCGTTGAAGAAGATTTCCTCCGACCAAAACGGGAATCGAACCCGAACTCCCGGCATGCTAGGTTTGACACTAACCACTCGGCCATGGGAGCACGGTATGACACTCCTTCCTCCTCTGAAATGGAGACAGGGTCCCGTTAAAATAATACACATATTTTAACCAAACATATTCCAGCCAAACATGACAATTGATTTTTTTAATGTGATAAAACGCACTCCTATATCTTCTTCTATCTATATGAATAAAAATGAATCACCGAATGTGTTGATAAAAGCAAAACTCGAGAAAGGAATTGTCCGATTTAGGGCTGTCTTTATTCTATCATATTTTCTGTATCGAACATTTATTCTATGTTACGGAGAAACATGTTTTTTGCAAGTGATTGAAAAATCTTGAACGATAATTGTGTCTGAAAATAGTCTGATATTATAATGACGAGTTTTGGTAGAAGTACTAGGAATTTTATAAGGTCATTTTAAGGGGTAGATTAGAAAATCAATCAATGAACGATTCTGCGATTGGACCTATGAACGTACGCTTAGTAAAAAAACGTGAATTTGATAACGAAAAATAAATTTTTGGCGGGACGAAGTTGGCCGGGTCAGCTAGTATAGAATAAAAACGTCTTTTTGCAGAATCTTGTATCCACTAATTGGTACTCATCAAATGAATTACACTTCGATTCCCGTTCTTTTCCGTGGGATTTTTTCCAGAAGAAAGTTTTGTCGACCTGTACTACATAGCGTTCTTTGTACTTGTCGCTTAGAAGATACTCAGAAAAACAAAAAAAGGAGGGAAAAAGTTTTGAAAAATGTAATGAGTCTCCTCTAAAGAATAATATGCTGAGTAGATACTAAACCAAGCGTAAGCTTTGAGACAAAGAGGATATTTTCTCTATTATTTCCACCGTTAAAGTAGTATACACCTGAAATATTTTTAAAATTTGATTTCCGCTCTTTGCTTTCCTTTACACATCACTATATTTAGTGTCATAACATTTTTTTATTTAACAATAGCACTTGTATATGTGTTGCTTGTTGACTTGGGTTCGTTTTTATAAATTAATTTGTTTGAAAGGAGTAATGTATATATATATAGGCTTGTGTAAATGTTTGTAGAAAAAATTGCGTGTTCACAATCTACAACTAATACGTAGTGTTCATATTTTCTGCTACCTTTTCTTCATCATGCTGTTGTGGTACGTGTTGTTATTATTATTATTATTCTTGCGGGGATTAATAATCTGTTGAAAAAAGAACTATCGAAACTCAACCGTATAAACGGTTTTCGATCGGCAGTTAAAGCTGTGCCAATTGTCATTTAATGAAAAAAAACACGAAAATCGAAAGGATCTGCTGAATACAGTAATCGTTCGCTAACTGGTCGTGGTTTAACTGGTCTGCTGTTTAACTGGGCGAACGTTAACTGGTTTTTGGACCAGTTAAAAAGCAGAATTTCGTAAACAATCGACGCCATATTCAAATGGAAGATTTGCTGTGAGGGGCATTCGAATGTAATTTTAAATGTTATGAAAATTGACATTAATTCGCACGACAAAAACATTGATTAAACTACAGAAAAATAATTTTCTCAAATCATATGTCATACCTGTTGTTGCACTCAATGCGAAACTTCCATTGGAATCCTTTTGTTTATCCAATTACAGGAACAATACGAATCAAACAATTCATTGAAGTTTCCCTCGATTTTATTTGACGTTTAACATGCCGGACCAGTTAAAACGCGAATGTCGATAAGTGGTCTTCCCTTTTCGCCCAGTTAGTGAATGTTTACTGTACCTATCCATTTATCACAGAATCTCTACAACAAACGGAAGCTCATTTTGTAGAATTTTTTTTTGATTACATTTCTTTTTTTGCAAAAAATTCTTACAGCTATTATAAAAATTGCATCCAAAATTGTTTCAAAAGTGGGGGGTTCGTATATTACTGAACAAAGGCACAATTCTACTTAGTCTTCTGTGAGTCACACCAGTCGATTATTCTGTTCTGAACAAGTTCATTTATACACAACGCGATTCATACGTGAATGATGTAAGAAAACAGATATAGCTGCGAATGTTTACAGTTTACAGTAAATGCTATTAGAAAATTAGATTTTTTTCACAACTACAAAATTCATCGCTACGCTTCCGATCAGCACCATTTGCTGAAGGACTCTCCTCTATTTCAAAAGTTAAGATAATAACACGAATATCAAAGTAATAACAAGAAAATAAAATTAAAAACATACGCTCTGTTTCTCTTTACAATTTTCCACTATTTTATCGTAAAGTAGTTGATAGTGATTTAAATTAGCTCATTTTCTTTATACATTAAAGAAGAAAACTAATATTGGTAATGTATTCCTCACGTTCCGCTTCCACAGCTGCTTCACTTACCCTTCACTTCGCGTGAAATGGGTTTGATCGCCGAAACCTCGGAGGAATGTTAACTTATATCTTCACCAGCTCGACGTAGTTTGCTGGCAGCATTCCCGTGAGCCCTGTCCGTTCGACGCGACCCGTCATCCAGCCGGAGTCGATCGAATTCACCTCGATAATAAGATCGCCCTCGGTGAAGCCAACTTCGTCACTATCCTGGGCCTCGTAGTCGTACAGTGCTCGATAGACGCGCTGCGGAATTGAAAAAAAAGGTACTCGTTACGAAACAGTGGAAAAGTTGGAAAACCAAGCCGGAACAGCTTGAGGAATGTGGAATGGATAAATTTTACGTGACTTCTCATGCATTGATACCAAACAGTGAAATTTTGGAATGCAGTATAAAACCAAAACTAGGTCAATCGAACGCGTTTAGTCGTTTCGAATACTGCAATGAGGTTTTTGCTGTTACTACTTCTGACATCAACTAACCAATTCAGTGGCGTAATATCTGTGATCGACAATACGCCAAGGATAGCGGAAAATGGTAAGTCTGATGATGATAAACGCATCATGATATAACAACAAAACTTGGTCTCGACAGGAGGAAATGATATACAAGTCGACATCCGTGGTGCTGTAACATCTAAGTCGGTTACTATGAAAAACAGCAGCATCGAGACATCTTCAAGTAAGTTTAATGTATGCGCTGATTGTACTATTAATATGAGCGCCCTAATTACAGTACGATGTGCACCGCAAGAGGAACTGCAACTATATGTACCACATTGTGAACCAACGTGTTCGAAAAGTTGCGTTCAATCGGCTCGTCGTTCGAAATTGGTCCACAAACCAACATGTGTGTGCAAGGCGGGTTATGTCCGGCACAAGAAACGTTGCATTAAATTGAGCCAATGCCCAACATGTGGCCCGTATGCAAAATACAGCAGTTGCACCCCCTGTTGCGAATCGACCTGCACTTTGGACTGTTCGGAGGTGCTATGTTTATCACCCTGCGCAGGAAAACCAACATGTCTCTGTCAGCCCGGTTACGTCAAGCACAAAGGAGCATGCATCAAGAAGGAAATGTGTCCTTCCCGGTGAGAAACCACCGCCACAAACATTCGAAGCTACTTACAACTTTTCCCATTGATTTCGAGGCTGGAATCGCCGTCTGCGCACCGCCGTATTGCTGAGGTGGTTGAATAAATTGTGACTGTTTTTGTTGCTGTTGCTGAAGCTGCTGCTGCTGCTGAAGGTGTGCTTGTCTCATGAGCTGCTGTTGCTGATAGAGTTGCTGCTGTTGCTGGTGATGTTGATGAGCTTGCTGCTGCTGCTGCTGCTGATGGTACACATTTTGCTGTTGAGTCTCTGAAATCGAGCCATAGTAACCATTTACCGGGTCAATTTCGTTCACGGAACCGACTTTTCGATTGTTATTTGCGGTCACTGAAAAATAACAGGAGTACTAATTAGAGCGGATTTAACTTTTGGTGGATTCTATAAAATATTAAATTTAATTATTATATTACTTAAATTTGTACCATAAATTTGCTTATCAAAAATAGATGTTACAGAGAACGATTTTGAAAAATATATTAGTCGAAAAAATTAAACAATTGTAGATTATAACGAGTAAGGAGTAATATTCTATCGAAGCCCACGATGAGCGACAGGCTGGGGTTTGAGAATCGGTGATTATGTCATCCAAAGTTGCATACTGAAAAACATCCCAGTTCGCTTTCGTGACCAATCATTGATCTTTAAAAGCTATAGTTTGGGTAAAGAAAGTTGTGGTCGTTGTCCTATCCCGACCAGCGGCCACTACATCCAGGATACAAGAAACCCTCTGAAATGATAGATAGCTAACTCTTCCTGGATCTTCGGTCATATACCCGAGCCTCTGCAGAACATAAAAAACATTTAACAGATCTGATACTTTAATAATTGACGAAACATAAGGTTGGTGCAGACTTTGTAGACTAACCGAAAATCAACAAACACAGAAAAAACAAAACAGGGGTGACATTGCGTATTTCGAAACGAGTAACTCGTTTCGAGATAATTCAAACTTGAATCGAATTGATTTTAGTATTATGGTCTTAGGTATTATGTATCTTTCGAGTTAATATTTTCAGTGTACTAGATTTCGAGCAAAATTTGTCTCGAAGAGAAATGTCAAATTTTTGGGTTTGTAAACAAAGCAAACTTCACGGCTATTGCAAACATCAATGCCGAAAAACAAATTTAATTTGAAATTATATTAAAATTGTGATTAAAAAGAAAAGATCGCGAAATGTTTTTTTTACGACAGTGATAGTGAAGAAGAGAGCACGCTTATTCCACAGAGGCGTGGGTTGAGGGATAAAAGTGACTCTCTTTCGCTTAGTGAAAATGAGTGAGTTTGTCTTTTATACGTTTCCGATATAAATGATAATAATTATTCTTTTGTTCCAAAGTTTCGGCAGTATATCAGAATTAGTCGAGAAGCATTTAAAAATATTTTGGATACAACCGTGTTTCAAACAACTTTCAGAAGCACTGCTACTCTTGCAGCTTTGGAATAAGCAACCGTTTTGAATCTTCTGGCTTCTGGTCGTTCCAAATTAATGTAATGAAGGAGAAATTTTTTTATTTGATATGGCGCAACCAAGAGTTTCATCAGCGTTCAATGAAATTATTCCACTTCTGGAAAGAAGCTTATGCGAAAAATGGATCGAATTGGATACAACATCGTTTAATGAAACAAAGCAATATTTCTTCGACAAATTCAAGATACCCGGTGTATTAATGGTACTCATATACCAATTCTGAGGCCTACGGAAAATGAACAAATATGCTGCAAATGTGACGCTTATTGTATTTTTTGACGTAGGACTACGTCTTACATTAAGGGTGCCAAATCAGAAAACAGGTCACGTTTTTATGAAATAAAGTTAATGTTAATAACTATTTTTGCTGCGAATGGATTTTAATGATTTGCATACCAATCGAATCAGAAATTTTCTAAGATTTGTTTGATATGCTATATATTACAACCCCATAGTCTGTATATGGTTTAAATTGATGAAAATTGAAAGCACTCCCATTTCCCCATACATTTGTTCTGTCCATTTGTGTGCTTTCCCGAACAGAGCTGTCAATAACGAGCAACTTATGCAACCGCTAGAATAGAAACAGTCGGAGACGAATGAATCGTTGGATTTAAAGTCTCCGTAAACAAAAGAAAAAAGAAGAAGAATAGAATCAAAGAAGGGGGATAGCGAAAAGAGAATATTTGCGAAGTAAGTAAGTATTGTAATTTGAGGAATTTGAGAAAAATTCTCAGAATCTTTCTGTGCCCGAAACAACAAAGGTCGCTTATTCTGCTCGTTTTGTGTTTTATGTTTCCCCTCGAGCTGTAAACGTTAGCGAATATTTCACTTGAAGTTTATCGCTGCAACTTTGTGCATCTGTTAGACGTGTGTTTGATGCTTGTTGAATGGCGATACACGGAAGATGCCTCTCGTTAAATACTCAGTGCAATGCGTGCATTGATATAAAGAAACAAATTGCAACACATGACCAATTAGTGTGTTGTACTCGCAAAGGCAAGAAAGCATCGTTGCTTCTCTAAATGATTCTACAAAACCACGCAAGCCATTAAACCTTTTCTGGGTCCCCGGAACTTTTCACTTAAGAGTTATTTATGAACTTTCGACGTATTCGCAAATGATATCCGAAATGATGAACAAAAAAATTTTAAAAAAAGATTGCGTAGTCCTACGTCCTAAGCGGTCGTGTCTCGGATACAACCCCGTGGATTTTTTGTGATTCCATAGTGCTGAAATAAAACTATTGTATTTATACTCACATACTTGTACAAATAGACGTCAAAACCAAAGGAAATGCAATTGAAATTTTCTGTGATGTAAAGTTTAGTATTAAAATCAACGTTTCACTAGCATTTTCCCATACGACGATCATCCATTTCTTGTCGAGACATTTGTTCTCGTTTCGAGTTTAAAAATGCTCGGACACAATGTTACGTAATGTCAAACTTTGCTCGAAACTCTACTACTGCCTTTTTCCATTCGCTTGTTTCGAGCTAGCTTCGAGATTCATAATAGCGGAAGTGATCGAAATGAACAAGAATCACTCGATTCGAAATGCGCAATGTCACCCCAGATTTCAACACGGAACGGTGTTAACCGAACGCACTCTCAAACTACACATTTCTAAATACATCTTATCGACTCCCATTAGGGACTGCCGAAGAACATTGGAGCCAGTTATCAGCAGAGGATGTTAAAAATCGTTTCGACAATTCTGAGGTTGAAGCTATGAGGCGAACCAGCTCAGGAGGCTAAAAGCCTACTAAATAAGAAATTAAAAAGGGAGGCTGAAGCAAAATTGAATCCAGTTCAAAATCGATGAAAGCAAAATAAAAGCAATAATCGATACAAAACGCCAAAAAACACCGTTCCTGACTTCCGCATAATTCACTTTGAAAAAATGCACTACAAAAAAATCTACAAATAAATGAATAATTGAATAAAATATGATTTGTCGACTATTAAATAAGCGATGTTAAAAAAAAAACAATGGGAGGCGCCACCAAGGAGATAATTAGTGACATCATTTGGTTTGAACCAAGCAAATTTTCCGTAATTCCATAAATTTTGTTCCCATCGAAGTATGCTCCCTAACACAGCCATCTAAAACCAAGGTGCCTGGAGAAGCCAACAATAGTCCCACGTCAACCATGCGGTTATATCATAAATATAACCCACCCATTTTATACTCGATAGTGTAATCTTTATCTGATTCGAAGACACGAAGCCAGTTTTAAAATGTTAAAATTAGGGTGAAATTTTCCACATTATGTTATTTAAATACGTATTCCTGACTCTTATTTAAGCATTGTATAGACACATTTCCGACATTTACGCGATTTTTTATTCGGGTTTTTTTAACGCGGATTTTCGAATGAACGCGTTTTTTTACGAGGTACGTATCCCCTGCGTGAAAAAAACTTGAGTGTATTATCTCTGGCGCCTTCTTAACTCGTAAACGAAGCTCAACGCCGTTAGCGTGAATAAGGTGCATCTTGAAATGCAGTGGTTTTGGGAGCCTCCTGTAGATCATAGACGTTGTTGGTATTTATTGAAAGAAAAAAAATATAATTGAATGAAAAAACTCCAGAAAATATTTTTTTATTCAACTTTATTCAGTTTTAATAGTAATTTGATTCAGCTACCTCATTGATTCTCGTTCTGTCAGACCTATGCGCGAGTATAGGAAGGTTAATGATGGTGCAGAACGACATGATCGATCATGGGCATCGAGCAAGAGCACCTGACGAAATATGGGATTGAACATGTAAAATTAGGGGGCACAAACAGTACCACATCAGGATGAAAACGGACAACACAGGAAACCGGAGGCAGGATATAACAGGTAAAGATTAACAGGAGAAAGTAAATAGGAAACAAGAGACACGAGACAAAAGACAAAAATACAAGAAGACAAAAGACAAGAGTCAAGAGACAAAACTAGAAGAAGACAAGTGCATTAGAAGACAAGAAGATAAGAAAACGAGAAAAAGATGATGAGACGACAAAATACAAGAGTAAAGAGACAAACATACGAGAAGACGAGAAGAAAGAGGACATGAGGAACAGAAGACAAGAAGATAAGAAGACAAGAGGACAACATGGCACGAGGACAAAAGACGAGATTCAAGAGACAAATATACAAGACAAGTTGATAAGACGGCAAATGGACAAGACGTCAAGAAGGGCAAGAAGAAAAGAGAACAAGAAGTCAAGAAGATTAGAAGACAAAAGGATAAGATGACAAGAGGAAAAAATACAGGAATCGAAAGACAAAAATACAAGAAGACATGAGAACAAGGGGGTAAAATAACAAGACGACAAGAAGGCAAAAGGGAAAAATTAGCAACAAGAAAAGAGGATGAAAAGACAAGAAGATAAGAAAACAAGAAGACGAAAGACAAGAGTAAAGGTGCAATAATACAAAAAAAACGAGAGTTCAAGAGGAAAAGAAGATAAAAAGACAAACGGACAAGATGACTAGAAGACAAAATACAAGAGTCAAGGGGCAAAAATACAAGAAGACAAGACGGCAAAAGGATAAAAGGACAAATAGGACATGAAAAGAGGACATGAAGACAAGAGATCAAGAGAACAAGAGAACAAGAGGACAAGGGAACGAAAGGACATGAGGCCCAAAGATCAAGAGATCAAGAGAACAACAGGACAAGAGGACATGAGCACAACAGAAGAAGAGAACAAGAGGACAAAATTTTTAAAAACCAATTCAATCCAATATATTAAATGCGCAACAATATTTACAGAATTCGAGAGGTACAGCTGAATAATGGTTTTAAAAATTATTGACGAAGTTTTATACGAACGGATAATTTTGTGTGGACAGTTTATTGCAGTTTTTATTTATATTTTTTTCTATGAATACTTTACCTGACGAAGTTTTTTTAACGGATTATACAGTGTAGAATCATATTTCGAGTTTCAGGTTGCTGTCATCATATGTACTGAATTTCAAAATAAATCGGAGAGGGTCGGGCCAGCGGCTTGTCCATTTGGCGTGGAATATACGAAACAAAGTTGTGTACGTATAACCGTGAATAACTCGAGAACGGATCGTCAGATTTGAGCTGTTCTTATTTTGTTTTGTTCGTGACCGACTATAAAAAAAAGATGCGGCAAGAAAAATAGGAAAATTTTGGAAATTCAAAAAAAAAAAACGATTTTTTACATGTTCTGCAATGAAAAATGTCCAATTGGAATTCGCGTTGACGGCACTGAGCATCATGGTCCATTGTTGTGAGCCGAAGGTGATAATGGAATGAAGCTCAACTTTTTCATATTGAATATGTATTCTACGTAATAAAGTTACAGGACTATGTGTTTTAATAATATTGAATTAGCACCAAATTACAATTTCCATTCAAATTTGAACAATATCATAATATTATAATATTGTTAATATTGGTCCTGCTGTTCTGATAGAGTTATTTGATTCACATCAAGGTATACGTCGATGTTATTTCTTGATCATGGAGAGTAGAGTAGTTTTACTGGTCCTCTTTTTCCTTCGTCATATCACACTGATTCGTTGTTTTAAGTAATCATATTAAGAATTATTACAGTCGTCATTGGAAGTTTTTGGAACATTGATTATTTCTCTGAAGTGATTGACGTTTAAAAATATGATGTGCATTTGGGGATCATATCGTATAATTTCGAGGATGATAATTTGAATTTGTTGATATTGGATATTCAGCATTCGTGAGACATGCTGCCACCATTCAGAAGCTTGAATATTTGTTCAATATTTGGAGTCGCAACGCACGAAGATTAGCGAAACGCCGTCGAATCAATCCGTTCGATAGCACCGCATTGAAGCAAATAAACCGCCTCGGGAACATGTGTCGCGAATTCGTGCAGGACGAACGCAGAAGGAATAGGAAACACATGTAGCTCCTGAACGACTGAGGAAGCAGCTCAATAACGATCTGCAGGGTTAACCGTAAGGCGTCATTTTCCAATAAATATGAACAGCGAACTGTTTCCCATTTTTTGACATAGAACTACGTCTTTCATTTCTGTATTGTGGTGTAAGCTCAAAGTTTCGAACCCGAGAGCGTTACATATGGAGTGTGAGGTTTTGAACTTTAATACCTCTTCACCAGCTGAACGGATTGGGATGATAATCACTTCATTCGAAAGATAAAATTTCTAAAAGTTATATGCATGTTACTTATTGACCCGAAAACTTGTTTCAATAGCTTAAAAATTGCTTTGAAAACAGGTTCTTGAAATCATACAAATCTGTATATAAGCAAGTGCCCGTTCGGGAATCCACTAATTTATCATTGTGCAGCGATTGATGTTCGATCTCCGGAATGTGCCTCCCTAACACAGACTTCAAACCCAAGGAGCCTGGGGAAATCGGCGTTGTGAAAATATAAATATATGCAAACTAGTTTTATACTCGCATGCAATATTTTTTTTCTTCAGTGTAAATTAAATGTTGTTTTGATATTTTTAATGAAAACTTAAACCATTTGCTACATTTATTTCTTCGACCAAAATTGTTTGGATCTTTTAGTTTTCAAGTTAGCAATTTTTGTAGAAATTCTGCAAAACAAATGTTGACCCTATTCAAGAAGCGTTCTAATTTTTTTAAATCTCAAGTATGCAAAGTTGCTTGAATTCTAAATGTCTTTATATCGCGTTTCCCTGCTATCTGAGATGGCACTACCAACGGCCAGTCGAGTTGGCATGAAATCCGTCAAAAGATTGGTAGGAAGTGTCCCAATTGACTGGTGCAAAAATCCCGTGAATTCATCAAGAAGTTACGTAGTAATAGCGCTCAAAATCGGACGTTGATTTTGATTTTTGACTTCCAAATGGGGGAAATTTTGATAACCAATTCGAGTTCTGGGGAATCAGCAGTTGACTATGAACTTGGGTAGTCGGCTACCATGAGATCTTTTTACATATATGACGATACGATATAGGACATACTTTTCGTAGCGTTTCAACGAAACAAAAATACGAAGTAGGGAATGTGAAACATCTGTGCACAGCATTGCCGTCATGGAAAAATCCAAGCACAATACCAAACCAGGATCAACCTTATCATTTCTATGCGGGGTGGGTGCAGTACAGGTGCTTTACATATAAACTACTGAACAGGAAGAATGTACATTGCACAAATGGAAACATGTAATGAGCCGATGTAATCGGGGAAAGTACCACAAGCTACTCTCAATACTGGATGATATACGTTAAAAAAATTGCTTCGTCTACTTACTGTTTCCAGAACTGTAGATCAGTGTCGCACTCTGTCGATTTGGTTGTGGGATATTCCGAGGCCCATCAGTGAGAGGATCATAGTCAGCAATCTTTCCGATACCACCGCCACCGCCGCCGTTATTGACATTGCCATTGTTATACTGGTATTGCTGTTGTGCGTATTGCTGCTGCTGTTGACCGTTGTATCGCTGTTGCTGAGGATGCTGCCCGTAACCACCGTCACCTTGTAGTTGCGCATGATGATGTTGCTGCTGCTGCTGCACGTGATGATAATTGTGAGTAGCACCATTGCTTCGTTCATTGCCGCCTCCGCCACCACCACCAACTCCGGCCTGCTGGTTGTTGTGGTGATAGTGGCTGTTGTAGTTGTTGTTGTTGTTCACCATCGCAGCGTTTGGGTTAGGCCTAGCATAGTTATCATACGGATCATAGTATTTCTGGTTGTTGATCACACTCCCAGACGGTGTCTGGGAACTCTGCAGAACAGTTTGACGCACTACCTCGGTGGCGTTGGTGCTACTATTACTGCTACTATTGCTATTGTGATGGTAGTGGTTCGATTGCTGCTGTACTTGCGACTGCTGTTGGTAGGCCTGCTGAGGAGTCTGCACATTACCGTAGGCCGATTTGCTGTAGTTATTGTTGGTTGGATAGCCGCCACCTTGTGATGATTGGTAGTTGTTCTGGTTCTGATTCAGATTGCTCAGGTTGTGCTTGGTGAGCGTTGAAGTCGGCGTGATTTGAGCCTGCTGGGAAACAGCTGCCGTTGGGTTCGTTGGAGCCGTTGCGCTCGGTCCCATGGAGGACAATGATGAAGTGGAACCGGTTGCCGACGCCTGTGACAGTGAGTGTGATGCAGGTGCTACCACGGATGGTGGTGGAGGTGGTTGATAGTGTGGCAGCGACTCAGCCGCCAATTGCTCGGAAAAATATTCCGATTCCAGCTCGTTATTATCTGCGGGGTGTGTGGATTTTTACCACGATGAATTGGAGTGGCGATTTGGCAAGGGTGGTGGTAATGTTTTGTGGCATGAGGGCGTGGTGTGATGATACGGTTGTGGTGTTTGTTAATGGCGTACAAACAACGACAACGTGATGCATTATGGAAAGAAGCAAAAAGAAGCATATTAAAAAGGCGTTTGAGATACATCAATTGCTATTTTTTTTGGGAAAATATACAGGTCGGTAGCTAGCTGCGACATCGAAAGGGAACATTGATTCTCACCAATGTAGCTACATACATACGTACAACATGGATGAAAACTAAAGAGGATCAAATGGATCGGTACACATGTTTCTGGCAAATCTACACTGAGCGAAACAACAATAGGACCACCATGTTTTTTACATTGTTTTTACAATATTCTAAATTACGATTCAAGTTTCTTATATCTAATAATCTGTTTATACTTTCCCAACTTTAAGAACCATTATGGGTAGGGGTGGTTGTGTCCCATTCACCTGAATACCATTCACCCGAAACACGTCTACTCGAAGCACATTTACCCGAATGCAACACACAGCCGAATGACATTCACCCGAATGCGACAAATACCCGAATGGACATTTACCCGAATGTATCAAATACCCGAATGCGACATTTACCCGAATGCAACATTTACCCGAATGAAGAGAGAAAAATTTCGACAAATCAGATTATGAGTTTTGTCGAATCTCCTGTTACGAAAATGAGAAATTGTAATGAGGAAATTCGAAAAAGATGTTGAAGACCTCGCTGTGTCGTTTTCAGAAATTAATGTAAGCACAATTGACATGCCGTCTTCTTTCCTTTCCGTGTTGCCCTTTGAGACCAAGAGATCATGCAGAAATGAGCATCGGTTATGGAATATTTCAAAAACTAAACAGGTAACTTTAACATAAAAAAAATAAATGAAAATGTGAAAAGAATATATAAGAAAAAAAATGGTACTTACGTATTTACCACCGTGGCGCAGTTTTTATCATGAATTTATTATTTCGTGATGAAATTTATTCTGAGATCAATGTAATGGGGGCGAAGTCCTCATTTCACGAGGATAACTAGCCGAGTCGACCGCCGACCCGCCGCTCGGAAGCGGCGGCCTCTCACAAGCAAACCTGTGTTCCACCGATTGCCCGGTTTGTTCGAAAAATAGGAGACGATCCTTTAGTCAGGTCCGATCGAGCGTCAGCGAGCGTCGGACGGCATACGTTTACCTGGTGCATTACGTTTGCCCGATTTATTATGCATGCCATGTATTTTGATCTCAGAGTAAATTTTACTGCGAAAATATAAATTCATAATATAAATTGCACTTCAGTGCCATAATACGTATGTACCAAAATTGTCAGCTTTCTTTTAACTCGACTGTGCGTGTCTCTGTGATATTGCTATTATGTATTTTTATGCGTTATAGGAATTTATTCAAAGAAGATGATATAATTGAGTGAAAAAACTCCAGAAAATATTTTTTCTTTAACTTCATTCAGTTTTAATAGTCATTTAATTCAGCCACCTCATTGATGCTCGGTCTGTCAGACCTATGCGCGTGTATAGGAAGGTTAAGTAAATGGGCTGCGCCATCCATATGAATGGACAAACTTCATAATACTTTATATAACTCCATTCTTTCACTTTTCATTATTTTGAAAAGGATTTTATTCAACTCTACTATTTCTCAAATTGACCAATACCCACAAAATGAACGTAATATGATCTTCATATAACACTGATCAGAATTAATTATACAAATACTTCCTGATAATAAAATTTGCGTATTGACGAATTTCATGCCAACTCAACTGGCCGTTGGCAGCACCATCTCAGATAGCAGTGAAACGTTGCGGGTGTAAAGACATGGATCATTAAAGCAACTTTGCATACTTCAAATATTCGAAAAATAATTAGACTACTTTTTGGAAAAAGCCAAATTTTTTTTTCTTAATTTTTTACAAAAAATTATAACTTAAAAATTATGATACCTCATGTCAAAAGATGAAATGTAGGAAATTGTTTGAATTTTTACAAAGAAATACCAAAACATTATTGGAAAAAAATTTCGCTGGAAAAAAAGTCATTTTAAAAATTAAAATTCATTTTTCTCAAAAACGTATTTTTTTTAAATTTTATTTCAAAATATATATATATATATATATATATATATATATATATATATATATATATATATATGAATAGCTCTTAAAATTTCCAACAAGATGTCCATACATCGGAAGATGAGCACTTTTACAGGGGAAAAGTTTTACTAACAACAAGAACAATTTTCTTTGAAAAAAACACAACTGATCCTAATTTTGTTTAAAGTCAAGATAGCTTTATAGTATATTCGACAAAGTTTTAGATCTTATTAAAATATAAACTTTTGTCGAAGATGTCAACTTTCTATCTGTTATAGTTTTCGAAATATAAATTATTTTTGTATGAAGACTTCTGAAAAAAATTATGTTTTGCTCGTAAAATTTTTGTGTGTAAATTCTCACGTTTGACATGTTCTTGACATGTTTCTAAATAGAGAAAAGTTAGCAAAGCCTGTAAAATGTTACGTATTAAATATTAATAATATTATTTCAAAGAAAAAAATTAAAAAGTTCTTGTTCGAAAAACTTTTTCCGTGTAAATGTGCCTATCGTCTGATGTATGGAAAACTTGTTGGAAATTTTAAGGGCTATTTAGATCTATTTTTTCAGAATTTTAAAAGCATATGTTTTTGAGTAAAATGAATTTCAATTTTCAAAATATTTTTTTTTCAATGAAATTTTTTTACAAAAAATTCTTTGATAATTTCAATGAAAACCTAAGTGATCTCCTACATTTCATTCTCTGACCAACTTTTTGTAGATCTTATAGTTTTTAAATTAAGATTTTTCGTAAAAAAGTTGAAAAAACTAAAAATTTAAAAAAAACTACAAAAAAATCTATCGGACCTACAAAATTTTAGTTAAAGAATGGAATGTAGGAAATTGTTTTGGTTTTCATTGAAAATTATCAAAGAATTTTTTGGAAATTTGAAAATTCAAATTCATTTTTCTCGGAAACATATGCTTTTAAAATTCTGAAAAAATAGATATAAATAGCCCTTAAAATTTCCAACAAGTTTTCCATATATCGGACGATGGGCACATTTACATGGAAAAAGTTTTTCGAACAACACATTTTTCATGTTTTTCTTTAAAAAAAATGCTATTAATGTTCAATTCGTTACATTTTTATATATAAATTATCGCATTTTAAACATATGTTCCAAAAACTTTTGAGAAAAAAGAATTTTAATTTTTGAAATAACTTTTTTGTCAGAGAAATTTTTTTCCAAATTTTTTTTGTGAAAATTTCCTACATTTCAACCTTTCACTAGAATTTTGTAGGTATCATAGTTTTTAAGTCATAATTTTTGGTAAAAAACTTAAGAAAAAAAATTGACTTTTTTCAAAAAGTAGTCTAATTCTTTTTCGAATATTTCAAATATGCAAAGTTGCTGACCCATGTCTGTACACCAACAACGTTTCACTACTATCTGAGATGGTGCTGCCAACTCCTAAGATGAGTTGGCATGAAATTCGTCTATTATTCGAATATATCATTTTTTCGGGCAAGTGGTGCATTCAGGAAGAGCTTACACTCGGGTAATTGTTACATTCGGGTAACTGTTACATTCGGGATATACTTGCATTCGGGTAAATGTCACATTCTGGTAAGTGTCAGTTAGGGTAGATGTTACATTCGAGTAGCTGTCGCATTCGGGTATTTTTTACATTCGGGTGAGTGGAATTCGGGTGAATGTCTTTCGGGTAACGGTCTTTCGGGAGAGTGGGTTTCGGGTAAATGTGACACAATCGTAGGGATACCATCCGTCCTGATTTTTTCATATTCTTCGAGTTGATTTCTCTTCAAATGTGTCACGGAAGTGTCATTTTACCGACTAATTGCGCCGTTAGTATCCTTGTTTCCTTGAAGGACGTATTGATTATGACACTAAATGCTGCCTATGTAGTTCATACGTGTCGGTGGTTATTAGCTATATGCACATTTTGTTAGTTCATCGAAACAGTAGTTTCAAATCAACAAAGAACCATTATAGATGAATCTGATTTGGGAAAGCATATCCAAACACCGAACAGCTGGATACAACTTTCCATGTAAATGACTTCCAAGACCTTTGGCCAAACGGTTCAGGATCGGAATGGGCCGATAATTTTCCCCCATGAGCATAGTATTTTGCTGCATAGTTCTTGAAGAAGGATGATGGAATATAATCCGGACCAGGACTTTTCGATGCAACAACCAAACGAAGAGCTACAAAAATATATGGGTACGACTGAAGTGAGGCTGTTGCATGAGAATATTCTAGCTTGATAATTGATCAATTGCATTGATTACATCATGCTCGAAAAGGCTACGGAAGAATTCAATAAAAAGATTCGCAGGATAGGCACTGGTGATGGAATTTTGGCTGCCAAAAGCTACGTCTCGAGGAATACCAGGTGATTTTTGACGAGCGTTCGCAAACGACCAGAAAGATGATGGATTATCTCTGAGGCCAGTCTGAGGTCGATCAATATACGCCCTGAAGCAAATTTCATGCAGACTGCTGTACTCGGCTCCTGTGAGCTGCACATCATATTTTTTTGACGTAGGACGTAGGTAGGTAGGTAGGTCTTTCATTTCTTTACTGGTGTTCAAAGTTCAAAGTTTCGAAAACGAGGACGAAACGTATGCCGTAGCAACAAGACATTGAGCGTTAATACCTCCTAAACAACTGAACGAAATGGTATGATAAACACTTCGTTCGGAAGATAAAGTGTCTACGCGTTATATGCTTCTTACATATTGAACCAAAAACATGTTTTAATAGCTTCAAAATTGCTTTCAAAACAGGCTATTGAACTTACACGAATCTGTGTATAAGCAGGTGCTCGCTCGAAAATCCACTCCTAGTGGGTTACCATCCACGCCAACTCTTTCACCTCATTCTTCTTCAACTGAGGATCTTTACAGCATGCTTGCAAGTCTGTTTTTTTAACTAGATCGACAGACTAGATGCTGTTGCAATAAACAGAAACAAGTGCAAGTCATGTTACATTTTTATTACAACCATGGATTGGTCATCTTTAAGGCTACTTAATTGGAATGCCTGATTGCTCAAGAATAAGGTCATCGAGTTCACTGACTTATTGGTGCAAACAGCATCGACGTAGCTATCGTTATCGAGACGCATCTTAAACCGCATATTATCCATCGAGTTCCGAATTATCGTCTATTAAGAATGGATCGTACTGATTCTGATGGAGGAGGTGTTGCCTTAGCCATCATAAATTACATCATATATCGACTTTTGCAACATCATCGGGGCGGAGATCACAACATCGATTGGGCCTATTATCATGATTGCGGTCTACTATCCCAAACAGACACCAGCCAAAGATCAAAATCAAAAGCTGACTCGAATCAGTCGAAGTACGTCATCGGCGGGAACATTAATTTTCGACATCAGTTCTGGGGAAACCAAAGGAGGAATCAAAATGGAGTAACTCTAAATGATGATCTACAGTGTGGACACTACAGGATTCTTAGTACAGCGAATATACAATGGTATATTCGGTTAACCAAGATTATTCAGGCCAGAATGATTGATCTCCGTAACAAAAAAAAATTGCAAAAGATATTAGCAGACTTCCGAACAACTCCAAGCCATTTTGGAGGCTCGCTAATATTCTCAAGACCAAATCTGTTTCTATCCCTCCTCTTCTTCAACCTGATAATTCAGAACGATTGATAACACCATCCATTTGGTTAGTTCACACAATCTTGGCCAGAACATTATAAGTCCTTTTGAAGATATGGTGAATGATATTGTAATAACTATTGACAATATTCGTTCTATTCCACAGGAGAATTAAATCATCTCAGCTGAAGAGGTGATATCAGTTATACGCTCGTCGAAGAATATGAAGGCTTGAACATTCAGTTGAAACATCTCAGTTCCAACGTATATAAAATTATGGCTTCTGTCTTTAACACTTCTATACTCGCGCGAAAAATCGTAATTTGTGTACTTTTGACTACTATTGTGTATTTTCAGGCGTTATTGGTATTTGGTATTTATAAATATTTTTACCTTCAACTTCATTTTGTTTTAATAGTCATTTTATTCAGCAACCTCATTGATGCTCGGTCTGTCAGACCTATGCGCGAGTATAGTTAACCTTAGACTGTCACTTAGCTGTTAACCTTAGACTGTCACTTAGTTACTTCCCCTTGTGTTGGAAGCTAGCGAAAGTGATCCCTATACTAAACCAAGGAAAAGATATTTCTTCTTCAAAGAGCTATCAACCAATTAGTCGTCTTTCAACCTTTTCGAAGTTATTCGAAAAAAATATTTTAATGCGTATTCTTGCTTTCGCAGATGAGCAGTATATATTCTTGGATGAGTAGTTTGGATTCCAAAAAGGCTGCTCTACCATTCACCAGCTTCGTAGGGTATACAGTATAATCAGACAAAAAAACATTAGTTTCAAAATTATTCGCCATGGCACTTCTGGATATTGAAAAAGCATTTGATAATGTTTGGCATAATGGCCTCATTCACAAACTTCAGAACTTTGGGTTTCCCACATACTTGATAAAAATGATCAAAAAATATTTTTCTGGTAGCGTTCAATGTTCAACATTCATCGGGAAAATGCATTATGAATGTAGGTGCACCACAATAGATCAAATAAGACTAGCTTATTGGCTTTAATTCGATATGTCGAACAGCTGAATCGGTTCAGTAGTTCAATAGTTATGCATTTTTGTGGTGGAAAAAAGAAATGATTTTTCGGACCATCGGTTAACTTTGGAAAATCATAGCTCAAGAACAAAAAAATAACGCCTATCTCATTTTGGGATATATTATGTAAAAAATCCTCAGTTTTCAAGAAAAAAATATGAGAAAATATAGCGCCCTTGATCCCGAGACCATGTAAACTGTAAAAAACAAGTACAACCAACAATTACAAAATAAAAATCCAATTTTTTTTCAAATATGACATTTCCCAAAAAAACACTAGCTAATTGACTTTAATATGATATATCGATCATCCAAATCGGTTCAGTAGTTCAAAAGTTATGAATTTTTGGAAGAAAGCAGAAAAAGTCGATTTTTCGGACCACCCCTAAAATGGAAATGGGCACCGTAAAAAAATAAAAAAATACGGTTCTAATATTTTGTGGTAAGGAACAAAACTACCACATTTCACAAAAAACTGAGAACCACTATATCGGTTTGTCATGGAATGGCTGAATACTGGCACGACTTGCGCAGTGATCCCGGAAGTTACGATGAGCAGGGACTTTGGCGGTGGTACATTGATGGAATGGCCTTTTCTTCCGATGAATGCTCCCGTTGGCGTGGATTACAACCAAAATGAAATCGGGGGACTACGTAGAAATGCTAGAGTTTGATTGAACATGGTGAGACATTGATTGGTCCGCACTTGGTTTTTCAGCAAGATAATGCTGCAATTCATAAATCAAAACTAACAAAACAGTGGATCGTTGATCAAAATATAGAAGTTCTGGGATGGCGAGCCTGTTCTCCGGATCTGAATCCGATTGAGAACCTTTGGTCTATACTTGCTCGCAGTGTTTACGAGAGCGGCAAACAGTTTGACAATGTAAACCAGCTCAAATGTCGAATTCATGAGGGTTGGGATCTTACAAGAAACCCTTGAAACACTGTTCTTGTCCATGGAATCGCGTCTAATTTGAGCCATCCTTAAGAATGGCTCATATACACATCATTAATCAAATTAATCACTACATGATAATCATCTGGAAAAAAGCTTGATTTCTGAGGAAAATGTAGGTGGTTTCATTTTTATTTCGCACCCATTTTGACGTAGGACTACGTCTTTCATTAGGGGGTCAAATCAGAAAACAGGTCACGTTTATATGAAATAAAGTTAATGTGATTAACTATTTTTGCTGGGAACGGATTTGGGCGATACACATACCAAACGAATCGGAAATTCCCTAAGATTTGTTTGATATGCTAGACATTACAAACCCCTGGTGTGTAAATGGTTTAAATTGATGAAAACTAGCAGTATTTCCATTTTTCCATACATTTTTTCTGCTCATTTATGAGCTTACCTACCCGTGCCGTCAATATCGAGCAACTTATCGACGAGCAACGAAGGGGAATATTTGCTAGAGTATAAATATTAGTTCTATGCTAAGATAAACTTAAACAGAGTTTCATTTGGTGATCTCGAAGGCAGACATGTTTGCTGGCGAGCGTCGAACGAGAATGAAATGTCTTTCTGAAGGCAGGTTGAGAAAGAGTTTGAAGTAGTTTTCTTCACAAGGACCCTTTTCAGGGCTAGAGACGAATGAGTCGCTTCAAACCATCAATGTATGGCTCTGTATGCATGCTATGTTGAACGCTTGTTTGGTGCTGGTTGGTTTAAGTTGTACGAAAGATACGGTGACAGCGAAAATGGTCATGTCAAATTTCAAAAACCGACCATGTATATTTTGTTTATTGGCCAAAAAAAATGATCTGTGCAAAGTTTCAGCTCGATCGGACATGATTTAGGGGTGTCTCAAAGTGCTCAAAGTTTGATTTTTTCATCCTCGAAAATCTTCCAAAGGGAGAGTAAAGAAAATTTAGAAAATCGATTTTTTTCGATGCCAAATGACTTAAAAATGCATCAAACGTCGAGATCTGGTGTCAATTCGAAAAATAAATTTTGGCAGAAAATCGACCTGTTGCGACTCAATCTGAGAGGCAATGAAGGTATGGAAAAAAATTATTATCGAATTAGAAGAACCGACCATATACATTTTGTTTATTGGTCCAAAAAAATGACCTGTGCAAAATTTCAGCTCAATCGGACATGATTGAGGAGTTTCTCAAAGCACTCAAAGTTTTGGTTTTTTGATTTTGAAGTCCTAAAAAGTCGATTTTCGGCCAAATTTTTTTTTCGTGATAACACCAGATCTCAACGTTTTATGCATTTTTAAGTCATTTGGCATCGAAAAAAAATTTAGATTCTCTAAATTTCCCCCCTTGGAAGATTTTTGAGGATGAAAAAAACAAAACTTTGAGTGCTTTGAGGCACCCCTAAATCATGTGCGATTGTGCTGAAACTTTGCACAGATATTTTTTTTGGGTCAATAAACAAAATGTACATGGTCGGTTTTTGAAATTCGATGATGAAATTTTTCCCATACATCTATTGCCACCCTAACGAAAGATGTCTAGAGATGCGACTCCACTGAGGCAATATTTAACACATTAAGGACTGCACGTTTTGGGGCTAACTTAAACACTTCATTTGTTTGGCTTCCACGAATAAGATCGTTTCCTTTGGTGTGGATGAGACGAAGGCGAGCCATCGGTAGGCCTTGTTAAATTATTGGCAAACCAAGGATTTAACCTTCAAGTGTAGAAAACACGGGTTATTCCATGATCCATCCGTAACAGACGGAACGCGAAATACGAGAAATCTCGTGAGCGGTCCAAAATGTGTTAATAACATGTAGCATGATACTCCATACTTGAAAGTATTGCCATTGTTGTTGTTTACAGGCGATGCCAAATATAGATTGATGTAGTTATCAAATGTGGAACAATGGTGCTGGTGCAACAGGTATATAATCACTTGTAGTCGAGTTATGCCAAACCACCGAAAACCACCGGAACAGCGTTCGAGATCAATTTTCAATGCATTGAAATAAAATGCGACATACGACATAAGCTTGTTGGTTGTTTTGCTAGGACAATAATGAATCATCAATTGATTCTACAATAAAAAAAAACAAATTCAGGGTGACCAAACCATTCTACTAAACATAATAACGTCCGAGGTTAAAACAAGCGACTTGAACAAAATAACAGAGTAGTCCTACGTCAACAATGCGATCATATCTTGGACACAACCTCTTAATATGGGATTTCTGGGATTCAAAGAGAAGTTTTTTCAAGCTGGATTTATCTGTTACACAACCAAGAACATCATTGAAACGACGCTCAATCATACATCTGTTATTGAGGGAAAAAATGGAAGGTGCTATTTTTATTTCGTTCAGTGTACATGATTTGAATCTACGACGGAAAAGAACTAGACATACTGTAATCCGTTCTCTCTTCCTGTGAATAAACTTCCGGATCGATTGGGAAGTGACACAGCCAGGGAAGCTAAATTTTGTCATGGGACTTTTTTAGGCTCCGCATTTTGTACTCAATTCGGTATGTTTTAGCCAAAAATCCAATACCAAGAAGTGTAATTATATAGCTGATGACACGACAAGAATTTTGAATTTTCCTAGAGGAAACAAAAAAATCGTAAATCCTAAACTTTTTATTGGCGGAACGCCTTCTCTTGAGGAAGCGCAACAATGATGTTATGGCTGTAGGAAGCACCATTTCTGATAGCGCATTTTTTTATTTCCCAACATTCTTTCCGACTTGGTGCCGCAGAGCGAATACATGCCAAATTGAGGTTTACGAGTTTTTTTACCCTCTCCCTTGCAAGTAAGCACATGACTGCTTTCGAGCCTCATGATATTTACCCTATTTACGAGCACCGGCGGCGAGGTCTTGCCTTCTGTTGGGTAGCAAAATTTGCCACAGTACCAAAAAAAAGCGCGGTGGGCTATCACAACAGCAAAAGCATCAATTTCACAGGTTATATAACAGCCAGAGATAGGAGGTGGAGCCACAGAGTGTTTATTGTTAGCGTTTTGGTTGTCGATATCTTCGAAAGTGAACGCATGAATTCTCACGTGGGAAACAATAAAAAAAAATCAATGCACGTTTCGAATCGTTGTTTTTTTTTAGTTTTTTTTTGTGGGGTTCTCCTGTTTGAATTTTAGGTGGCGCTCAGCAGTAAGCAGGGATTCCGCGCCAATATGACGAGTGGTTGAAGCTCCAACGGAATTCAAATTTCTGAAAGCAACTGCCACCATATTTATGATATAATAAGAAGCGATATGAACGGCATCTAAGTCATAGTAAGGATGCCTCGATCGGTTTGTTATTCAAATTCAAAAAGGGGAGCGGTTTCAAAGGCAATCTGAAATCAAATGTGAAATAATTGTGAGAAATTTAATTTACGTTATAACAATTCATATTATTTTATGAAAAACGCGTTACATCTTTTTGGCCTAAAATGTATTTTTGTTTCACATTTAGACTAGATAAAAATGGTAATCATCTTACTCGACTAGAATTTCGAAGGCAATCAACCAAACTGTACTGAACCCATAGAAGCTTCGTTCGGTGAAGAGTTTTACGTTTTGATAGAGGTACAATTGCTAGCAATCCCGTTTGTATAAGTTTATGTACGAAGCGATTGCGACAATGTTTAGTGATCAAAGTAATAAACGTGTGAATTTAGAGCCATTCCACAACAAAATATCCGGTCGATACCGATATAACCTTAAAAACAAATTTTAAAACAGAGAGTGGCCAGAGCGAAACAGTAAACTCGAACATCTTCGTGTTGCCACCGAGAAGAGGTGGGCGCGCGCAAAAGTCGCAAAACTCACTCACCTTTACTATCGATGATTTCCGTGCATTCTCTTTGTCTTTCCATGGCAGCTTTCTTCTGTAAGTCACCGTGGTAGGCAACATTGGAGATGTTTTTCGTGTTTTGCTTGATCCGCAGTGTTTCGGGGTCGTCGGCGACCTTGTTTTGTGGCGGGCGGGTTGGCGTTAATGTTCCGTCGTCCAATGGGAGGAGAGCCAGTCGGTCGATCGTCGACGTTCACAGATCGGATTGATCAGGGGGTAGCACACGGGAGAGGAAGTGATTCCATGTACCGCCAGCCACCACGTTTGAATTATTTGATTGTTGTTGGCGAGTTCCGTTGCAAGCGATGCACGCGAGCAGAATGTGATCGTCACCATCATTTGGCGAGAAGATAGAAAAAAAACATAGAAAAAAGAAAGAAAATGATGAAAATGAAAATTGGATTAAATTGTTCAATGCAGCATTAAATTCACTGAGGTTTCGCGAGAAGGAAAGTGAGCAAAACGAATAAAACACCTCGAAAAGGTAAAATGGAATGTTTGTGCTTTCCCAAGTGCTGCATCTAAGTCGAAGCGCTCATTTAAAGTGGAACACAAAGAGGGTATGTTTGCCTTTTTCGAAGGTCGCGGTTTCGTCGTCTGGAAATGTGGCGGAAAAGCAATTTGATTAAATTCAACGAACCAATCCGAGGAATTATTAGAGATGAAATATATTACTGTTGCACGGAAATATCAAAATCATCTTAATCTATTGTGCTATATCTTCACTGTTTTACAGTGGAATTGTCGTAGTCTTATCCCTAAATTGGATACATTCAAATTTTTAATTCATAAGTTCAATTGTGATGTTTTTGCTCTGTCCGAAACTTGGCTTTCTTCGCGAGATGATCTCTCTTTCCACGATTTTAATATTATACGCTTGGACCGTGATGACAGATACGGAGGGGTGCTATTGGGGATCAATAAGTGCCACTCATTTTTTCGAATTGACCTTCCACCTATTGGAGGGATCGAAGCTGTTGCTTGTCATGCAAACATCAGAGGCAAAGACCTCTGTATTGTCAGCTTGTATTTGCCTCCGAGAGCTACAGTTAGCCGCAAGCAACTTATTGACATGTGCTCACTCCTTCCTGAGCCACGATTGATCTTGGGAGACTTCAACTCTCATGAAACTGCCTGGGGGGAACCGTACGATGACAATCGTTCATTGTTGATATATGACCTTTGTAACAGCTTCAATATGACCGTTTTGAACACTGGGGAAACAACACGTGTGCCTAAACCTCCTGCTAACCCAAGTGCTCTTGACCTCTCGCTTTGCTCGAATTCACTGTCGTTAGATTGCAAGTGGAATGTAATACAGGATCCCAACGGTAGTGATCACTTGCCAATCAAAATTTCCATCACCATTGGGTCGAATTCTTCTGAATCTATAAACATGGCATATGACCTCACAAGACACATTGACTGGAAAAAATATGCGGACGCGATTACTCTAGCCATCAATTCCAGAGATGGTTTACCTCCATTGGAGGAGTATAACTTCCTTTCTCGTTTGATCCATGACAGCGCGGTTCGCGCTCAAACGAAACCCATCCCAGGTTCCACCATTCACCGAAGGCCTCCCAATCCATGGTGGGATAGCCAATGTTCAAAGCTTTATGTAGAAAAATCGAATGCATTTAAAGCTTTTCGGAAACGAGGAACCATTGACAATTTTCAAACGTGTTTAGACCTTGAAAATCAATTTAAAAACTTGATCAAAGGTAAAAAAACGTGCTTATTGGCGAAATTTCGTGGGAGGTTTGTCACGAGAAACGTCAATGAAAAAATTATGGAAAGTGGCTCGAAACATGAGAAATCGCTCTTCATCGAATGAAAGCGAGGAACATTCACATCGATGGATTTTTAATTTTGCGCGAAAGGTTTGTCCCGATTTCGCTCCCGTGCAAAGAATTGTTCGAGATATACCACAAGATAGGTGCGATCTTGATTCCGAGTTTTCGATGGTAGAATTCTCTCTTGCTCTCCTTTCAAGTAACAATTCGGCTCCGGGATCGGATAGAATTAAGTTCAACTTGTTGAAAAACCTCCCTGATGTGGCGAAACATCGCTTGTTGAACTTATTCAATCGGTTTCTGGAGCATAATATTGTTCCAGATGATTGGAGACAAGTACGAGTTATAGCTATTCAAAAACCCGGAAAACCCGCGTCCGACTTCAATTCGTACCGCCCAATAGCAATGCTGTCTTGTATACGGAAATTGTTGGAGAAAATGATCTTGTTTCGCCTTGATCGATGGGTTGAAACGAATGGCCTACTCTCAGATACACAATATGGGTTCCGCAGGGGCAAGGGGACGAATGATTGTCTTGCGTTGCTTTCTTCAGAAATTCAAATGGCTTACGCCGGAAAAAAACAAATGGCTTCAGTATTCTTGGACATAAAGGGGGCCTTTGATTCTGTTTCAATAGAGGTTTTGTCAGACAAATTACACTCTCGGGGTCTGCCGCCTCTATTGAATAATATGTTATATAACTTGCTTTGTGAGAAACATTTGAACTTTTCTCACGGAGATTCGGCAGTAAGTCGGGTCTCTTACATGGGCCTCCCCCAGGGCTCATGTTTAAGCCCCCTTATGTACAACTTCTACGTAAGCGACATTGACAATTGCCTTACACAAAATTGCAGCCTAAGACAACTTGCAGATGATGGAGTGGTGTCTGTCGTAGGATCAAACGAATCCGACCTGCAAGAACCCTTACAAGATACGTTGAACAATTTTTCAACCTGGGCCATTGGGCTAGGGATCGAATTCTCCACGGAGAAAACAGAGATGGTGGTTTTTTCTAGGAAGCATAAGCCAGCAAAACCAAAGCTTCAACTTTTGGGTAAACCGATCACTCATGCTATGTCATTCAAGTATCTTGGGGTCTGGTTCGACTCCAAATGTACTTGGGGGGCCCATATTAGGTATCTGAGTAAAAAATGTCAACAAAGAATAAACTTTCTCCGTACAATTACCGGCACCTGGTGGGGAGCCCATCCCGAAGATCTTATAATGTTGTATCGAACAACTATTCTCTCAGTGATGGAGTATGGCAGTTTCTGTTTTCAATCAGCTGCCAAAACACACTTAATTAAACTCGAGCGAATTCAGTATCTTTGTCTCCGTATTGCGTTGGGATGTATGCCCTCAACGCATACCATGAGCCTTGAGGTTTTGGCAGGCGTACTCCCACTAAAAGATCGCTTCAATTTATTATCTCTTCGGTTCCTCATCCGGTGTAAGGTTATGAACCCATTGGTGATCGGAAATTTTGAGCAGCTGATCGAGCTAAATTTTCATTCTGGATTCATGAGCTCATATCATGAATTCGTCTCCATGCAGGTTGATCCTTCTTCGTATATTCCCAACCGTGTTTGTTTTCCTGACTACATCAATTCCTCTGTGCATTTTGATCTGTCCATGAAGCAAGATATCCATGGATATTCAGATTACCAACGATCGAGGATCGCTCCAACGATCTTCGATTCAAAGTATGGGGGTATCAATTGTGATAATATGTACTTTACTGATGGGTCCTCTATGAATGAGTCCACAGGATTTGGAGTGTTCAACGAAATTTTTAGCACCTCCCACAGTCTTCAGAATCCTTGCTCAGTGTATATTGCTGAATTGGCAGCGATATACTGGGCGCTGGACAGCGTCGCCTCACGACCTGTTGAACACTATTACATTGTAACGGATAGTCTTAGCTCTGTCGAAGCTATCCGTTCAGTGAGGCCGGAAAAGCACTCGCCGTACTTCCTTGAGAGAATACGAGAAATTTTGAGTGCTTTATCCAGACGCTGTTATGTCATTACCTTTGTCTGGGTCCCTTCACATTGCTCAATTCCGGGTAATGAGAGGGCTGACTCATTAGCAAAGGTAGGTGCGATTGAAGGCGACATTTACCAGCGTCAAATCGCCTTCAATGAATTTTTTTCTTTAGTCCGTAAAAATACCATCGCTAACTGGCAACGCAAATGGAACGAAGATGAATTGGGCCGGTGGTTTCACTCGATTATCCCTAAGGTTAGCCTCAAACCGTGGTTCAAAAGTTTGGACTTGAGTCGGGACTTTATTCGCACCTTCTCCCGACTCATGTCCAATCACTGTTCGTTAGATGCGCTTCTCTTTCGTTTCAATCTTGCCAGCAACAATCTCTGCGTCTGTGGTCAAGGTTATCACGACATCGAGCATGTTGTTTGGTCGTGCGAGGTGTATCTTGTCGCCAGATCGAATTTAGAAAACTCCCTTCGGGCCCGAGGAAGACAGCCCAATGTTCCGGTGAGAGATGTGTTGGCTCGGTTAGACCTTGATTACATGACCCAAATATATGTTTTCCTTATACCCTCCTTTTCATCCATTGCGAGCAATTGGCCCCCTTGGTATAAACAGTAAAATAAGTTGAAATGTAAATATACAATAGATATACGAATAGATTTAAGAATCGAGTGTGATCATCAACATTGTAACAATTCCCTTATATCCCATCCCTTTCCTGAAAGATGTCACCCTCTAAACTCGAGTAAACCGCGAGTAATCGGTTTTTCGCCTTACTAACCATAGTGTTAGGAAAATTATTTATGTATAGTTTTAAAACATATATTTAAGAATTCGGCTCCTTTAAACTAATGTAACTGAGCCTGTAAAAATAAACGATTTATATAAAAAAAAAATATTGTGCTATATCTTTAAATTTTCTAATTGGACAAACTGAACACATTAAATGACGAGAAGCATCAAATAAAGTATGTCAACTCCACTGATCATTTCCTCATCATTTTCCTCATCATTTTTTGAATTTTTCCATTTATTTGGTTGAAATCAAAGTAAACACATTGCAATACATGGAGTTTTCCATTAGGCATTTCCTCAAGCATGGGTGACAACCTTTGTTTATACTGAGTACCGTTATGTATTATTCACTAGCTGACCCGGCAAACTTCATCCCGCCCAAAAATTATTTTTCGTTTTTACATTCACGTTTTTTACTAAGCGCACGCTCATGGATTCAATCGCAGAACTGTTGATCTTCTAATCTACCCTTTAAAATTACCTTTTACTATAAAACTCTTAGTACTTCTACCAAAACTCGTCATTATAATATTATTATTAGGGGCTTATTTTCAAACACAATGCTCGTTCCAGATTTTCCAACCACTTGAAAATAACTTATAAATAAAATAAAGACAATAAAGACAGCCCTAAATCGGACAATTCCTTCCTCGAGTTTTGCTCATATGAACACATTCGGCGATCCATTTTTATTTATATAGATAGAAGAAGCTATAGGAGTGAGTTTTATCACATTAAAATCAATTTCCACTTTCGAACAAAGATCAATTTCGTTAGCGCAAACATCAAATAGACTAACAACGCTTGTCTCTATGAAATTGTAGCACATATGAGAATTGAATTTTCGCAAATTTACCCATTTTCTTCAGAGTTTTCCGAAAATTTTCAATTGTCATGTTTCGTTGGAATATGTTTGATTGAAATATGTGTTTTAATTTTTTGGAACCCAACCTCTATTCCCGAGGATGGAGGGGTGTCATAGCATCATAGAAACATTTCTCGTACCTAAAAACCCTCACATCCCAAATTTGGTTCCATTTTCGTGATTGATTCTCGAGTGATGCAGTGGGTGTAAAACCACCATAGAAACGTGTATTGCCCCCTACAACCTTCATATACCGAAATTGGTTCCATTTGCTTGATTAGTTCTTGAGTTATGCAGAAACTTATGCTTCATCTGTATGGTAGCTCCCCCCCTCCCCCTTAGAGAGACGGGAGGAGTGTTGAATCACGATAGAAAGCTCCACATGCCAAATTTGGCTCGATTTGTTTGATTAGTTCTCGAGTTATGCAGAAATTTGTGTTTCATTTGTATGGCAGCCTCCCCTTAGAGAGGGGGGAGGAATGTCGAGCTACCCTAGAATCGTTCATCGATTCCTAAAACCTCTATATGCCTAGTTTGATTCCATTTTCTTGATTAGTCCTTGAGTTATTCAGGAATTTATACGGCAGAAAGAAAGGGGGAGGAGTGTTTAGCCACCATGGAATCGTTTCTTGTCCCCTAAAACCTTCACATGCCAAATTTGGCTTCATTTGCTTGATTGGTTTTCGAGGTATGCAGAAATTTGTGTTTCATTCGTATGGCAGCCCCACCTTAGAGAACGGGGAGGAGTGTCTAACCACCATAGAAACATTTATTGCCCCTAAAACCTTCACATGCCAAATTTGGCTCCATTTGCTTGATAGTTTTCGAGTTATGCAGAAATTTGTGTTTCATGTGTGTGGGAGAAACCCTTCGAGGGGGAGAAGTGTCTGCTCACCATATAAACGTGAGCTCCATGTGCTTGATTGGTTTTCGAGTTATGCAGAAATGTGCGTTTCATTCGTATGGCAGTCCCCCTTTAGAGAGGGGGAGGAGTGTCTACTCACCAAAAAAACGTTTCTTACCCCCTAAAACCTTCACATGCCAAATTTGACTCCATTTGCTTGATTAGTTCTCGTGTTATGCAGAAATTTGTGTTTCATTTGTATGGCAGCCAACCCCTCCCCCCACTTTGAGAAGGGGGAGGAGTGTCTAACCATCATAGAAACATTTATTGCACCCCAAAACCTCCACATGCCAAATTTGGTTTCGTTTGCTGGATTAATTCTCGAATGTGTTTTCACTTGTGTTTCACTTGTATGGCAGCCCCCCCTTAGAGAGGGGGGAGGGGTCTCGCACTATCATAAGAACCATCCCCGACCCCACGCCACAACCCCTACATACCAATTTTCATGTCGATCGGTTCAGTAGTTTTCGAGTCCATAACAATCAGACAGACAGAAAGACAGACAGATTTTTTTTTACCCAATCCAATGCTTTGAAAATAGAAGTTTCTTCGATGCTTCGTGTAGTATTTATATGTAGTTCGTTAAATAACGAAATAAACCGTGTCATACCAAATCCAAATCATATTATTCGAGCAGATCACGTTTTTCACTACTCGAACATTACTGTGAAACAATATTTGAGGATCATTATTTCTAGTACCTCTAGAAAAAACGGCTTATTTGAATAAAACTTGAAAAATCTCGTATTTATTCTTTTAGTTCTTAAAATCGCTGATAGAACATCGTCGCACAACTGCGCCACAATGTGATTAATTGAGGTCATGGGAACGCGTTTTCTGGTTATAGATCACTGAATCAAACCTAACCTCAATTTCCTATTCTTTTTCCTCCAACGCGAATTCGGTTTGACTTTTTTTTCGTGGTTTGTTTCGGCTCTCATTCGTGAACATTTGAACAGGGGCTTGTGGAAATTGCAACAAATGGAAACTAAAACAAAATACGCAAAACTGTCATACTGATGTCTCCGTGCAATGATCTGTGCTGTGATCTAGAGACAATCGCAAAATTGAGTATACACATGCTACTTGACGGTACTCTCCATTCATTAGGTACAAAATATTTCGAATACATTTCTTCTTTTGATGCATATTAATAAAACACACACACATTAAACTAACTATGCGAGCAAGAAAATTTCGCGAAAAGTTTTTTGCTAATTATTTATTCCAAAAAAAGACACAGGAGGGCTGTGTCCGAGACATGACCGCATAGTTGACGTAGGATTCCGCTATGCTATCTGTTGATTTTGGATATGTTTGAAGAATTACATCGTTAAACTCTTTGATAATGATTTGGTGGCCCTGAAAAGGACCGTTTTGTTTGGTTGTGGGGTATTGTTTAATCATTCCACCAGTGTTTACCGAGTGATGATGACAGAAGGATGGTAAACAGTCGTTGGATGGTGCGTATCAGATAAAATATACCTAAATGGAACGATATATGATGAAAACCGCCCTCTATGATCCTAGACGAGATGCCTCCTGCGTTATGTGTCGATGAAATAAAGAAAGAGAAACTCATCAATGTAATATAAGATAATTACCAATACCGGACACAATTATCAATTATTCAAATCAGTAAAAACATGTTATATGAAACATATTTGAAATGGAAAAGGTAATTTTCTTTTTTAAACTTTAACTTTCTGAGTGATTATTCAACCCAATGCGAATTTTAATTGGACTAACAACACCCAATACTATATGTAGAGCATATAGGAAATCACTTTTTCTAATATTTCTTCGCTTTTCCAATTTTTCTCGCAGTATAAACTTTCCTTGGGTGAAAATGAACACACCAAAACAGACAGCTTAAACCAAACGACCCGTTCTCGAACGGGGACACACCTTGGTTTTTATTTATGAAAATTGAAATAAATCGTTTCATATATCAGGTCATTTTAACACAACTGCTACCATATACAATTTTACACTTACACTCGTGCTAAATTTTTCACAATACACGATCAGTCATTGATATGAAATTTCACGAAGCAGCCAACATTAATGTTCCGAATTTAAAATTTATCTCTAGCAAATAAAAGTTAAATTATAATCGTATCACTCACCTTACTTGCAATAAAAAAATGCCCCCGACTTGCAATGCCGATTTGCCCCAGGTAGCTTGGTAGCTCCCCCTACTTTCATGTATTAGCAATGCCGATTTCCCCCAGACAGCTTGGTTTTGATGTCTCTGTTAGGGACCCACCGCATGTGTCGTCAATTTCGACCAATCAAAAGTGAGTGTTTCCGTTAGGATAGGGGTTGAGATTTTTTAATTGTTCGATAGTTAGTATTATATTATATTATATTATATTATATTATATATATACATATATATTATATTATATTATTATTTTCTTCAATATAAAAAAGTGTTATGGAGTGCCGAAATCGATTGACGGAAAAATTCATCAATCTATCATGAAATGACTGAGCCTGGAAATTGGACAATTTTCACGATGTGCTGGATTTTAGATTTTCAATTTGTACCCCAATATGTTCCCGAAAGACGTAATCCTACGTCAACAATTGAAAACAATCTCTATTCTAAGCATTGCAAAATAAATTAACCTTTCGAGTAAAATCTTTGCGAATTAGCGTAGTTTCTTTCGCCAATGGGTGATGTCAACAACAAACCCCTGCTTGGGCAGTGATGGTTTTTGTTTTTTTGTGTTTGAAAAAGTTTTTAATTGAAGTAAGACTTGTCGAGGAAAGAAATTGCGGGAAGCAATTTGAAATATCTCTACGCACCTATTACAAAAAAAAGGAAATTATATGATAAAAAACTATTGCATTATTGGATGAGAAATATGTTGAATCTAAGCGGAAATCTCACGTTATTCTTAGTCTATTGGCGTAGGTAATCTGTACTTTCCCAGCTGTGACATCTAAAACGAGCGAGTAACGTAGCGACGAGGCACAATTTATCGGATAACGGGGAAACCGTTGTTTTTCGTGTTATCTATTCCAGTTTCGCTTCAGACAGCGAACAGTCAACAGCGTATGTGAGGGCTCAAAGTTGTTTTTGAGTTTCCAAAATAGCTTCCTAAAACCTTTTAGAAGCATGTTACGATAAAATCACTAAAACCTTCTACTGAAGAGTTAATCTTTGAATTAACCTAATATTATTATATGTTATCAACAGACAAATCGAATAAAACAATTTCGTAGTCCTGCGTCAAGGATGCGGTCGTCTCTTGAACATCATTCTTTTATTTTTTACCATTTTTGGGTGTCTTGTCACATGTTGTTACGATAGTCAAACAACACGCTTAGGCTAAAATGAATGAGTTACAATTATCCTTGAACAAACATATCCTGACCAGGGTTTCCATAATAAAATATGTGTTCTTGGCCTAAAAATCTTTTCATTCCACTTTTATTTTCAGAAAATCTTCATTGATCTCTCTCGAGTGGCGTTCCAAGAGGAACTTTTGCCGTCACAACATAGATAAGGTGATTTACAGTTGTTTTATAGGATATTTTTAAGGATTCACATATGTATTATAAAAGTTTATAAAATTTACCTTGTATTGGTGTCAATGCGCCCCTCATTTGATCTAACTTTTAATCAACCACCAGATGATTATTTGGTACGTATTCAGGCCTTTTATGGATTATGACACTGACAAATATTGTAAACATCATGGTAATCTAAATAATTTAATTTATGCATCTCGATGACCTCAATTCTTGTCATGGTTTGTTCGATGGTGTTGATTTGTCCACATGGTTACTATGGCATCCGTTTGGCGCGAATCAGAAATAAAGTTCCTCTGTGTTGAGTGCTGTACACTTTTGAAATGCCCAAGAAAAGGTAATATTCTGAAGAAACCCTAAATTTTGAATGGATCAATTTGATGACTGTAAACTCAAGCAATGATGATATGATATCTACTTGAATTTTTTTTTATTCAAAAAAGATTATTTCTAAAATCGGACAAACCATGATCATAATTACTCTTTGAATAAAATCGTTAAAAAACATAAAATTTGAATAATTTGAACGCCTTACGGTATTATTAGCAAACTAGAATCTTGGGGCTTCTGAACAAACGTCTTGATTACATATGATTTTCACAAAGGAAAATCGATTTGCATTTACTAGTTGCGTGAAAACACCTTAAATCGTACATACCAAGATCATTTAACACGTTGAGTGAAACGCGGTTTTATAGCGACTTTCCCGTCAGGCCACGCGCTGATGTCGTAGTACAGCAATACGAAGTGTAGTAATGGAAAATTAAAATTTACTCGATGGAAATTTTTAAACGTATTAGGGCCATCGTTTCTTATCGTAAAAAGGTATTCCTGCTCGAAAGCAGTAAAATTTCTGCAAAAAAAAAATAAATAAATTTCTTCCTTTATCATCATATTTTATACTGTCAGTCACCGGTGGCTGAGGCGGCCTGAACGGAAAGCTCGGTGTCAGTCACCGATGTTATAGGGGTTTTTATACGATCGCATTGCAGAAATAGTATTACGAAATTATTTTATTAAAATCCCATGTTTACCAATTCGGATATTATCTAAGAAGTTTTATGAAAAAATCTTATGTGAAAAGTTTTGGTGACCCTGATGGTTTGTGTGGTTTTATAGAAGCAGTTGAAGATGGATGATTGATGACTTATTCTTGGGCTCGCGAGAACAATACTCAAACTTTGCCGCAATTTGTATCCTTATATCAGGCACAGACTAGGTCACTGGTATATTACGTTTCATCGGCACTATTATTCCTGATTTCTTAACTACTTGTTTCTTCCTTTGGCAACACCCAAAAACAACAACAATGCGTGCATGTCATGCAGAAATACAGAAGCATTCTTCACCAGACGACAAGAAATCGACACGGTGTGCTCCCACTGAACAAAATTATAACACTATTTGTCATATCTACCACTCTTCCTATGTATCGAGCAAAGCCGCTGTGTCTTTCCTATTGCTTATGCTAAAAATAGACAATACTGTTCTCTGATTGCTAGCTGCAACAAGAATGGAATATGTCATCGGGAATGCCTTATGTATACCAAATGCGTCGAAAACGGACATGCAATACACTAAATTAAGATCTCTACTGTCAACAAATGTCAACCGTTTGAAAGCAAGCGATTGACCAGAAACGTCCTGAATTGGCCAACAGAAGAGGCATCGTGTCCCATCAGGACAGCACAAGGCCACGCAATTCCGAGAGTCCGGGCCTGGAACCAAGGTTACCATATCTACAGAATAATATGTATTTCTACAGATTTTTTCGACTTTTTGAGACCAAGAATCTGTAGATACAGATTACAGATTTTTGGGGTATCATACAGAATATACAGATTTTTAAAGAACGTTCCAATGAAAGTTACGACTTGATGTTAATACTATTTTCCCCTTTCACCCATTTTGTTCTTATAACCTTCTAATCTGTTCAAATGAGAATCATCTGTTTTCGACATTCATATGTAGCATGATGTCCTACATTCTTATGCAAACGCCTGCGTTATTGGTTAGCGTTATCTATATAAATCAAAGTGGAACGCCAAATGTGTTGGTAAGCGCAAACCCCGAGTATGGAATGGTCTTATTTGAGGCGGTTTTATTTTGTTGTATTCGACTCTGCCCGTAGAATATTTTTTAAACTTTGAGGGAAAGTTCGAATGAAATTAATTATATGTTCTTGAATGACATTGTTGTTAGCTTGATTGAATTTTGTGTTTGCGGTATTAGGCTGCGTGTTTCGTTGGTGTGAGGCGAAAATAGCAAATTGATTCTCAGGTAGAATAACGCGCTTTGAAAATAAAAATTATGAATGAAAACTTACTTTTTCCTATCAAACATGTATTCCGTATAACGGAGAAATATGTTATTTGCAAGTGAATCAAGAATCGTGTCTGAAAACAAATTTATATAATAATAACGAGCTTTGATAGAAGTACTAGGAAATTTCTAGTAAAAGAAAAATTGTAAAATACCAATTAGAAGACCAATCAATGAAGAGTTCTGCGATTAAACCCACAACTATTCGCTTATTAAGAAAACGTGAATGTGAACGTGAAATAATTCATATAAAAAAATCAGTTTTGGGCGGGACGATGTTCACCGGGTTACCTAGAAATAAATAAATAACACTGCTTAGCTCAGCTTAGCACAGAAAATGTGAAATACAAAAGTGTGCTCATACTCACGTGAAATTTCATTTGCTTTCAAAGTTTTTTAAATATTAAAAAAAAAATCTAAAAGAAAGACCGAGACGTTTTGGCAGGATTACATTTTCGATAAAACACGTTCTCGTTCTCTTGCCAAATTTTGTGTGTTTTATGATTGGACATTTTATGATGGTTTTTTTTATTCAAAAAACATTTTTGCTCAAACCATAGAAAATGTTGAATTTACCGGCAACAAAATGGCTTTCACATTTGATACAGATTTCAATACCGATTACTAAGATATAAAGTTTTTTTTAGACTAAAAATACAGATTTTATCATGGCAACCCTGCCTGGATTCAAGCTATTATCACTTTTTTCTCGCATTGCTAAATTTCCAGAGTGATAGGAAATCATGATCAAGAGAAGATGGTAAAAATCTATTGCTAGAGTTTTTCGCCAATAAGGACAATAAGGACCTCTATGATAGAGACATTATTAAACTACTTTTAGAATGGCAAAAAAATTCCAACAACCAACACCTGTACAACGAGCTTAAACTTGAAATTGTATTATCGATATTAAGCGAGATATTGATCACTAAAGCCAGCTACCGAGAAAATAATGGATAACTTTTTCCCCAACCTAATATATTGTACCTCGTTGTTGAAATAATTATTCGTTATGGAAAGCACAAAAGTGTACAGAACAAATGTTAATGCTTCCAATTTTCGTTGATTTTCACTGTTTACAAATAAAGGAATCATAATTTATCAAACACTATCCGATTCGATCGGTATGTGATATGGATGTATGACAAAAATAGTGATTAACGTTAAAGTTATTTCATAAAAACGTGACCAAATTTATTTCAAATTTCGAACGTAAAAACTATAAAACATAACCGAAAGATTGATTGAATTTCCAGGATGAAGAATTTTAAGAAAAAAAATCTTTAAGTGAATTTTTCAAATCTCAAGTATTTTCCTGAACTCCCTAAAAGCATCCGTTCTCGAGACATTCAAATTTAAGTTTGAATTATTCACAAAAATTACACTCTTTTTCGAAGTTATTCAAGTTCCCTCAGTAACAACGATAGGTTCTATGGAATCATTGAAGTGTAATCAAAATTCAGATGTTCACGGTCCAACAATGAAAGGAAAACGAAGAATGGTTTTTGAGTTATTCAAAATTTAATTCTAATTCATGTTAAAAAAATATGGTGATAAGCTAGTTGATTTAATTTGGTGGAAAACAAAACTCAACAAAAGAAAGCATTTACTCCATCATCGTTTAAAATCATGCAACGCTTTGCTCGGATGAAATCTCACCCGCACTTTGTTCCAGGGTTATACATAAAAAGACGCGGTGAACAGTTTTTTCTACTAAGGGTAGCGGGGTTTTTCTTTGTTATCATTATGACGCAATGAAAAAAATGAAAATAACATTTTGCATCAGCGATTAAGCGTTTAGCCCATCTGTAGGAAATCATCTCCAAGATAAACACAAAAATGAATAATTAGTTGTTTGTTTGTCGCTTTGTTTTATGACTCGTGAAGCAGCTACGACGTGAGTTTATGAACAGAAGAACAAGACGCCTCGTTAGTCGTCGGAAGCCTACCTGTGTGACTTTCCCTTTCAGCTTCTCGAAGTCGGCGTGGTATTGGACGTTTGACTGAATTTTGGTATTTTCCGCTATCCGCTTTAGTTCCGGCGTTTCCGCAATTGTGGTGGCTTTGGCTTTTGGGATGTGCCTGCAATCGATGGAAAGAGAAAAAAAAAACGTAAACATAAATATTGTGGTTTTGAGCAGTCTCTGTGCGGAGGAAATCATTGATCCGGGGGATTTAAATTTTAACATCCGTGACGGGAAGCTTGATTACCTCAAGGAAACGATTATAACCGACGTCACTATCGGGTAAGGCTCAACAAGCATGTGTATACAACAAACAAAAGGGTTGCTGCTTCGAGACTGGCGACCGCGCTACACCTTCTCTGCAAACATTGTAATTATATGCATACTTGGCATTCCTCTCCTGACTCTTTCGGGTATAGAGCGCGAAGGTGGAACGGGTTTTACCGGCTGCTGCACCAAGAATGGTATACGAGAAAGGATTGTTGATCCTTACATCATCGGATGAATAAGAAGAAATAAAAACGCAAGGCAACTGGCGTCTCTTTCGCTACAGTGGAGCGCGCGAAAACCGATCCATCCATCGCACCGTGTGGGGTTTGAAATGTACCACCACAAGGGGCAGAGATTTGGCGGACGAAGTATGTTTGCTCAAGAGGCGGCTTGTGCAAGCATCGGCCTCAACATGTATGGTTTTGAAATTGAACCCTATTTTTATGAGAAAATCACTGAGAGTATTCCAACGAAAACTTTCTTCCTTCGGCTTGAAGGTTTTCCAAGCAGGCGAGACAAGGCAAGAGGAAAACATAAGACGCTCGATTTGGCATCTGGTTGAGATGCACAAGAAAAGAGCATAGGCCACGAGAAATATGATATGTGCATCTGAGGGGAACCAGGCGCTGGTTAAAGCATTCCCGTTCTGGTTCTGCGGAAGTAATATGTGGGATTTGAATGGCAATAAATGGTTAGAGTTGATGGACATTCTTCTATTTTTCGGTTTATTTTGATTTAGTTTTTCATTCTGAAAAAGCAGGCAATTTGGCATATTTGCATTCTACTTCTAATCGCACTTATTATCGTTGTCCTCTTCGAAAGGTCTCCTGTAGTGCTTTTCGGTGACGCAATAGCAGCGACCATTCATGTATACCCATGTATTGAACTCTTGAAATTTAAAGTGCCCATTCCGACGAGAGCCACTCGATCCATTTTGAGAAAAATTTTACAGCAGGGACACATAATGTCACGTAAAACTACTTACGAGTTGAAGAGCTTGACATGATATGAGTGATATTTGGCATGATCTTCTGAGTGAGCTAACAGCATCCTCGATGATGGAGACTCGAGGGCAAAGGTTTTCAACGATCCAATATTACGACAGCAGTGGAGACTTTGTAGGAAACTAAACTTGTGACAAAAATTCCACTATTTTTGGACATTACATTTATAAATTTGTTTCGTTTTAATTTTGTTTAGTTTTTTTCGTTTTCGATTCTGGAAGTTTTTCCGTTGAACTACGTCTTTCATGAAACGTTTTCATAAAATAGTATATTTTTGCATCACATGTAAACATTGGTGCTGTTTTTGTTTTTTTGCGTTGCCAAATGAAGATTGAAGTGGTAACCTATTGTTGTGTTTAGTTTATTAGAAATGTGGAATAATGGCGGCTATGGAATAGTTGTTTTGGATCGTCTAATTGGCCTTTTTCAAGGCTGGATGGGAACAGAAAATAAGTACAAAATACGAAGTACTTTGCGATTCTAAAAACATAGAGTAAATTATTGTTGAACTTTTTTAAACTTTTTCAAGGCTATATGGGAACGGAAATTAATTACAAAGTACTCAGTACTTTGCTATTCTAAAAACATAGAGTAAATTATTTGTAAATATTGTAAATAATTTACTTCAATCATTACAACGCATTCCAGTATAAGCTAAACCAAAACGTGACACATTTATTCCAACACCAACATGGAAAATTGTATTGTCTATCGCGTAGCGTATCGATTTTATTTGAGCACGATTTTTGATAAAAAAATAAAAAAAAAATATTTATATAGCCGCCGTTTTTCAAATCAAATTTTGAAAAAAAGAATGATAATACATTTTTACATACTGTAGCCAAACTAAAAACTAAAACGGCAGCATAATTATCAAGACGAATGTTCCGCCAGCGAGCACACAACAACCAGCGCCCTCATAAACAATATTTTTAATCACCCAACATTTTTAATTACCTACAATTATACCCTACAATAATTTGAACACTTAAATAAATCTCGAATGACGTCGAATCGTCATAAACCCATCTCTGGGTCGAGGTGCTTCTCATTAACCATACAAGTCGATTCGAAATTATTTACTATATATTTGATATGCTAGTAAATTACATTACAATTTCATTCGTTCTGTACCTTTCTGTGTTTTCCTGTCCGTGTCGTCGATAACAAACAGATAATGAAGCCGCGAGGCAACGCTTTACATAGTTTTGCGAACCAATCGAAATAATTATTGTCTCCAATTCGTTTTTTGCTGATGTGCAGCACATGCAGCACATTTGCCATCTCTGCCGATCTTGTTGAGATTGATACTTTTAATGACTTTTAATTCAATGACTGTGAAAAAAGCATTTGGATACTCCAATAAAAACAAACCATTAAACGAAATATAAAATAAAACACTGATTTTGCACTTCAAAATCAGAAAAACAAGTTTTATACCAATCAACTGCCAAAAATCAAATCAGAGCTGCGGAGGGAATCGAAGCATAAACTTTTTTCGAACCCACATAAAAAAAGATTCGAGGATAAATCTCCGATTATGTTAATATATCGAGCGAATCTTACCACTTTTAAATGCACTATTTATAGCCTGAAATATTTGCTGTAAACAATGCTCGGTTTTCACCATGAGGAGGGCATACCATTTAGCCAGACTGGTCCAGGGAGGAAGATTTGTAGAGTCCCGAAAAATTCTGATTTATCGAAAAGACTTAAATAAATATTTGATTTCTATCATCAAATTTCGATTTGTCAATAGTCAACGCCCACAGCCTAAACCACAGACGAATTGGCATTCGGTATTCACCATAAACAAAAACATATCAAGTCACTCATCTTCAGGGCAAATGCATCGTCAGAATTAATTTATAGAAAGCGGACGATGGAGGAAGCCACGCGAGCATAAACAAGCTAACAATTAAAGGCAGGAGCGGTCTCGTTCGCCAGGCACATAACCGAGCAAGCTGATTTTAATTAACAGCAGGGTTTCCATCCGAGATGGATTGTAATGCATACGCGCACGTGATCATAACCAGTGGCGAGGATGCCGAATAACATCAGGAGGGAAGTCTATCATTTTCAAAACACCATCAAACGCTGTAACCAGATTGCCGATCGATCGCATTCGTGGTTAATAAACGCTTTTCGATTGAAGGAAAGATTTAAGAGTTTGATTTACAAACTACCGAGGGAACCGCTTCATGAAAGTGATGCACCACGTTTGAAATCAGCAAACATCTTTATTGACTTCTAGCTGACCCGGCAAACTTCGTTCCACCCAACATTTGGTTTTTGTTATCAATACCTTCAAACATTCCCTTTTTCTTACTATGAGTACGTTAATGGGTCCAATCGCAGAACTGTTCATTGATTGATCTTCTAATCGACCCCTTTGAATTTACCTTTTACGATAAAATTCCTAGTATTTCTAACAAAACTCACCATTATAATATCAGACTATTTTCAGACACAATTCTCGTTCAAGATTTTTCAACCACTTGCAAATAACATGTTTCTCCGTTACATGGAATAAATGTTTTATACAGAAAATAGGATAGGATAGGATAGGATAAAGACAGCCCTAAATCGGACAATTCCTTCCTCGAGTTTTGCTCTTATCAACACATTCGGCGATTATTGGTATAGATAGAAGAAGATATAGGAGTGCGTTTCATCACATTAAAATCCATTTCCATCTTCGAACAAAGATCAATTTCGCTACCGCAAACATCAAATGGACTAACAGCACTTGTCACTATGTAATTGTAGAATATATGGGAATTTGATTTTCCTAATTTTCCTTCTTTCCTTCAGAGTTTTACGAAAACTTTCAATTGTCATGTTTGGTTGGAACATTTTTGGTTGAAATATGTGTAATATTTTTATGGGACCCCCTCTCCATTCCAGAGGAGGGAGGGGTGTCATACAATCATGGAAACATTTCTCATACCCAAAAACCCTCACATCCCAAATAGTGCTTGATTAGTTCTCGAGTTATGTAGAAGTTTGTGTTTGTGTGCCCCCTGTAAATTGTGTTTCAATTGTATGGCAGCCCCCCCTTAGAGAGGGAGGTGGAGTGTTTAACCACCATAGAAACATTTATTGTACCCTAAAACCTCCATATGCCCAATTTGGTTCGATTTGCTTGATTAGTTCTCGAGTTATGCAGAAATTTGTGTTTCATTTGTATGGCAGCCTCCCCTTAGAGAGGGGGGTGGAGAGTCTAACCATCATTGAAACATTTATTGCACCCTAAAACCTCCAAATGCCTAATCTGATTCCATTTGCTTGATTAATTCTCGCTTAGTGCAGAAATTTGTGTTTCATTTGTATGGCAGCCCCCCTTTGGAGAGGGGGGTGGAGAGTCTAACCACCATAGAATCATTTATAGCACCCTAAAACCTCCACATGCCAAATTTCGTTTCATTTGCTTGATTGATTCCAGAGTAATACAGAAATTTGTGTTTAATTTATATGATGTGATGTTTTATCGACACGGAACATACAGATTGTTCAATTTTGGAAAATCACAAATGTAGGGAAGCAAACTTTTGATAATTTTGACTATAACGTGCGTATCAATTTGGCACGTAAGATTGGCTCTCTTGAAAGTTAGTTCGATCCGTCAACAGCGATTCGCACTTATCGATTGATGTGTTATAAACGAGTTCGTTATATTAAGCGACACAGTTGATGTACCTATGCGTAATTTAGTCGCGACCTAAAGCTACCACTCAACACTCAACGCAATAGTAGGAAGCACTTTATTTAGTTCAATTTTGCATACACACCGTGCGTTACATTTTCACGTGGGCATGCGATATACATATATTTTAAAATTCGCAAATGATGTCTTGTGTTCGTGCCTTCGGAATGAGCTATACCTGGAACCGGTTCACGATCGCTGCTATGCGGAGCGAAATTCATCAACTACATCGCGCAATTTGCTCGTCGACTTCGTTCATACATCTCCGGCGGGCAACACATTAGTACCTCGCGATGTGTGCTGACTCCCAACACGTGCTACTGGCACGTATCGATCCTTTCCGTTATTGCCATCTCGGGTCGGAGCTAGTGGAATCGTTTTATCCCCAATCGACAACCAAACGTGCCAACCAAGTGCAACAACTCTGAGCGAAAGTATGGAATGGTTAGGGGAAAAAAGCTAAACAGAAACAAAACCGTTGTAGTTTAATTGCACAAATAAGCTACATGACTTTTATGACCCCCCTCGGGTATACCACGCCTCCTTCTCGCGACGAAATCGCGCCCATCGTTGCCTTTCCGCGGAGAGAGACCCTATATTGCAGCCGAAGGAGAGCTCTCTGTTTGCTCGTTAATCTTTCATGTCTAATTTAAAGGGGTCTAATCATACGGAAATAAAGTACTTCAGGGATAAGAGTAGAAAAAAAGAACAGCACAGAATCATGACACCGTTATATTTATGCTTTAACCCTTTCACTGCGGTGTTTTTCACGCATGTCGGTCACTGTGTTGCAGTCACTAATGAGGAAGTCTCCGGGTTTTTTGTTACCACTTTAACTATTTAAAAAATATAAATTGTAAATGCACCGAAAATAAGAATTTATCATATTATTATTACAGTGATAGAAGGAAAAAACAATACAAATTCCGATGGGAAGTGGGGGCTTCATGAGAGCGTATGTCTACGGTTTTCGTAGTGAAAGGGTTAATATACTTTCTCCTCTATCGGCACTGGAGAGGCGCCACAAGAGAGCGCAATCATGGAACAAATATCCACACTCATCTAAACACTGGCTACTGGTTGATGAAGCGAACTAATCTGTCCGTTGGTTCGGGATATTTGCTTTACATCTGAGATTACATAACATACATCACTGCTACCGGTATCAGGCATATCTAAGATGTGATGTATTTGCACACAGCGTGCGCTCACGGATCGCTATTTTTGGAGTTCATTTCTTATTTTCAATTGAAATTATTCAAAGTTACAGAATGCTTCGTTTATTTTAAATTTTTTATATTTTAGTAGCGCCACAATTTTTTTTGGAAAAACTGAATCTTTTAAGACAGAAGGCATTTGGACTTGACGATGAGATTCTGTATTATTGGAGGATTAGATACAATGTTGAAAAAGGGAATATTCGTACACCCATAATTAATTTTAAGCACATCTTTTTACATCCTGATGTATAACATTGAAGGAGCTTAAAAATAACAAAAAATGTGCTATCCTTTCTTACTGGTACAGCATTTACTCAAGCGAGAGACGAGTTTGTTTATAATGCATATGCTACAGCAATATAAGAGCGAAACAAGAGACACATAAAAAATGTTCACCACCTCGAAAAAAACACCGTATGCCAAATATCAGCTCAATCGGACTTAAGAGAGAGTGGCGCAAAGCGGTCAAAGTTTGAGTTTTTCGAAAATCGAAAAATCACCCAAGGGGAGTAAAGGAAATCGTGGTTTTCGAAAAAAGAATTTGTGATGCAAAATATCTTAAAATTGCATGAAACGTCGAGATTTACTGTTATCTCGAAAAAAATTGTCAAAAAAAAAATTTCTTTTGGAACTTTCGTTTCTCCGTCTGCAAAGTCGACTTTTGACAAAAAAAAAATCAGATAACTGTAAATCTCGACGTGTCATGCAATTTTAAGACATTTGGCATCAAAAGAAATCTTTGAAAACCCCGATTTCCGGTGATTTTTCGGTTTTCAAAAAACTCAACTCTGCAACACTAATAAATGAAGTTCGGATGAGGTAATATTTCGCATGGGGTATATTATTGTGCAAATCAACATTTCGTAGCATGTTCCGAATGAAAAAGCGAGATAACTATTTTTATTGGCACTTAAAACAATACGTTTCGTCTCGTATTCCGAAAAAAAACTAAGTCCCAGAGTTTCGATTTTTGACAGATTTAATTTTAAGACATTTGGCTTCAAAATTTTTTTTTCGAAAACCCCGATTTCCTTTACTCCCCATTGGGTGATTTTTCGATTTTCAAAAAACTCAAAATTTGACCGCTTTGCGCCACTCTCCCTTAAGTCCGATCGAGCTAATATTTGGCAAAGGGTGTAAGGGAGTAAAAAGTGCCCCCAAACCAAATCACCAACTGTGTGGCAAATATTGTATAGGATATTAAATAAGAATTTTTGGCGGTTTTTTTAACCCCTATGTGGTTTAACATAGGATCTATAGTCAAAAACGTATTTTTTTGTTTATTTCATGTCATCCTCAAAAGCTTCGAGATAAAAATTTGGAAAAAAACTGAATGTGCATCTCACTATGTTATATCAAGAAAAATTATCAAAAAAAAATTATTAAAAGTTGAAGTACTAAAAAAAATATTGAAATTTTGAAAAAAAAATTGGGATTCAGAGATTCAGTACTATTCTAATTCATATTTAAATGTGTTCCTACGGCTTTTCTAGATATGTGTGATTTTTTTCAGATTTTTTCAGTGTTGCGCGGTACAAAAAAAATATTATTTTTTTAGTTTCAAAGGACTTGGCTGGGTAAGGGAGTACAAATTGGCCCCAAACCAAGTCACCAGCTGTATGGAAAATATTGTATAGGATACTAAATAAAACATTTTGGCAGTAGTACAGTATATTTGAGTCCTTATATGGTACACAATAGGATCTAAGGTGAAAAATGCACCTATTCGGTTTTTTTCACGCCATTCTCAATAGCTTTGAAACAAAAATTAAGAAAAAATACTGAAGGTACATCTTACTAAGGTGTATCGACAAATATCTTCAAACAACTTTTTCATCAAATAATCTAATAATGAAAAAAATTTAAATACGCAGTACAAAAAAAATTTATATATTTTCTGGCATTTCGAAATTTTGAAAAAAATATAACTCTGAGGCCCACTTCTGCTCTAATTTATATTTAAATGCGTTCGTATGTGTCTTTTTTTATACAGGTGGCGTAATTTTTTCCTGAATTTTAAAGAGCATTGCGAGACACAAAAATAACTTTGTTATTTTCTTGAAATCGATTATTTTATTGTATTCATGGTTTTCAATTGTAAAATTAAAATTTAAAAAATTATAATAATTTGGATTTTTTAAGTGTTCTTCTCATTAATCCGAATGATTTTTCCACAAGGACATTATTTTTTTCTCACAGAGCTGTATCCTACTGCTGACTCCCATGAATTTGGTAAACTATCTAAATCCAATATAAAGATAATCTCTTATAGTTTAAGACACGAGAAAAAAATCAGCGCAATGTTCTAAATATACCGACAAATAACACATAAACACATTAAACACACATAAAAAACAAAATTTAAATAAAAATGAAGCAGTACTGAGAATCTGAATTCAAAATAAATTAAAAATGCCCAAAGTCCAAACAATTTTTTTTTCGAGTAATCCTAAAAATTCAAGAAAAAATTACACCACATGTGAAAAAACAACACACAAGAAAATACGAACAACACTCTAAAAATATTGAAAAAAAATCACATATACCAAAAATAGACGTGGGAAGAAATTTGAATACAAACTAAATTAACAAACTAAATTCTCAAAATAAAAAAAAAAATGAAATTTAATTTAAAATAAAAATAAATGGTTCTCTTATGGTTCTCAAATGGGGATCAACATAGGGTAGGAGCCTGCCTGTTGGTCTCAAATGTTCCTATCTCACGCCTCCACGAAGATCATATGACGACATTTTTAGATCGGGCGTGAACTGGAAACACACACCTGGTCTTGGCTCCGAGAACGGGTGTCGAAAGTGGCTAAGTGAGGGGGTGCGAGCGAGTCAGAGCGCTATATCTCTCCCGGGGAAGGCCTCCCGGGTCATGGAGGCCTTGCCAACCCGCTGTCTCCCGGGCAAAGGAGATACACCCAATAACATGGAGCTACGATCACGAAGATTAATTAGAATGCGATCACCCGAGGAGGGTCCCCGAACTGGAGCTGGTCCTGGAACGGGCGTAAGAGCGAGCGGCCAGCGGCTGGAGGGCGATGTGCAAGAGCGGGCCACCAGCCGGGTTCAACCCGAAGAGCTACCGCCACACGGAAACAGCAGCCATCGACATCACCCAAGAAACGCTGCGCCTACGAGACGTGTTGCGACTGCCAGACGACAGTCGTCCACACTTGTGGGTACCACTAGGCGCCGGATCATGTGGACACACGAAATGAATGAATTCGTGATCCGCGCCTATTACATCTGCACTGCTTTGGAGACGGACATGAGCGGTCGCCCTCGAATACTAACAATGTTCGAGGAAGCGTATCCAGAGTTCGTCGGGAGGCTTGATCAGAACGCGATGAACGCGAGGCGTAGAGCGATAGTACGCAACAACATGCTCTCCCAAACGCAAATCGACGAGATCAAGCAGCAGGTGCAGAGAGAAATAAGCTCCAGGAACAACAGAGCAAGCGATGTGTCGAGACGAAGTTCAGTACGGCTGAGCAATTCATTCGCGAGTGGGGCACGCGAATCAGCACCAGTGGAGGCCACAGTACTACAACCCCCTGAGCCGGAAGACCCACAGCCAGATCAACAACTACTACGCGATCTGGTCTTCCACTACGACGAGGCGATCTCACAGTTCCGCGACACAGACCCATTGTCGCGCCCCAGGATCCCGAAGTTGCAGCATTCCCGCAGGCTGACAAGTGCAGTAAAGCTCATGAACGAGCACGTTCTTCCGCTGCACTTGGTTGATGCTGAGAACATGGAGGAGCTGCAACTGAAAGTTTACTGTGCTGCTGTGGCGACCGCCAAAAGTTTAGGATACCGTATTAGGCCAAGAGGCGGACTGCTCCAACATCTCCGTGAAAGGCGTGAGCCTCCATGGCGAAGGAGATTGGAGCAACGGATCCTAAACAAGCGCGCCGCAATTGGAAGACTGATGGCGTACAAAAGAGGCAACAGATCGGCGAAATTATGTCGCCAAGTTGCTGTGATCGTGCGGCCTACTGAACTTCGCCAGCTGGGAGCTCACCAGCTGACGGAAAAACTCGACACACTGGTACAGCAATTGAGCGTCCTAACTAAACGGCTGAAACGTTACTCTGACTCTGCAAAGCGCCAGGAACAAAATCGGATGTTCAGAGATAACGAAAAAGCGTTCTACGACCACATTAGCGACGAGAAGCCCGACTACCGCGAAGGTTTGCCAGATATTAGCGATGTGACGAACTTCTGGGCTGGTATTTGGGAGACCCCAGTACAACATCGCGACGGGCAAATGTGGTTAAGACGGGAGGAGGAGAGTTGTGGTGAAATTGGAGAGATGCCAGCTATCATCGTCGAAGAGAACGATGTCCGCGAAGCCTCGCGGTACCTGAGGAACTGGGCAGCACCGGGCCCCGATGGTGTTCAGAACTTCTGGCACAAGAAGCTGACCGTCGCACATCAAAAGATAGCTGAGTGCTTCAACAAGGTGCTACGTGACCCACACAACCTCCCTGAATTCGCCACCCGTGGCGTCACATTCCTCCTCCCGAAAGACAGCAACACATTGAACCCATCAAAGTACAGGCCGATAACGTGCCTATCGAGTCTGTACAAGATATTAAGCAGCATCATAACCGCCAAAGTTTCTGCCCACTGCGAACAACACCATATCATCGCAGAAGAGCAGAAAGGATGCAGGAAAAATACGCATGGCTGCAAAGACCAGGCCATCATCGACGCAGCCATAGTCGGCCAGGCGGTATATAACCAGCGGAACCTAAGTATGGCCTACATCGATTACAGGAAGGCTTATGACTCCATACCTCACTCGTTTCTCGTCCGGGTATTGGAGCTATACAAGATTGATCCCGTCGTCGTTAGGTTCCTGCAGCATGCGATGAGGCAGTGGAGCACGTCTCTGCACCTCAGTGATGGGGAAAATGTGTTGCAGTCTAGAACGCTGCAGATAAAGAGGGGGATATTCCAAGGCGACTCTTTCAGCCCGCTTTGGTTTTGTCTGGCACTGAACCCCCTCAGTAGGACGCTCAATAGAAACGGTCATGGCTATAAAATAAGGTATGGCGACGGCGCCCACGAAGAAGTGACCCATACCTTCTACATGGATGATCTCAAGGTCTACGCTGATTCACGTCAGCGTCTAGGTGTAGCTATCCGGGTTGTCGAAGACATAAGCAGGGACATCTGCATGGAGTTCGGCCTCGACAAGTGCCGCTGTGTCCATCTGCTGAAAGGGCAGCTTACCGAATCCGGAGGTTACGAGGTCTATGACGGCGAGTTCATAAGAGACATGGTTCGTGGCGAATCCTATAAATATCTTGGATTCCGACAGCTCACCGGGATTCGCCACTCCGACATCAAGACGGAGCTGCGAGACAAGTTCTTGAGTCGAGTGAACTGTGTCCTGAGGACTTTCCTCAACGCGGGGAACAAGGTACGCGCGATCAACACATTCGCGGTTCCCCTACTGACCTTCAGTTTTGGTGTAGTCAAATGGAGCAAAACTAACCTAGAGGACCTTGAGAGGAGGATGAGGAAAGCATTCAAAGAGGCCGGAATGCACCATCCTCAATCGGCACTGGAGAGAGTTTCACTGCCACGCAAAGAAGGGGGACTTGGAATAGTCGACATATCTGCACTGTGTGTTGCCCAGGTACGACAACTGCGCGAGTACTTCGCAGAACGCGCCAACCAAAACGCGCTATACCGGGCTGTCTGCGCCGCCGACAGAGGATACAGCGCTCTGCACTTGGCGCAAGCGGAGTACCAACTCAACTGCAATCTGCAGACAGTGGAGGAGAAGATTGCAGCTTGGAAGCAGAAGGCAGTGCATGGTGCCCACCCCCATCAACTGGACCGGCCACACGTCGACAAGGCCGCATCTAATCTGTGGCTAACGCGTGGTGAACTCTCTTCAGTAGTAGAAGCCGACATGATAGCCATCCAGGACAGGATAATGCCGACGAGAAACTGCAGGCGGTACGTCTGGCATCAAGACGTTGATGACATTTGCCGGATGTGCCATCAACCAGGTGAAAACATAGAGCACATTATGGGAGGCTGTCCCGTTTTGGCCAACGCAGCCTACACCGAGCGCCACAACAACGTGGCCCGTATTGTTCATCGACAACTGGCGCTCCAATGTGCTCTACTGGAAGACAACGTACCAAACTACCGGTACCTGCCTGCACCTGTCCTGGAAAATGACCGTTTCAAGCTGTACTGGGATCGCACTGTTCTGACCGACCTCTCGATCCACCACAACCGCCCAGATATAATGGTTTACGACAAGAGCGACCGCAAAGTCACCATCATCGATGTCGCTATTCCACTGAACCAGAATCTGGAGGAGACCCACGGTCGCAAAATCTGCAAGTACCGACCATTGGCCGTGGAGCTCAAGGAACTGTGGGGGCTAAGGGAGGTCCCAAGAATTGTTCCAGTCGTTCTCTCTGGAACTGGAATTGTCCCGAAGACACTTCTGGAAGCGCTAAAGGTGTTGAACATGGAGAAGGAATTGGCCGGCATCCAAAAGTCGGTCATCCTTAGCACCTGCGCGATTGTCCGACAATTTCTCGGTCAGGACTGAAACAGCACGAGCATGCAGATACGTGCATTCCGCAGAGCCTAGTCCCCCTTTGGCATTCAGAAGCCCGGGGGCAGGTGAAAATTCTGGCTAGGTTCGCCTAGTTAAGAAGTGAGATAAGTCTGCCAATAAAAATTAATTCCAATTTTTTTTAGTGTTTGATTTTTTGATGAAAAAATTGTTTGAAAATAATGATCGATACATCTTAGTAAGATGTACTTTCAGTATTTTTTTCTTCGTATTTTTGTTTCAAAGCTATTGAGAATGGCGTGAAAGAAACGAAAAGGTGCCTTTTTCACCATGGATCTTATGTTGTGCCATGTAAGAACTCAAATATATGGTACTACTGTCAAAATTTCATATTTAGTATCCTATACAATATTTTCCATACAGCTGGTGATTTGGTTTGTGAGGTACTTTTTACTCCCTTACCCAGCCAGGCCCTTTGGAAATATAAAAACATTTTTTTTTGTGCCGCACAACACTGAAAAAAATCACACATATCTAGAGAAGCCGTAGGAATACATTAAAATATGAATTACTGAAACTCTAAATCCCAAAAAAAAACATTTCAAAATTTCAATATTGTTTTTAGTACTTCAATTTTTGATGAATTTTTTTTTTGATAATTTTTCTTGATACACCGTAGTGAGATGTACATTCATTTTTTTTTTAAATTTTTATCTCGAAGCTATTGAGGATGGCGTGAAATAAACCAAAAAGTACGTTTTTCATTATAGATCCTATGTTTAACCACATAGGGGCTCAAAAAAACCGCTAAAAATTCTTACTTAATATCCTATACAATATTTGCCTACAGCTGGTGATTTGGTTTGGGGCACTTTTTAGTACGAGTACGAGTGGTAATGTGGATAGCGAAGTCGTGTAAAACAGCTTCACATTCCAGTCGGTTTTGGCTCGATCCCTGCTTGGCATCGTTTGGCTTTTTTTTAGATACAATTCCAAGCTGATGTTCAGTCTGAGAGACAGATAGCACCCATTACATACAAACAATTTATCACTTTTGAAAAATGTGCTTTTATTTGTTCATTTCGCCCTTCGACACAAAAAACAGCATTGTTTTCTGCCAAAGATGATATTTTTGCCAACGCTAGTTTGGCTGTAGTTTCGGCACCTTTTTTTTCTGAGGCGAGACGCAATGATATTAGCAATGAAATTTTGCAAAATATTGAGACCTTGCATAAATTCTTGCTGGTTTTTCGTGGAATGTTTTATTCAATTGTCCAAATATTATTGAGACTCTATTTTTGAAAGCATTTCACTGAGAATATTGTCCATCATGAGTCTCCATTACTTCATATCTTGTGATGGGGGCACTATCCCAGTGTTTACAAGTACAGTAAAACCTGTTTTGTGCGGTTTTTTTGCGCGAATTTTTTTTGTGCGATTTTTTGTGCGGTTTTCTGTTCTTGTGCGATTTTTTTGGTGCGATACATGAAAAGAAGCATATTTGACGAAGTTATCGTCCATTTAGTTTTTTTTTCGATGGTTTATATGCATTTCAGTGCGAAAAAATCATATTTGCGTCTCAATTATCCACTTCTGAAATCATTCCCTTCCTCCCATCAAATGCTCTAAGTTGTTCTAAGTGTTTTCATGACATGATTTCTAACAGCAACACGTTTCGACATGCAACTAAAAGCACAAAACAACCACACGCAACCGAAAAGGCAAACTGTCCCGTCGCAAAGCAGGGAAACAAAAAGAAATTGAACGGTGAACGGTATGGATTTGAGTTATTTTCTTGGAGAAACTTTTTTTATGCGGTTCCTATCTACCGCACAAAAGAAGTTTTTTTCAAAATGTGTACCGAACACGATTTTATAAAGTTTTTTTTTTATTAATTCGTTTATTTTTACAGGCTCAGTTACATAAGTTTAAAGGAGCCGAATTCTTAAATATAATTTAAAACTATATATATAAACAATTTTTCTTACATCTATGGTTAGTAAGGTGGAAAACCGATTACTCGCGGTGTACTCAAGACGCAAGACGCTTCATTGTATGCGACATTTTTCTTCACAACACACTATCCGAAAGTGGGTCAGGGTTGCTTTATTTTATGTGTATTATAGATACAAATTGCTTCATGTAAGGAGGGGGAGGGGGTCTAAAATCTGGATTATTAGCGTCACGTAATTTATGCATCACGCCTTATGCTTACGGACTTCGTATCGAGGAAAACCACTGAGTGTGATACCAGCATTAAGTAGAACTGTTGACAGCTCGCTGGTTGGAGCGAGACTAGACATCACAAATGTTGATGACCCCAGACACATTGAGTAACATATTAATTCAAAGTTTGCTTCCTTCACTACCGCGCACCGTAGTCTAAGTGAGGTAAATGTTTTCAATTCCATATGAGATTTTAAGTGACAATTTTTGGTACAACAATTGAAAAAAATACATCCTCCATATTGGCAATTTTTTTATTTGAAAACCGCTTTTGGAGAATAGATTTTTAAGTTTTCTAGTCAATTTTTAGTTAAATCGGCCGCATAGTTTCCGAGACAAACACTTGCCGATTTTTAGAGCACAACTACCTGCGCAATGTATAAAAACCTTCCACAATAAACCTTATAACACCGCTACGAGAGATTCGAATATTTAACTTGTATTTGAAAAGACTTTATAAATCGTTAAAATCCAATGTTTTTTCGGGACGGTGTTACCATATCTTAAACAGTTGCATTTCAGTATTACCATATCTACAGAACAATCTGTATTTATACAGATTTTTTAAGCTTTTTGAAACCGCGAATCTGTAGATACAGATTTTTGGGATTTTATACACAAGTTTTAAAATATTTTTTTAAATATGTTTAAAATAATCTTATACAATAATCATTTTTATTCATTTAATTTCAATAATTGAATCCTTTTTTTTTTAAATTCATTGGTAGCGTAATGTTCTGCTTTCTCATGTTCGATCTATGGTGAAAAAATGCAGAAGTCTACGTCGTACGTGAATCGGTTAGCCTTACAATAGATAAATATAGATAAATAAAAAATATAAAATTTAAGTGAATATGTGAATATGAAAACTAAATATGCGCTCAGGCTCATTCCATTTCTTTGAAATTTTTTGTAGCAATAATTGTGAATATCTGAATGAACCATTGATACGGTTTGGCGTAGGATTACGAGAACATATTGAGAGCATAAATTGAAAAACTGAACATCGACCACTTCACGAAAATTCCTCATTTCGAGCGCTTATTTCTCAGTCATTTCTTGGTGAATTTATGAGAGATCAATCTATGTTGCAATCGATTTGAACATTCCCGATTAATCTAATACAATATAGATAATTAGAAAATTTCCAATCTAAACAGGCATTGGGGTCTACACAAATGAGACAGCCGACCAGGAGAAGGATTCTGACAGTCCGAACATTGAAGACTATCCCTTTAGGAACAAGGCGTATCAATCTTATATGAGTATTTTGGGTCAATAGAAAACAACATCCCATTCGCTGTGGCTAATGTATTTAAATCGTTCAATCTCGATTGAAACCAATGATAGGACTACGAGCTAATCGAGAAAATGGATAATTCGGATTTTTCAATCATAATTGATGAGCCACCGAGTTGGGAGCCATAAAAAATTCAGCTATTGTTGTTTGTATTTTTGATGAAAATAAATTTCAGGTAAAAGGTCCATTCTGTAGATCGATCCAGTTGCACGATGCGACTCACAAAATCCTTACGATGCGCTTGTTTGTGAGTTTTTTTTAGAGCAAATGAGATTAACTCAATTCAGGAAATAGTGGAGCTGAAATCATTGAATATTCTGAATTTATCTGCAACAAGATTGCTCTCACTGGAATCCGTCGTTGAACGTATTTCACATAAGTTGAATTCTACATAATTTGAAAGACTCGATGAGCAAACTATTCTACTTGTTTTGAACAACGTTTTGTTATTGAATTCACTCAGATCAACTAGGAAAATATATATCGAGATACAGAACATTTTTTCCTAATTTTTTTTATGTCTTAAATTGTCAATTATTAGGGTAAGTGTCCCAATTATGGTATTAATTTGAATTTTTGATTCATTCCCTTAAAGTGAAAAAACACCTTTCTCATATAAAAAAAATATTTTTTCCAGAATCTTTCAGGAGGTGATAGACGGTAATATTTCACGAAAAAAATCCTTCTACGCATATGTTAGAATTTCAACGATGACAGACTTATAGAACTTTTTCTTTGTTTCGGATTCTGTTGGCTCAAACTGACTCTACATTGAAAAGTATGCTACGTAATCCGATTTTGTTGCTTTCATTTGAAAGATGAGAAAATTTAGTACAGGATATAGTAGTGGAACATCTAAATTAGTGGATTAAAATAACATTTTTGAAGTGGAAAATTTAAAAGTTTTTTTTATTTGTAATTAATAATTTTATCCTAAAAATTCATACTAAACTTGATTGTTTCTATCAATTAAATTAGAGCTCTCTAACCTCTCTACAATTTGTTCTTTGACGCCCAACTTCTATCTCTCTTAATTTCGCTGCAATATCGATATAAACAATTCCTGATGAAGATTCAATCAAAATCTTCAAAAATCGCGATTTTTAATCCACTGTACTTATAAAAGCCACTTAAATTTCACCTTAATGCTGAAAGGTTAATTTTTTTTCTTGAAATTATTCATATTTGAATTATGAAAAAAAAACTTTTTTTTTCAAACTGTATACAATCGAGTCCTAAATTTTACATAATCGAATCATATATAATCGAGTTTGTATATAATCGAGTCCGACTTGCACGAGGCACTAGGTTAACAAAGAAAATATTGATTAAGTATGTTACTCAAACTGAATTGTAACGATCACGCAGGAACTGTTCAATCACAAAGAAATGTTCGAATAGTTTCACAGGAACATTTTCAGTTGATTTCAATATTCCGGACATATTCTTGCTCAGGTTTGATTAAACGTTCGAATTAACATCTCAATAGAACTACTATCTTCAGCGTTATTCTCAGGTTTTTCAACACTTTCTAGTATATCGGTATCTGGCATCAGATCACAGCAAATCACGTTTTGGTCCTTTTTGCACTAATTATTAAAAGACATTGAGCAATCGAACGGTATTGTACCGTCGACATCGCTCACGACACATTAATTATGCCAGCGGAATATCACTCCCGTCAATGTTGGTTGTGCTTTAAAGTTAGGATTTCCCAGTTTCTGGACAAATTCTCAAGCCATATCCCGAAGAATAGAAGAGGGGTAATTTATTTTGTCTAGCTTGACAAGACAAAAATTCATTGACCAACCTTATATGCTTTTGGTCTAGATATAATTTTCCATTCCGATTCCATTTTTACTTTAGTTTGAGTAGTGTTGATACCGCACTTTGTGCAATACTGAAATTATTTGCAGCTTCAGACCCCTTCCGTCCATATTTTTCGACCTGGTCGATGATGTTCAAACCTTGCGCAATGGTTAGCGTTTTGATTGTTCGCTTGAAAGGTTTCTCGTGGTTTTCCATACTTGAAAAGAAATTGTTTGATGACACGAACACTCCGTCTTCACTTTCAAGGGCAATTGAAATCTGAGGTAATAACGCACAAAAACATGTACGCGAAAATCAATCGAGTTAGGGAGGTGAAAATCCATGGAAAAATGAATCAAAACACATCGAGTAAGAGAGGCATCGAGTTAGGGAGGTATCGTGTTATGGAGAGAAGAATGCTTGTAAAATCGAAGGTGCCATGAAATCCATCGAGTTAGGGAAAATATCGAGATACAGAACATCGAGTTAGGGAGAGTTGACTGTATATATATAAGTCCGAAAAATATAAATTCAGCATAAAAAATTCAGTTAGAACCTGCCCTCATCCTAAGCACATGGTTTTATGCCAATTTAATGTCCCCTTTTCATTCATTGTCAGTTATCCAGCATGCTACCATTACAAACCTTACTTTTTTGTATGTGCTCAAAAATATTTTATAATGAGGGTTTTTACGTAGCCCAATGCAAACAATCATCAAAAATGCAACTATTTAACACTCCTATACTCGCGCATTGGTCTGTCAGACCGAGAAATCAATAATTCGGTCATTTCTCAGAAAATAACAACACTACGACTTTGCGTTTCTCTCTAGCTTCGTTATTCGTCGTTCGTCATCGTTTAGCGTATCGCATGTGTTGGTACAATGGGGACGTATGCCACTTTTTTAAAACTTTCGGTCTGACACACCAACGCGAGTATAGGAGTATCTTTTTTGGACATGTGCCTTTTTTCATATTCTAGAATATTGTTGAATGAAATGTATAAATTAATGTTAGTGGCGTGGAATGTTTATTGAATAAAATGCATAAGGTCATTACCGGACTATTCTTATTTGATTTCAGTCCCTTTTGTAACTGGATTGAACGAATCTATATATTAACTATTCGTCGTTATATTCATCGTTAGATTCATACGTTCAAAAGCAAAATATAAATGTTTAACTTTCGTATAGTTATTCGCTAAATATAATGGTCATACATATACACACTTGTGAAAGAATTTCACTTGTGGAAGAATTGTAAACAGTAAACTATAAACTAATCGGTGGCATATGGTAATTTTTAATAGTTACAGTTTCGGGGATATTTTTTATAATGAACAATATCAACAAGAAAACAAGAGAAAGAAAAGGAAGTTCCTAGAAATCCTTTTATATCATCTTTTTATGCCCTATCTATAAAAAGGCATTAATTCTTAGTTTACAAAGAATACAGAGACAAAGAATATTAGAAATATGCAAACTTTATATTTTAGAACCTTTATTATCTGGTGATTATGTAGAAAGTTGGTATACATTCTTCTCTTCGATAAAAGACCCGAAACACACGCAACAACTGCATCAAATGTAAAAAATATGTTTGTTTCGAGCGTGCAGTTATGCTATGTCCTGATTCGTACTCCAATGAAACCACAATCGATTAATACGTTTTTATGTTATTTTATAGCTCTTTATACTTCCATGAATTAAATTCAGTTGCTTACTTTTAATTAATAACAGTGAAAAATTCGAATTTAGTTATTTGTGTTAGAGTATCAAAAATAACTCTGTTTTGAGGAGGCTGAATTAGATGACTATTAAAACATAATAAAGACGAAGAAAACGTATTTTTCGGAGTTTTTTCATTTAATCATAACCTCTTCTTAAAATAAATGCCAATAAAGCCTGAAAAATACACAATGGCAACATTACAGAGAAGTTAAATTTTCGGTTTGTGACACCGTGCGCGAGTATACGTGTTATGATTTTGCACGCGAGTACAGTTGGGTTAAACAAACCCTATGAAACATTGTGTTTTTACTACAATGTGTATGTTTATTAGTGCTTCGTGAATACCTTCAACATCGTATAATAACTATTCCAAACAATGATAATAAAGCTCACATTATGGCTAAAAATTAGATTTATGAATTCAATACAGATATCCATACAAATTTTCTGGAAAAGAACTAATACAAAACTTTTTGTCGAAAACACAGATTTTATTATGGCAACCCTGGGTCGGAGCCCCCCTTTTAAAGACTGTCGATGAAATTGAATCCCCGATCGCTCGCTTAGTAAGCGGACGCGCAACTATTTGGCTACTCCTCACTTAGCCTCAAGAAAGACAATTGACTGCTCGTTGGTTGGTTCGAGACCGTGTAATAGAAATGGCAAATGACATCTTTTATACTCTCACCCGTTGCAATAAGTTGCGGGCAGGTTTAGTTTAAGTTGCAATATTTCCGTTGTCAATGTCCGCAGAGAATGATGCTTGCATTTGCATTCAGAAGGAGCTACATATTTGCAGAGGTATATAAACAATGCTCCTCGCCGCTACATTAGTTTATACGTCAAAATATACGTCACCGTGTCTGAGTTTCACGAATTACACTTTGAAATACTTTCTAGTAACTTATAACTGTGTGGGAAGTAAATTCTGCTCCAATAAATTTGACATTGCCAAAACTGAAGTGGAATAAGTTCCTAATACTTCAGTGCTTACCACAAATTCTCTTTTATCTATCTTTTATCTTTTATCGAAAAAAATGCAGCCGGAGTCAGTTTCGCTCATATGGAAGGCGCCATTCCGTAGCTTATCGTCTGGTTTGCATGTCAAACTCGTGAATCCATGCCTCATCACCAAGGGTAAAACGTTCACGTTTCATGAGTGTGAAATCGGAATCGGCTCGATTTAGGATCACTTCGACGTATTTTACGCAGTTGAGTTTTTGGAAAAAGATCAGATACTTCGGATTTTGATGATCGCTAGGACGTTTGAAGTCCGAACAATCGCGTAAAATACTACGAATTGATTCGTCACAGAGAGTGTAGGTATATCGATGGTAAAGGGTGTCCTACATCAAATTGTAAAACTTTGTAGAAAATTACCCATTGGATATTTTCTCTTGAAAATTTGGGTAGAAGTAAAAAGTGTATTTTTACACTGTATTTTTTTCGCTGTCAGTTGTTCGTAAATTGAAAAAAAATGGCGTCACCCGAAAAGCAACATGACGGACTGATTTTGCGCAAGCACCTGGAAAATCCTCAGCTCTCTCGTCGGAGAAGAACAACTCGGAAGTAAGTGTGTGATTAAACGTTACTACGAAACTTCGAGCATCGAACAGAAGAAGAAACGCGATCAGAATGGATGTTATATTAGTGATCAGGATCACAGGCGTGTCGTGAAAGCGTTTAAAGGGAAATCCTAATACTTTGGTCAGGGATGTGGCCAAAAAGTTGAATCTGTCCAGGTCTTTCGTTCAGAGAGCCAAGGACCGGAAGGGACTGCATACGTACAAAGTGCAGAAGGCTCCAAATCATGACGAACGGCAAAATACAGTGGAAAAGTCTCGAGCTCGGAAACTACACGAAGATGCTGACGAAGCCTCATTGTCTCATCATGGATGACGTGACTTACGTCAAGGCGGACTTCAGGCAGCTTCCGGGGCTACTGTTCTTCACCGCGCAGCATAGATTTGATGTTCCGGAGGAAGTAAGGGAGCAGAAACTTTCAAAGTTTGCCGAGAAATTTGCCAGAAATACGGAGTGCGCCGTTCGTGACTACCGGGACTGTAAACGGGCAGATCTACTTCAAGGAGTGTCTACAAAAGCATCTGCTTCCTCGATTTGTGTCCACTTTTCTTTTGGAATCCATTCCGTTTTGTATTGGAATAGAAAAGATATCTTTAGGCTGCTGCAAACCGCGGAAACTCTTCACACTTTCCCAGCAACGCTGTAAAAGGTTTATCCAACTCATCGTCAAATTCTCAATAACGGTAGAATATTTCCAAACATGGTAACTCAATCTTAATAAGAAGTTTAAATACAACAAAAACCAATTTGCCTCGCTGCCTACACTGGAACTTCGTTATTGGCGTCGCTTATAAACACATACAAATTGTTGCAAACTTTAGCTCTAAAAAAACTCCAACTTGATCACGACTGCAAGATATAGGGTCAATTCCAAACCAAATTTGGTCCCGAGCAGAGCGAAAAAAACGAGACTCGTGCTCTACCTACTAGGTTGAGCACTTCGAACGCGCAGTTTAATAAAATTGATTGGAGTCGTGCCGTTTGAACATTTCACCTTCGCCTATGGGTGCATACATTCACACACACACATACAAACAACCTCAAACTTCGTGTGAGGACTTTCTAGCGCCAAATGCGGGCTGCAAATGACCGCAGCAGCAGGACTATTGCGCTCTTGACAAAGTGCTACAAAATAAATGCACATATATGGTCATTCTTCACATTTATCGACCCCGCCGTTGTTGTTGCAATTGAAAGCACCATGGATGCACCTCGTCCACTCTCAGAGAGTGAGGGGGGGGGCTTCCAACGCCATATTTGGGCCGACGTTTTGAGCACATCATATGAGGCCAAGGCGCGAAAATGCGATTTTTCTCGGGGCCAATTTATGGCAGTATATCGCCGCCCTGGGGAGCCACTTCAAATGCGGTAGCGCGCGGATAATTGCGCTGCACAATAAATATCGATTCATGCATTATGCGTTTTTGAAACATTTTAAGCTGGCTGGCAAAGCAATGCGGCGTTATGAGAATAAATTTAACAGCTATGAAACTCTAGCTCAGTGGACGACAATTTGATGTACACAATTAAGGAGTTAATTTATAGCAATAACATGGAAAAGAATTAATTCTGTTTTTTACTGAGGGACGCAATCAATCAAAAAGTTTGATTTAGACCCAACTCTTCAAGAAGACAAATCCAAGACAATTTCCGAAATGTTCACCATTATTGAAATGTGAGTTACACAATCTATCTTCAAAGGTGAATACCCCAAAAACATACATTAATCAGCTGTTGAATTCGCTATGCTCGCGAATTAAGTCACAAGCTTTGACATCGTCGCAAATTATCCATATCACTGCACCGTTGATCATAACTAGAGCGGACATAATACCTACAACCATGGTATACACACACGAGACGATGATCTCAGCGCGATTACTCAGCTCAACCGCAAGATCAAGCATATATGTATAAGGTTGAACTTTGCTGCGTTGCAGGGATTCTTGCTTATTCTTTTTTTGCTTTTTTTGATCAACCGGCTTGACTCAATTCGGACCCATATGAATGGGCTCTTCATAAATGGTGCAGATTTGCCTCTCCCATGCTTTACACGGTCGGCGGCTGCATGACGTCAGACACTACACGCACAGTGCATTTTTTCAATTTATGTGGAGCAGCACTTCATTCATGAAGACTTCCCCCCGAACCGGCAATCGGCCGGTAGTACCTTTCGTCCCCAAACCTCGTCATACCGCACCGCCATCCGGCTTCCATCACCATCCATCCATCCATAATGCGGGCGCTACACGATTCGTCCAACGTTTTACTCGAATGTTGGACTCAAACATTTGACTCGATGAATCGACAAATGTTGTGACGAATGTGCTGCTACACGGTGAAGTGAATGTTCGATTCAATGCAATCGGTCCAAACAATCGGCGAGTATTTGGATCGAATGTTTATTGTTTTTATTTACCATCAAAAACGTTAGGAAACTTGATGACGATGCGAGTATTGAAATTGCTGCCGTAGCAATTGTACTGATATCGGGCTGTAAATTAAAAATGCTTGAAATCAACATTATTAAACTGCAATATTTTGCCGAATATTTTGAATTTTATGAATCAATTTCATAGTTCCCTCATCTAAAACTTGTAAACAAACCAATCTGTCAAAGATATATTCGGACGAATCGTGTAGCGGTGTATCGAATGTCATTGAGTGTCGAATCAACGAATGACAAAAAGCCTTTGACCCGTGCCACTCGCGTTGGAAGGTAATCCACAACGAACGGATTTCCTTCCAACGCAAATATTCGACACTCGACATTGGAGGTTCGTAGCTCGTCAGTCGACTACACGATGCGTCGAATCATCGAGCGTCCAGCATTCGAGGGTGTTCGTAGCATCGTGTAGCGCTGGCTTAAGTCGTGCCACTCGCTTGTTGATGGGTTTGCTGGCTGGCTGGGAGTTTTTGTGATGCATCCCACCCTCCTCCAATGAGCACACACTGTCGATGTGAATGCAGGCACAACATTCCTGCATATTCAACGAGTCAGAGTTTTATGCACATCGCAGTACATAAGCCGCTCTCTCTGTGTGTTGCGTTGTGTTGCGTGGTAAATGTGTATTATTATTCAATTTATTTCAATTCACTGGAAATCCGTCTACATATCGCACCGTTTTGCACCGTTTCAGATCAGCTTGTCGAGCTGATCAGAGTATGTAGCTGGGTATACTACCCGCAGCGGTAGGATTCTGTAACGCTTAAATTTGATTAGCGTTAAAAAATTGGACAAAATATTGATTAATCAAGTTAATCAGAATAAAATATTTATCCGAAAAAGGCTAATAATAATAAACTCTAATTTACTTCACTACTGTTAGTTTCATCAGTTTCAATCGTTCGTGGTAAATTGACGAACTTTCGTTTTTTGAACGTTGGTCTTCATGATTACGGTTTCAGGATTACGACTTTCGGGAATGTTGAGGAACGCATTAGGGAACGCTTGGCTCAGTAAGGGAGTAAAAAGTGCTCCCAAACCAAATTGTCCCAAAGTGATTTTTCGATATTTGATTTCGTTAGAAAGTTACAGCCAAAAGTATGAGGTCATCTAAAGGGATATAGTATTGCAGTACGAATTTTTAAACGTTTTTACTCGAAACCATGTTTTCCAACTGGTGGTATCGATATCTCAGGATCTACTCGGCCGAATTGGCTGAAATTTTTTATCAGCGTGTAAAAATGAATTATTTAAAGCGTTACATAGCCATTTTTTGATATCTCATTTTGTCGATTTGTTATGAGCTTTTAAACAGCGATTTTTCATTAGAAATAACTAATTTTTAACAAAAATGACCGCCATTTTGGCAATTTTTCGAATTCTAAAAAACCCTATGTAACGGTATTGTCCTAAAGCTTCAGAATATTCATTGGAATTCGATCTGCGACACACCGTTGCTTCAGAACCGATACCACCAATAAAGTACCGATTTTCAGACAGCATCTACGCATCCAGCTGTCAACAGCGTAATAATTATTCTTGCACTCAAAAAATGGAAAATACATATTCAAATATACCTTAAACAATAACCAGAATACCCGAACACTTCATTTTATTCCTAACATCCAAAAAAGAGATCACGAAAATTAATTATTTTTCGACCTTCCAGACAGGGGTCCCCCTTAATCCCTATCGGATTCACTATAAGAGCTATGATTAGGAACGTAGCTTTTTTTCACGCTATTCTCAATAGCTTCGAAATGAAAGTATGGAGAAAAATACTCAGAGTACATCTTAATATGATGTAGCATGACATATCGTCAAATAAAATTACCATCGAAAATTCAAATTTCTGTGACACTTCGTAATTTTGTTTTTTTTTTAATGTCAAATTGGATTATTTCACAATTAGATACAATACAATATAATACAAGAAATATAATCATCGATTTCACGAAAATAAAAAAATTGCAAACGGTGGAAAGTAGGAAAAAAAAAGTACGTTCCATTCGTGAAACATTATGAAAAAATCATGAACATAAAAAAACACAGGGGAACCGCGGGTAATACGGACAGAGGGGGTAACATGGACAGGTGGTTGATTTGTATAGTTACATTTTTAATTTCAGATTTCTGTTAATGAGAACACCTTCTACATGTTATTCTACAAATATTTAAGCCACCCTATGACAATGAATACTGATCAAAAGTGGAAAAGGGAAACAAAAACCGAAAATCATGCATGATTCCGCGTGTGGATGTAATTTTAGCTGCTTTTAAGCATTTTGAGTGGTTTAATATCAAAATTCAATTCGCTGATGGTTATATGTCGGTTTGTGAGTTAACAGAGAAGCGATATTAGGTATGTACGGAACAGTAAATTCATTTTTGAGTGGAAAATCTAAATTATTCAAATAGTTGGGGTAAAACGGACAGTTGCCAGTTATAGTGAGATGGACTGTGAAAAGTCTGTTTAATCTATATCTAAGGAATGCCCTGCGTCTATAAATGGAAACCAAATCGTCAAATGTGGGCTGTTTAGAAGCTGACTGGAACCAAAAGCAAAATAGTTGAGAGTCTGTCCGTTTATACTGCTGAAAAGTACGATATCACTTCTAGGTGAATTAATTCGATTTTTCCATCATTCGGGATGAGTTCAGACCTTGATTGAATAGAATTATTCCTCTCGTGATCGATAAACCTATACGCTTCATACATTACAAAACTGTACATATTACCCCCACTATATGTCCATATTACCCGCATCGAGAAAAATGTTGTACTTTTCGGTCTGGTTTAATTTCAGTAAAAACATTGAAAAACCCTTTTTTGTAGAATATTTGACCAATTAGGTAGAAAAAAAAGTATATTGATTTTTTCAAAATGGCGTACACGATATCTCAAGTTCTACTAAACCGATTCATGTCGAATTTATATGGATATAATCTACAGGCATCTCTCTATCGCATGAACCTCTAAAAAAATAATATTTCTCAAATTTTACAGTTTTTAAAAAATAGGGAAACGTATGAAAAAATGTTTTAAACCGCTTTTTATTTTTCAAACGGCCGCCATTTTGTTAACAAAGATGGTTTTGACCTGTCCGAGGTTCATGCGATAGCGGCATCTTTACTGATTCAGAATCTGTTCGATGATCCATATAGGGATTCATATAGGGATTCAGAAAAAATATTTAATGTTGATACCATATACAACACCTTCCATAGCGCTGGTGATCAGGGGGAACTTTTTACAAATACGCGAATACAATAAAATTATAGATTTCAGGAAAATAGAAAAAATATCAGAAAATAAAATAAAAAATATGAATAAAATATATATTTTTCAATTTATTAGATATTTTTAATCGCTCCTTTTTTCAAGAAATAACAAATATCAAAAACCACATATTAAACCACATTTGAAAATAAATTAACCCAGTACTGGGTCACAAATTAACCCAGTACTGGGTCACAACATTCGAGAAAAAAATTCCATAGAGCTGGTGATTTGGTTTGGGGACACTTTTTACTAAGTCATTTCTTGACAGATTAACAAAATTTTAGCGCCAATGGATTTGAACACTCTCTGACAATTTATAGTGAAAATAATAAGTTTGTTTGTTGAAATGATTTTTCTCCATATATTTGTGCAGACCGCAAGGCGTTTCCCTAATATGAACTAGAAAATCGAGCATCGAACAGATACAAACAAGTCATAGCATCATAGAGCTGCAAAGTTGGAAGTCTCTCATAAACAAAGAAAGAAGAAAAAGCAGAACTTACCGGAGACGAATGAATCGAAAGATTTGAAGTGTCCGTTAAAAAGGAAAATAAAAAAAAAGAGAAAGGAGAATGAAAAAGAAAAAAAGAAGAAGGAAAAGAAAAAAGAGAAAGAAAAAACACGAATAAGAACTCTGGGATTTAACTACTAGTCACACTACAACATGCTTATCAGCAGAACCACGAGCCATAAACACAATTCTTCTGTCTATGGCACTTGTGAGAATTGGTGACTGTTTCGGAGGCTGCACACTTGCAAGCAGGGTTGCCAACTATAATTTTAAAAAATCAGGGAAAATGAAAATAAAAATTAGAATAAATCAGGATAGCTCATTTTGGGGTGTCCGGAAAGTTTGTGCCGATTTTTAGGAGAACAAAGGCATCATTTTTACAGTCAGACATAGGTTTATTAAATTTTGTCGGCCAAGTTTTGTTTCACAATCTTTCGCCATGTTTCATACAGCCTTAAAATTATATCCTACCAGATCATGTTCGCTTTCTCGTCGAAAACTGTTCAAGGTATTTTCTATGCTGCCCATGGAATCGAAGTTCTTGCCCTTGAATGAATTTTGTGGAGACCTGAACCTTACTTGAGCAAACTTCCACTTGTCCTTTTTTAGGCATTTCCACAACTATCCATGATTAGTATTGTGGTTCGTTATACTATGACTACGACAATGAATGTCATACATTTTTTACGGTTTTCGAATAATTTATGATTATATACTTTACAAAAAGTTCTGCTAAATTTCTATAACTCTTTAATCCTTGACATAAGATTTTGAAGAGAGAGAGAGAGAGAGAGAGAGAGAGAGAAGAAGAAGATATCGAAAATTTATCCTCAATGTTCATTCATTCATTTTATGTCATTGTGAAGCGAAAAACATAATGGATTTTCAGGTGAAATAAACGCACTACTTGTTTTAAGCATTCAAATAAATAATAATACGTAATAATAAATAATAAATGAAAGAAAGAGCAATCACTATACAAGGGAGAACCGGAGAGCTTTTTATGTAGGCTATTCTGACAGTTCTAATTTCCAACCAAGATCCTGATAAAATAAAAGACTAAAAAATCAGGAAAAATCAGGATCACTTTAGAAAAGTCAGACAAAATCGAGTATTTGTCAGGATGTCAGGGTACGAGCCAAAAAGTCTGGGAAATCCTGAAAAATCAGAATGGTTGGCATCTCTGCTTGCAAGAGCTTTATCGGATTCTGGCTCTCAACTCAGTTTCATAACGGAATCGTAATCCCAAAGATTGAAATTTCAGGGTTTTTTTGGTTCACTCAACACAATCTGTGCTTGCTAGCAAAGGAACACTCAGATCTATCCATCAGCTATTATATACCGCATCATGCGGTAATCAAATTAGATTCAACTACAACAAAACTAAGAGTCGTTTTTGATGGTTTGTGCAAGTCGAATTCAGGAATTTCTTTGAACGTTGTGCTCTGTTGTATAAGAAAATTTGTTCTTCATCATGCTACAATTCTGTCTTTTTCGTTATGCTGTTACTACAGATATCGAAAAAATGTACAGAATGATCGACGTTGACCCCCAAGATCGACCCGTACAACGTATCCTTTGGAGAGGAACCAGCGAACAGCCACTGAAGATTCTCGAACTATCCACTGAGACATTTGGAACATCTTGTGATCCATGTTTGGCTACAAAATGTAAGCTCACTAGAGAACATCATAAATAAAATCCTATTTTGCTGTAAAGTTTAGACGTGATTTCTAATATAGATAATTAGAAATTGCTTCCAGTGCGCGATGGGCTCAAAACCCTTTGTTCGGAATAACATATCTTTAAATCTTTATAAATTCATAATTAACGCTGTCTACGTATTATCGTTATAATTATATTCGTTCTCTGGATGACCAAGAAATTGCCGAGCCACTACGAATTATTCAACCCACCCAAACTGAAGCAAAGCAGCCAAAACCTCAATGGATAATCATTCGTTCGAAACGACATAGACCAATGCCACACAGTCAGTATTTATGTACTTAAGAAGCATTTTCGATCTTGCCTTGCTTGTTTCTTTCATTCTTCTCTCGCATTCAAAAACTTGGAAAGTAAGGCTTGTTGTTTACCTACACAATCCTACAATCCAATGCTCTTAGCGTATCCTAAGGCATGCAACAACAACCACCAAGGAGGCAACAATAATAGTCTCAATTCGTGAGTGTGAAAATATTTTCTACCCGTGCTCTCCATTTCTCGAACTGCGCGATTTTCCCCTCCTCCCACCACTTTCGAATGGGCCGTTCTCCTCAGGAATTTCAATTTGAACCATTTGAGCTGCTTTTCGTTTTTATTTTCCGTAACCATTTCTTTCCGCGCTCGTGGCTCGTGTCTTTGTGCCTTTCTCGAGTACTGATGCGGCTGAAGGCAGAGGAGAAAATTATTGACACAGAAAACTAGATATTACGCTTTACTCATTTGTTCCTCAGTTCCAGAGCTCCGAGAGCCAAGGTAAAATATGAAAAATGAATGAGGCGTGTACGTTTTACATAAACTGTGTCTAATTGCTAGGTGTATTTGCATGCAATCAATGTTTGTGCGATAAGTAAGTAAGATCGCTTGAGAATGAGACTCAAAAGACACAACGATAGAAAAAAAAGTTTGATCAAAATGACCCACTTTATTGATTTCCAATGAACACCGCCGTCCACCATGACGAATACCGAAACACATTATTTCTTAATAAACCGATCAAACTATGATTGTCCCTCGAGTCGGCGGCGTAGCTGTGGTAGCCATGGAACAGCCGTGGTGTGAAAAATGACAGTTCTGCGCGTGTAACCTTTGCCGGTCTGTTGTTGCATCGGGCCCGACCGACCTTTGGTCTTAATTGATTTCAATTAACGATTGAGCAGTTTATCTCGGTCGCATCTCTCTCAAAGCAACAGCATTCTATCGGACGCAACAATGTCGGGTCTCTATTTCCTACCCCTTGGTAATCTAAGCTGCGCTTTACAGTGCCATTAGGACAGCTGCCTTGCTGAGTAGTGTGGCACGAACGTAAGCAGCAGATCATTGCAATTGGTTCTGGTACTTTTGTATCACCATAACTGTAGCTAACACGTTTTAGTGTCTGTGAATTAACGCACTTATTCAATCTATGATCCATTTGCTATGGTCTATTCAAAATGTAGGCTACTGGCTTGATGTAGTTGGTGACCGGTTTCGACTTAATAATATGCGTTGCGTTGCGCCTGGTCTGGTAGCAATGGGATGATTGTTGGTACAGCGCAAGCCTTTACGAGATGTGACAAGCAGAGACAATCGCCTGCATGGAACGTTTGCGAAATGTATGCCAGAAACCGTGAATATGTGATGATTATTCACCAGAGTAGAGGTTGACACGCTGTGTTGAAAAACTTGCAGCCGTGATGATATGAAAATAGTAGGGATCCTTGCTGAGTGACTGTAGGAATAAATCTGCGTTGCATTTTCGCTTTTGAAAAAGCGCAACAAATTAAAGATCGAGCTGTGTTTTATGTGTGCGTCGTATGAATGCTGTATGAGACGTGCATATTAGTAATTTATACTTTCACAGCTTTTTGGCCATTCTAGCGTTCTAGCGTTCTAACTATAAGACTGTGTGAATATTCCTGTTCGAATTTGAACAAGCGATAGACGACTACTAGTGTAGTGCGGGGCAAAAGTGCGCATTGGCCTTTTTGAAGCAAACGAGCATAAAATTTCGACAACAGTGTACCGTTCTGAATCATATTTCGGACACTTTGTTCTAATATCTCGAAATGCTTAAGTAATAATGCTTAATAATGCTTGAGAACTACATTTGAATTATAACATAATAGGGAAAAATCCAACAACACTACTCATTATCGTTTGTGTTTGACGTTTGCTTAGTGTGAACACGTAGAATTTAACCCTTCATCAATATTCAAATTACTTTCGTGTTTTATCAGTTCTCATCATCGTTATCAGGTTACTGTGATTGCTTGGTAAGTGTTTCGTAGTTGACTATAAAATATAATCAAGTGTAATGTAATTTACGTTCAAAAAATTACAAAATAAAGTGTCCGAAATTTGATTTTTTTATAAATAGTGTCCGAAGTTTGATTCTTATTGGCTTGATTTGAAAAGCATTTTTTTCGATGATACTTTTATGTTTTAATCAAATAGGTACCAAAGTAGAAATCTTAAAAGCATATTGAACTAATTAATTCAAAATATCAACCAAATAATACCTGTGCATAAAGTTTAGATCTGTTTTCTGCATCAAACGCCCTAAGTGTCCGAAATATGATTCAGAACGGTATTCATTTGATACATTATTACACCAGCAGCTCACACATATAAACAAGATACATTTCATGAAAGTGGCAAAAAGTTATGAGGTAAAAAGAGTTTTGCGATGTTTTGATCTATTTTTCCAGTTTTGGAGATGATGATCAACTTACTTAAAATAATTGGAAAGTTTGAAACTTCACTGTCAAGGAAACCTTCATTCTATAGTAGATGTGCGTATTCGTTTTTGTGAAAAAGTTCAAGAGCTTTTTTTTAAAAAAAATCGATCAGTTCAAAAATTGCTTGTCGGGCAAAAGAGTTTTGCTATCGTCTGTCTCTTCGAACCCCACAACAGCGCAACGAAGCAACAGCGCTCCAAGGCAAAGCGTCGGAATCCTCAGAACCGAATCCAAGATGAGGAAGAAAAATAAACAATTGCTTAAAAATAATTCAAAATGAATTTCAAATGGAAATGTTGTTATTTTCATCATGCGTTCAATTCAATAACGGTTATGTTTCGTTTATGTTTATGTTTTCACAATGAACTTCAAATAATTTTTTTTTTCAACAATGAGTTTGAAATAAATCAAGTGAAGGTAACTATGTATTTATAAACATGATCTATATTTATAAAAATGATTTGGTGTCCGTTGCTCACGATTTACCTCAAGAACGATGCAACAGATTTAAACAGTCAGTATCAGGATTGATGTGTCTTAGTATGCATCAGGGTTATATGTGAAAAAAGAAATTATATACCGCGAGTATAGATTATGTATTATCATTATAGAAATAATTTCTGTGGGAACTTGAGTGTTCGAAAATAAATCAATATATTTATCAATTTTGGGTGGGACGAAGTTCGCCGGGTCAGTTAGTTTGTTAATAAACTTTATACTACGTTTCGAAGGTAATATATATAGTTACAATTTGTTGAGCAAATTGAATTTTATTTGCTTTTATTTCAAGAGTTATTGGACGACAACAGTTAGGTGCGCACCTTTGCCCCGCACTACTCTACTTGCTAAAATTTGTGCATTGAGAAAAGGAAAAGGCATCTCTGTCTAGGTGAATCAATACAATCAATATTTGAAGCTCTTATCGGTGATTAGTGAGTATTTTCTTTAAAAACACTTTATCTAAAAAATTCATTAATCGAAATGTTGGTTTCAACCGAATTTTGTATACTCAATAAGCTACAAAAAATACATTAAAAAGAAACAAAAAATAATAAAATTATCCAAAAATTACTCAAAATAAAAATTTTAAAAAAAACTCAAACCACTATACGTTAAAAACAGAACACAACAATATAATAACCACTTGCATCTACCTTTGGCAACGCATAAAACAACAACAATGTAGTGCATGTGAAGCAAAATTACTCCACAGCTCCACGCACCAGACGACATGAAAACCGAAGTGGTCTATAATTTCATTAAACCTCTAACTTGGCTTTGAAGTTACAAACGACATCACTCCGCATTGTGCGACATCTTTATTTCAGAACACACTAAAATCCGAAAGGAGTTCTGCTTTCGTACTCCGTATCGAACAAACTGCTTGTGACAGTAGCAATCACAAAAACTGTTGTCTGCTCGCTGAGTAGAGCTAGACTGTATCAGCCGGCTATTCTTGATCGATTTACTTTTTAGCTATAGTGAAGAAGGACACCAATTTAAGACTTTCGTGTCAATATAACAAAGTGTAATTATGTAAATAATTAATGTTATAATTAATGCAATAATTGTTCAGTTTTACGTGAATAAACAAAGGATCACATGGATCGATGAGTACCTTTGTTTGTTTTGTCCACAGCACTAAACTGATTCTAATCAACAACAACAAATTTCCTCCCACAGATTTTTCGTTCCCTTCGCGTCGGAGCACTCTTTTAAACTTTTGTTTTCGAAAGTGCAGGTCTTAGCTCGATTTCTTCAATAAACTTTACAATGGACAGCTACATCGACGATTGTGAATTGGGCGATTCCACTATGGAAATATACGAGTCCAGCAGAAGTTTCGGACGCCAAAACTCTAGGAGTTAACTGAACTATAGACCGATAAACAATTTTCGTGTAAGTCAATGTTAACCAATTCTGATTAAACAGTTGGCCGACATATTAGTTTAATGCCATCGGGAAGCTCATCATACTTTTTTATCGTCCGAAACTGAATCGGGGTAATGTGCGCATATGCATACCTCTCCGTACTGATTAAATTATCGGCCTACAAAAAAAAATAAAGTCTGCAGTTTGCGGGAGCTCCAAGTTGAAAATGAACAGAGCTTAAGTTGCAATATTTCCCTTCTTCATAATATCCGTAGACCAAACATTACAGTTACATTCAGATTTACGCGTGACTAATTCACAGTGGTATATTAAATTGTGCCTCTTCGCTACACTACTTTGGTATAAAACTATAATTTACTTCACAAAGGGCCTGGCCGGGTAAAGGAGTAAAAAGTGCCCCCAAACCACATCACCAGCTGTATGGCAAATATTGTATGGGATATTAAATTAGGAATTTTGGCGGTTTATTTGAACATAGGATCTATAGTGAAAACATACTTTTTCGTTTATTTCACACCATCTTCAAAAGCTTCGAGATAAAAATTTGACAAAAATACTGAATGTGCATCTTACCACGGTGTATCAAGGAAAATTATCAAAAAAAAAAAAATATCAAAAATTGAAGTATTGAAAAAAGTCTTGAAATCTTGGATTTAGAGATTCAGTACTACTACTATTCATATTTCAATGTGTTCCTACGGCTTTTCTAGATATGAGTGATTCTTTTCAGGGTTTTTCAGTGTTACGCGGTACAAAATATTATTTGTTTTATATATCCAAAGGGTCTGGCTGGGTAAGGGAGTAAAAGTAAACCAAATCACCAGCTGTTTGGAAAATATTGTTTAGGGTACTAAATATGAAATTTTGACAGTAGTACCATATATTTGAGTCCTTATATGGTACATCATAGGATCTATGGTGAAAAATGCACCTTTTCGTGTTTTTCACGCCATTCTCAATAGCTTTGAGACAAAAAAATGAAAAAAAAAACTGAAAGTACATCTTACTAAGGTGTATCGATAAATATAGACATTTTTTTCATCAAAAAATTATATATATTTTCAGACATTTCGAAATTTAAAAAAAAATTCTTTGAGACCCACTTTTGCTCTAATTTTTAAATTTTGAGTACTAAAATTTTTGATAAAAAATTGTTTTGATAATTTTTCTTGAAATACCGTAGTGAGATACACATTCAGTATTTTTTTCAAATTTTTATCTCGAAGCTTTTGAGGATGGCGTGAAATAAACGAAAAAGTACGTTTTTCACTATGGATCATATGTTAAAACATAGGGGTTCAAATAAACCGCCAAAATTTCTTATTTAATATCCTATACAATATTTGCCATACAGCTGGTGATGTGGTATGGGGGCACTGTTTACTCACGATGAGAAACGTCTGAAAACCTTTGGAAAATTCATCATAGGAGATTGTGTTCAAGACACTACCGCCTTGTTAAAGTATGACTAAGAAATTATTTTCTGCATTTGATTGTATATTATTTTCATATATTACTTTAGTACAAAATGATATTTTATTAATATTCCTTTAGTATAAATTTTTGGGGCCCTGAAATGAGCGGATGGTTTACGTAATTTTGTAGGAGCAATTGATTCATGATTCATTTCACATTTCAATACAAAAGCTGGGCATATGTCGCAATTTGTTTACTCATGCCAATGTACGTACTACACTGAGTATGCAACGCGAATGTTTTTCTTCTTTGTATTATAGAGGCTTCAAACCATGAAGTTTACCCCCTTAAGCTTTGAAAAAGGTGGTAAACTTTACTAAAATCAACTTCCTCGCAGCTTCTACGTTGATGCCACACACATATATTGACATATAGTATATATTTGCTCTACTATCACCGTCATTTAAGATTTCTAGTAGACAAAACGCTACACTATCTGCTGTAGGAGCCTTAAACTATTGCGATCATTAGTTTGACCTATTGTGGTGAAGACTACACTATGCTAAATACTTCAATCTACCTGTGTGTATGATGGGAAAATACACAAGCACTCTCTCTATATGGCATGAAAACTGACCGTATCATTCCTTAGTGTTTCCAATTTGGAAGTCGCGAAAAATTATTAATCGCAACACGATTCGCGACAGTTTGAAACAAACATTTTAAGATAAACAACAGAATAACTGTAAAATATAATGCATTATCTTAATGCGCTAAAATATTCGTTTTTGACCCAAATTATGTTTCTCAAATTGTATCGACGAAAAGAGACGACGAAAATAAAATTTAAATATATTAATACTACTGAGATAGAAGTAGCTATCTACCATTCATACTATTCCATCCAAGGGGGACATGTAAAAAAAAAATTACGAAGCCAACACACGCACAAGCTAGAGAGCTGTTGTTTGCTTACTTTTATTTCATAATGCTTCTAGCACAAACAACGGTTTTGCTCGATACAATGGATGTGTGAAGAGAAACGAAACATGGAATCGCAAGCCTCACTCCTGTGTGATTCTCCAGCCAGTCAATACGGATAAATTTCAACGGCTCCGCTCCGAAGCGATCATTCATTTTCTAATTGGGAAGCAGCTCACATCATAAGGAGCGGTAGCTTAGGCAGAAGTAGCAGCCGCAAAGAGTTTCGATTTCCCTGCACAATCTAAATCGTCTGCTTCACTCCTGTTACAACACATCATCACGATTTCGGCAACCATCTAGCTAGCAACCAAACAAGGCGGTAGCGAGGGCGTCCAAAATGGGTTTGTGAACTTAGCCGTAGAATAAGTTTTCTAAATTGACCAAGGCTCTATAATCAAACACTCACTCATCCCGAAACGATCGTACATTTCCTGAGAGAAATAAGAAAAATGACTTTTGTAATCTGTTTGCCGAGGACGAGCTTGTGTGAATTAAGGAGTGTTTTTGGGCTTATAGGTTGGTGGCATTCCAATCGGTCTTTCAATTTTCGCAAAATCCTGCATTGTTTCAGGGTTAACGTTGGCGTAAAAGTTCAACACATTGCAAGCCAGATGAGAATAGATATTTTCCAACAGTAAGAGTTGTGTTGTTCAATATAATTTTAGGATTATTCCTTTCTTGTTGAATGATGTTGTTGGGAGCCTTGGAAATGTAATTTTTTTTAAATATTTTTTCTAATAATTGTTTTAATAATTTTCAATAATTTAGTCTTACGTCTTTTTGGTTATGTCTCCAACATTACCCAAACGTGTTTTGCATTCATAGCACAATATCGACCAATATCGGGATTTATGATTTGGTGGTTATGGTTGGTCCGAAGTCTATAAGCAAAATCGCAGCAGAAGATTTTGAATTTTTTATAGAAATTATCGTCCTTATAATCAAACAAACAATCATAGGAGATTGTGTTCAGGATACTACCGCATTGTTGAAGTAGGATTAAACAATTATTTTTTGCATTTGATTATATATTATTTTAGAACATTAGATTGATTCATGATTCATTTCACATTTCGATACACAAGCTGGGCATATGTCGCAATTTTAGGATTTTAGGATTTAGGATTATTTTAGGATTATTCCTTTCTTGTTGAATGATGTTGTTGGGAGCCTTGGAAGAGTAATTTTTTTAAAATATTTCTTCTAATAATTGTTTTAATAATTTTTAATAATATAGTCTTACGTCTTTTTGGTTATGTCTCCAACATTACCCAAACGTGTTTTTCATTCAGAGCACAATATAGACCAATATCGGGATTTATGATTTGGTGGTTATGGTTGCGCGTCCGAAGTCTATAAGCAAAATCGCTGCAGAAGATTTTGCCTATATACTTCCCATTATTCGGACACGCAACCATCACCACCAAACCATAAATCCCCTCTCTCTTAGCCTCAAGAATGGCTTTTGACTGCTCGCTGGCAGGAGCGAGACTGTGCAATAGACATCGAACAGACATCTTTTGTACGCTTACCCGTTGCTTTAAGTTGAAAACGGGCGGGGTGAGGTTCCAATATTTCCAGTCTGCTCAGTTTTCGTAGAGTAAGCACAGTGTTCGTATTTTGCATGCGCGATTTACGCAGCTGATTCGCAGTGGTATAAATAAATTGTGCCTCGCCGCTACATTAGTTGCTCGCACAGGAAAAAAGAACAGGATTTCACAGAACAAATAATATAGATTAGAAACTTTTAATAAAACGCTATTTTTACACAATAACTAATGAAAAAAATAAAGATTTTTTTATATTGCAATCGTTTGTTAGGGAGTGTTCAAGTTGTTTAGTGGAAAATCTCGAAACCCCACCAAGAAATGTCTAGGCGCTCATAATTGGATAACTTTTCATATATAGGGGATTATGTCCAATACGGTGACCGGAATAAATCGCCACAGTAAACAACTGCAACAGAAACAACCGCTTAGAAAAAGTGTAGTAGGCTAGAAATATTTGGCGCGGGAAAAACATCATGTGCCTCACATTTCTATTATAAATTTATTCTCTTGTTCTCGTTTTTCGAAATTTATTCTGAGGACAATGTAATGGGGACGAAGTCCCCATTTGGCGAGGATAAGGAATCGAGGCGGCCCATGCCGCCAAGATGACGCAATCCGAGTCCACCGCCGACCCGCCGTCGGAAGCGGCGGTGTCTCGCACGCAAACCTGGGATCCACTGATTGCCCGGTTAGTTTGAAACATAGGATACGATCCTTTAGCAATGTCCGACCGAGCTCTAGCGAGCGTCGGACGGTATACGTCTGCCCGGGGCGTTACGTTTGCCTGGGGCGATACGTTTGCCCGGTTAATTCTTGTTTTGAAATACAATACCGCGCCACAATATTTATAGCCTACTACACATTTTATAAGCGGTGGTTTCTGTTGCAGTCGTTTTCTGTGGCGATTTATTCCGGGAACCGTCCAATACACGACCGACCGTTCACGTAGAGCTATGAAATTATTTTATTCAATTAATTTTTATTATCTTTCCGGCTTGAGAATCAATGCATTCGATAAAATGTGGAAATAATGGAAAGTTTTGGTCACTCTTAAGTTAGAAGTTTGAAGCAGTTGAAGATAGTTCATTGACGATTCATTTTTGCGCTCACGCTTATTTCTTTATGTCAATGTACGCATTGTTCTCAATGTTCGTCGCGACAGTGTTTTCTGTAGTTGAAGCGTTCGGTCACAGGAGATTATATTTTTTCCCAAAATCCCCATGATTCCACATTTCTTAACTACCTTAATCTACCCTTGGCAACACATTAAAATAAAAACTAAATGTGCGCGTGATGCAAAAATGCAGACGCACTCTACACCAGACGGCATGAATATCAATGCGATGCTTCCGCCGAGAAAAAAATTGTAAAATTTTAATCAGATGATGAAATGTAGGAAATTATTTTAATGTTCATAAAAAATACCGAAAATCGTTTCCAAAAATACACTGAAAACAAAATATTTTCAAAATTGAAATTTATTTGTCCCAAAAACCCCGGTCTGGAAAATCGAAAAAATCGAATTTTCTTTTTTTGCATTTTTGGGAAGCTTATGCCCTCAGAAATGTTGTCCTAAAAGGATTTTTCGATATTTGATTTCGTTGGAAAATTACAGCCAAAAGTATGAGGTGACCTCAAGAAAAGTAGCAGTAGCCGTTTTGCTAGCTTTTTGGTTGCTCTCATACTCTCTCGAACACATACATACATACGCACACATACACAAACATACACACACATACAAATACACACATACACATGCAGGGATGGCTGCAATACTAGTGATGGGAAGGTACCCCATCCAAGAAGTGGTGGAAAGCTCACAGGAAGGTTTCGTGATCGTCAAAATCAACGGAATCTTCATGTGTAGTTGCTATGCACCCCCAAGATGGTCAGCGGAGCAGTTTCACGAGATGTTGGACGTACTCACGGATAAGGTCAGCGGCCGCAAACCAGTCATCATCGGAGGAGACTTCAACGCCTGGGCTGAGGAGTGGGGAAGCAGATGCACCAACGCCAGGGGGTACAGCCTACTAGAAGCCTTCGCAAAACTAGACGTCACACTTCTGAACGAAGGCACTAGCAGCACCTTTCGAAGGGACGGCCGCGAATCCATCATCGATGTAACTTTCTGCAGTCCATCACTGGCGGCTAATACGAAGTGGAGAGTGTCGGAGGGATACACACACAGCGACCACCAGGCAATCCTGTATAGTGTCGGCCAACGGAATCCCGCAGCGGTACGGAATACAAAAACCTTTGAGCGGAAGTGGAGGACAAAGGTTTTTGACAAGGAGCTTTTCGTCGAAGCACTACGCATAGACAGCAGAACTCTTAATCTGAGCGCCGACGGGCTAACAGGAACATTGGTGAGGGCATGCGATACAGCGATGCCGAGAAGACTGAACCCGACGAATGAACGACGTCCAGCCTACTGGTGGAACGAGACACTCAGCATCCTCCGCGCTAACTGTCTACGAGCCAGAAGAAGAGTCCAGAGGGCACGAACCGATGTAGAGAGAGAGGAGCACCGCGCGTCTTTCCGAGCGACCAGAGCCGCCTTGAAACGAGAGATACGTAGGAGCAAATCGAACTGCTATAGGGAGCTGTGTCGTGACGTCGACGCAAATCCTTGGGGTGAAGCATATCGAATCGTGATGGCGAAATTCCGTAGTTCAACGACTCCCATGGAATTATGTCCGGAAAAACTCGAGGTCATTGTGAATGGACTCTTTCCGCAGCACGACCCACCGACGTGGCCACCCACACTGTACAGTGAGGACGAAGCAGAGAACGCACAAGTCACCAACGAAGAACTCATCGCGGTGGCAAAAGGTCTAAAGTTGAAAAAAGCACCCGGCCCCGACGGAATCCCCAATGTGGCCCTGAAATCGGCGATCCTTGCTTTCCCCGACATGTTCAGGGTGGTGCTGCAGAAATGCCTGGATGACGGTCTCTTCCCTGCGGAATGGAAGATACAAAAGTTGGTGCTGCTCCCGAAACCAGGAAAGCCACCTGGAGATCCAGCGTCGTATAGGCCTATTTGTTTGTTGGATACTTTGGGAAAGCTCTTGGAAAGGGTTATTCTCAACAGACTGGTGAAATGCACGGAGGATGACCACGGATTGTCGAAAATGCAGTTCGGGTTCCGGAAAGGAAAGTCGACAGTGGACGCTATTCGGACAGTTATCGAGAAAGCTCAGGTCTCGCTTAAACAAAAACGAAGAGGCGACCGTTACTGCGCGGTGATTTTGATTGACGTGAAGAACGCCTTCAATAGTGCCAGCTGGGAGGCCATCGCCGAGGCGCTACACAGATTGAAGGTCCCTAGCTACCTGTACAGGATACTGAGGAGTTATTTCCAGAATCGGATCCTGGTATACAACACAGACAGGGGACAGATAGTGAAGAATATCTCGGCGGGAGTTCCACAAGGCTCCATCCTAGGTCCTACGCTTTGGAACACGATGTACGACGGTGTTCTAAGGCTGAAGCTACCCAGAGGTGTGGAGATCGTGGGCTTCGCGGACGACATCGTAACAACGGTAATCGGCGAGACGCTTCAGGAGGTGGAAATGTTGGCGACTGAGGCTGTAGACATGATCGGTAGTTGGATGGACAGCGTAAAGCTCCAGATGGCACATCACAAAACCGAGGTGCTGTTAGTGAGCAATTGTAAGGCAGTGCTGCGGGCAGAGGTATCGGTCGGAGGACATACCATCGTTTCGAAGCGGGCGGTGAAGTACCTCGGAGTCATGATCGACGACCGGCTGAACTTCAACCAGCACGTCGACTATGCATGTGGGAAGGCGTCAAAGGCCATCAACGTGGTGGCGAGGATCATGCCAAATAGCTTTGGCCCAAGCAGCAGCAAGAGGCGTCTCTTGGCAAGTGTATCTTCGTCGATACTGAGGTATGGTGGCCCTGCCTGGTTGGCGGCTCTGGAAACCCACCGAAATCGGAGGAAGCTGAACAGCACATTCCGACTCATGGCCATGCGAGTCGTAAGTGCTTATAGGACCATTTCGACAGAAGCTGTGTGTGTAATCGCCGGAATGATTCCCATCTGCATCACTCTGGCGGAAGATAGCGAGTGCTACAAGCGACGGGAAAGCAGAGGTATCCGGAAATTGATGAGAGCGGAGTCGTTGGACAAATGGCAGTATGAATGGGATACGGCAGAAAATGGTAGATGGACGTACAGGCTGATACCGGTACTTTCGACCTGGTTGAACAGGAAACACGGTGAAGTTAACTTTTACTTGACGCAGTTTCTGTCTGGGCATGGCTGTTTCAGGCAATATCTACACCGGTTCGGGCACGCAGTTTCACCCCTCTGTCCGGAGTGTGGAGATATGGAGGAAACACCGGAGCACGTCGTTTTTGTCTGTCCCAGGTTCATCGAAAGGCGCGAGGGGCTGCCTGCACTTCATGTCGAGAATATTGTGGAGGAGATGTGTCGCGACGAGATGATCTGGAATGCCGTGAGCAGTGCAATCACACAAATCATGTCGGAGCTGCAGCGAAGGTGGAGGGCTGACCAAAGTGCTGACAACGTCCGACGGTGAAAGGTGAACAACGGCGACGGCTGTTGCAAGAGATGGTACCTCACGAGAGTAGCTGTGACGGGGTGCGCGTTGTGTTGGAGGGCACCACCTAATCGGCTCTCCGCTGGGAAGAGAAATCCTGCGAGGGTGACTGTGACGGGGCGCGCGTCAAGTTGGAGGGCGCTTCCTAATCGGTGCACGTCTCGACAGGTAAACGGATACTGCCGCGGAGAACAGCAAAAGGCCTACCTGACAACGCCTGATCGTGGCCTGGATGGAGGAACACCGCGAACATTTCGAAGGAACGAGCATCAAGGATGAAGCCACGATCAAAATGGTGAATACCCCACGAGAGTAGCTGTGACGGAGTGCGCGTCAGGTTGGAGGGCACTGCCTAATCGGCGCTCCGTTGGGAAGAGAAATCCTGCGAGGGTGACTGTGACGGGGCGCGCGTCAAGTTGGAGGGCGCTTCCTAATCGGTTCACGTCTCGACAGGTGAGAAACCCCGCGAGGGTGGCTGTGACGGGTTGCGCGTCAAGTTGGAGGGCAATTCCTAATCGGTTCACGTCTCGACGGGTAAATTCAAAATGCCTGCGAAGAGGACATCAGCGCAGTGGAATTAATAACGAATGGAAAGAAAAAAATATTGAGAAAAAGGGAAGGACAACGCTAGTTTGCGTTGAAAACTCGAGAAGTGCATGAGCACAGCCGCCCCCTGAAGTAGTCGCCTAGATGTGGTCCCAGGGGGAATAAGGCAACGAGTAGAGGGCTTGGTTTTTGTGGGTGCGATCCCCACTCGACGTCTGGGTTAACCCTTCCCAGGTAAGGCTGGTAGAGCGTTCCTCACCTCTTTAAAAAAAAAAAAAAAAAAAACACACACATACACATACACATGCAGACTTATACACATACACATACACATACAGAAACACACATACACAGTTATAAATAATGGAGGATGTAGAAGGGTGAAGTATCAGCTGTTTTGCCGATTAGTGAAAGATGGTAATTTTAGTTTTTTCTGTACATACATATATTTATTTTGTTGGAATTGTATTTGTATTTGTGTAGGGAGCTTTCTAAATTGGTGTTGGTTATGCTGTTTGTTGTTGTTCAGTTGTTCACTCGCTTGTGTTTGACAGGTATAAAAATAGACAGTTTTACAAATTTTGCCTAAACATGAGTCCGAAAAGTGTGTATCGCGATACGAAAGGCTCAAGAATTGCGAGACCACACCGTGTATCCTTAAAGCGAAAATATTATCCAATAAACAGATATGGAGGAAGAATCGAGAATACAAGTCGATCGGCGAAGAAGCTAAAAGCACCAAAGTTGTCTGACATTGCTGTGAATGATTCTTTCGGGTATCGCATAATCAATTTTTTGACAGTTTTTTCTGTCGTTTCGAAAGTTACGAAATGTAAAAAATGTGATGGAAATGTAACATTTTCCGAGGAAAGTTGCCGCGGACTTGGATTTAAACTGGTGATCAACTGTCCGTCTTGTAAACCAACATATGTTTTTTCGAGTCCTTTAATCCGTGGAAAAGCATATGAAATCAACCGCCGAATCACCTTCGTATTTAAGTTACTGGGACTTGGCTATGCTGCGCTGGAAAAGTTTTGTGGACTAATGGATCTCCCAAAGCAAGTCGCGGAGAGCACGTACGACAATATCAGTTCCTACATTTTCAAAGCAGCAGAAGTTATCGGTGAAAGTTCTATGGAAAATGCAGTCGCTGATGAAACAAAAATGAGTGGAGGAAGCAGAGACATCACGGTTTCTGGAGACGGCACTTGGAAGAAACGTGGGTATTCTTCACTATTTGGAGTGTCGTCCTTGATTGGGTATAACAGTGGAAAAGTGGTTGATATAAATGTAAAATCATCGTACTGTAAAGAATGCGAGACCTGGAAGAAATTGATGGGAAGCCCGGAATACGATTCGTGGTTAGAAGATCACGCGAACCACTGCAGCAACAACCACGAGGGATCAGCTGGAAGAATGGAAGTTGACGCGATTCGGGAGATGTTTCTGCGCTCCGAGGAAAAGTACTCCGTTCGATATACTAATTACGTTGGTGATGGTGACAGCAAGACTTACAAGGGAATTGTCGACAGCAATCCGTATAAAGGCGTCAACATTGTAAAGAAGGAATGCATAGGACATGTACAGAAGCGAATGGGAACTCGACTGCGAAGTGTTAAAAAGAACAACAAAGGCCTGGGAGGAAGAGGAAAGCTGACCGATAAACTAATCAATGAATTGACAGTTTACTACGGTCTAGCAATTCGACGCAATTCTGACAGTAAAGAGGAGATGAAGAAGGCGATTTGGGCGACATTTCTTCACAAAGTTTCGAACAACAGGCATCCACAACATGACTTATGTGATAGTGCCTGGTGCTCATATCTGAAAGCAAACGAATTGAACACATTGAAGGATTATGATCACCACGAACCTTTGCCGAAAGATGTGCAGGACGCAATTCGACCAGTCTATGAGGACCTTTCGGCAGACAATTTATTGCAACGATGCGAAGGGGGGTTTACGCAGAACAATAATGAAAGCCTCAATTCAGTTATTTGGTCAATCGCTCCAAAATCCAAGCATAGTGGCAAACACACTGTTGACTTCGCTAGTTATACAGCAGTTAGTTTGTTTAACGATGGCTATATTTCTGTTTTGAAAATGATGAAATTAATGGGAATGCTGATTGGACCGAGCCGCCATGCGTTATATTTGCAACTGAACAAAAAAAGAATTTCCAAGGCAGAAGTGAAGAAATACGAGAGCAGTAAGATTGCTCGACAAATGATTGCTGCGGCCAGAAAAAGTGCTGCGGACAGCTTCCTGGAGGCCGAAGGCGAAGTGTATGGAGCCGGAATAGCTAACTAAAAGTTGATCATTTCTAAAAGTGTATTATTTTGTGTTACAAATACATTAATATTCCTCAAACATATGTTTTCCGTTTCTGATCCGCCATTTTTCATTCGCCATTTTGCCATTTTGTTTTTTTTTTCATAAATTTGTAACGGACAGGTATTCAGCTACTTAAAGAAAAAAAGAAACTCATTTCAATATAATCTACTTCATTTATTGCAACGCATTGCTGACCGAAAACTTGAAAAAAACTTTAAACGCGTTTTTCTCGAAACCATGTTTTTTCAACTGGTGGTATCGATATCTCAGGATCTACTCGACCGATTTGGCTGAAATTGGCATCTAAAAATGTAGAAATGAATTATCTAAAGTGTTACATAGCCGTTTTTTGATATTTCATTTTTTCGATTTTTTATGAATTTTTAAACAGCGATTTTTTATGAAAAATGACGTATTTTTAACAAAAATGGCCGCCATTTTGGAAATTTTTCGAATTTTAAAAAACCTCTATGTAACACTTTAGGTATTGTCCTAAGGATTCAAAATATTCATTGGAATTCGTTCTACGACCCCCCGTTTCTTCAGAACCGATACCACCAGTAAGGTATCTTTTTCAGACAACATCTACGCATCCAGCTCTAAACAGCGTAATAATCATTATTCGTGCACTCAAAAAATGGAAAAAACATCTTCAAATATACCTTCAACAATAACCAAAATACCCGAACACTTCACTTTATTCCTAACATCCGAAAAAAAATCACGAAGATTCATCATTTTTCGACCTTCCAGACAGGGGTCCCCCCTTAAAACTAACAACACGTGACTGCAAAATTACCATAGGACACCTTTTCGAAAGTGTGTCCCTTTATGAGACATAACGATTTGTAAAAAGTTGTTTATTACGTTGATTCTCATTCCTATTTCCTTAGAGTACTGGTGTTGTATAAGCGTCTGAACAAGGATTGGGCGATCTTGGATCGATGTTTAGAAGATAGATCAGCTCCTCTCCGATTCCCGATTTTTCGAATGGATTCTTCGTACACCAAATAATCGAGAAAATCGATCTTTTCTTTTCGATCTTTTCGTTTTTTTATAGTAGATTTTTATCGAAATTTGTTTTTCGGTGAGATTTTTAAGTTTTTTTTCTAACCTTCATGCTTAGAATAAAAAAAATGCCTTTGATGTTTAAGTAGTAACGCGAAATGATTATTTTATGTTTAACTCTTTTAATGGTAGAATTTTTTATCATTACATTGAATGCCCAAAAATCATATAAAAGAACAAGTTCGCTTTAAGTTGGTCGCGTCAGGATCTTGATTTACTTTACCAATAGAGAAAAAATCATGCAAAGATTGATTAACCCTTGATTCATAAACAAACGACTCTCATACTCACTCAAATAAAAGAACTCTTACAGTGCATGGCGCGGAAGAGATGCAAATACAGGCATCTCAAGACTTTCCTTTGTTCCTAACTAAGATAACCGTAGATTTTTATTAAGCATCCGTAATACTTAAATTAGGTAACCTCAAAGGTAGGGTGTATCAGTGACATATGTTTATGGACAATGTAACCGTAAATATAGTGTATGAATCAAGGGTTAAAAAAATACGACATTTATGTAGAATAAGTAAACAAATTGGAAAAAAAAGGCATTTGATTATTCAAAGATCGGTTCTTTGGTACCGATTTAATCAGTAAATCGATCTCTAAGCCATTTAGAAAATCGATCCGTCAAGATGGATCTTTTGCTAAAAATCAACTAATACTAGTCTGATTACTGGGTCGAAATTGAAATAATTTAAGTTACAGAAATCAAATATCTAGGCAAATAACCTTCAGGTCTCACATTGATGATGCCGTCAAAAAGATGGCGTCATATGTCATGCGATTATATTGTTTTGTATAAATTGAGATATCCTTCTTAAGAGTCATTCATAGGACACATTTTTGTAAAAGCTGCCATTTTTATTTGTATCGATTTGTAAACAAAGTGCACAAAAATGGTTCTCCGTTTTTATAAAAAAGTCTAGACTGATTTTACAAAAAAAAGCAGTGTTCAAGGAAGCCTAATTAGGTAATACCTCAGCATCCACAAAGTTTGAAATAATTCTGAGAAGGTACTCCAAGAAGTGTTGGCGTGGAATCCCTCAATATAGTCAGGTACTCATACAGTGGAACTCTGATAATCCTCGGAGTAGTATGGCTAGGCCACCGCGCATTACAAAAATCGTGGATAACGCGATAAAGGACTTAAAATGAGGTGCAAACACGAAATAAAGATATATCAGCATGAAAACTATGTTTTGTCAATACAGAAATTATTCAAATATCGTTTACACCAGTGGTCAGGTAACGTGAAAGACATGACCAAAACAAAAGAGCGAGTGCCTACCTCTAGTTGACATATTTCGGGAAGCTCTACAGAATTACTATTGAACTCGTATTCGCAGGGTTCTACTGTATATGCCACGAGGTTAATGAGTTCCTCCAATTTCCTACTCACTTACGACTCTATTCAATAAACTCCCATCTTAGCTTGGAATTATCCATCAAATTAACAACTATGTCTTTCAATCAACTATTAACACCCTCGCAGTGTGTGCACTGTTTCATCAAACCCAAAATAGACCTATGGGGTCAGCCCGCATGAAAATTTATAGCACAACCAACCAGTGATTATTGTCGCAGCTGTCGTTAGCGTTAAATGAGGGGATTTTGTACACATCACCAAAGGCAAATCAGACGTTCGACGCGCATTCAAATGCAACTCTTCTATGTTTATATCGACGGCAGGAGTTGCGAACAAAGCACGTAAAACAGCTGATTTAGGAAAGCCGATAGTCGATGAGGTAATCCGGCGAAGTGGAATGCGGAACGAAGTTGATTCTAGCAAGCCATTCACATTGACGCGACCGCCATCATCCGCCGCCATCAATAGTAACAAAAAAAAAAGAAGTTAACCGCATGAAATACCGAGATCCAGGTGGAGGTCGTGACTCATTCTATCGCGTTTGTCAAAAAAAAACAACAACAACGAAGCAAGACTATTATATGCAAATGTGTGAATCCGTCGTTGAAGCTCCTAGGTTAGCACTTTAAAATAAAACTCGAAATCGGAACCGCGAACTTGTTAACTTCAGCTACTTGCTCACCCAAGAGTGGAATAATTCGCCCAACTGACCTTGAGATTCGTTTTCATGGCTACACCACCATCACTACGACGGCGATTGAACCGAAATCCCAAACGAAAGCAAGTTTCAATTAGCACGAAGTTTGTTATTATTTATTTTTTCATGGTTTCACTAAGTGTGCGCAACATATAAAAACGATGAAATATCAACAAAAAAATTGCTCGAGCAAATGTTAGTAAATAAAACAGTATCGACCCACGGACGGTCTGCAAGCAACTGCACAAAACAACTGCGGTCTTGCATTATCAAACGATAAGTTGAGTGTCGTGTTAATACTGATAGATGTTTTCGAAATACTCACGCTTCGCAGTATGGAAGTTTGTTAAATCCTTTGTATGTTTTCATATTCAGAGTCATTCCACACTCGTGACATCTGAAGCAGGTTTTATGCCACGTCTGTAAATAAACGAAGGAAAAAAAAATTAGCGTAAACATAATTGTATAGAATGAACGACGAATGAATTTACACATCGATTAAAATATCCGAATCAGCTTAGTGAAGCACATCAAAATGTTTGAATTTGTAACGATTAGACTGTCATGGCAATGATAATCGATGTTTGCTTTTGACCGGTAATGATTTGAAAGTTGTCGGTGATTATTGGTACCACGGTTCAACCAATACATAGCGCTTACAGATTCGTGTTTTTGATCCGGCAGAAGAGTTAAATAAACAGGATTGAAAAACATCAAGTCAAGTGTCAAAGTATTATTTTTAAACAGTAGCACTGATAATGTCCTAATCTACATATATGTGTATTAGAGTGCCAATGAATGTATGGGAAAAAATGACCCTCGAATTTTCAAAGCGAACTTGATTAAAAATGTTGATTCCCACGAAAAACTACCCTGTGCAAAATATCAGCTCAATCATTTACTAGTGTCGCACAGCGGTCAATGTTTGAGTTTTTTAAAAACCGAAAAATCACCCAAGCGGGGAGTAAAGGAAATCGGGGTTTTCAAAAAAAAAATTGATGACAAATGTCTTAGAATTGCATGAAACGTCGAGATTTACCGTTAACTCGAAAAAAAATTGTTGTCTAAAATTGAGTTTTCGGCACTTTTTATTCGAGATAACAGTAAATCTCGACGTTTCTTGCGATTTTAAGACATTTGGCATCCTTTTTTTTTAAAAACCCCGAATTCCTTTACTCCTTGGGTGATTTTTCGATTTTCAAAAAAACAAAATTTTGGCCGCTGTGCGACACTAGTAAATAAAGTCCGATTGAGCTGATATTTTGCATAGGGTAGTTTTTCGTGGGAATCAACATTTTTAATCAAGTTCGCTTTGAAAATTCGAGATGGCCATTTTCATTGGCACTCTAATGTGTATTACATATTAGTAGTCATGCTCGACAAATATCTAAGGTAAATGATTTTGGATTGTCCAGTCGAAAATATAATCATGGTTTTCTTTTTTGAATGCGTTCTAAAGGATTATGAAATCCACCCTCTTTTGGTGTCAATGCGCCCCTCATTTGAGCTAACTTTTAATCAATCACCAGATGATTATTGGGCACGTATTCAGACATTGCACACCATTTGTATCAGATTTACATAGCTAAACCATGTAATTAACGCATTTCGATGACTTCAGTTCTGATCATGAGTTGTCCGATTCACTAATGTTGTTTTGTCCACATGTTTTTATGGCAACCGCTTGGCGCGCTGCAGTTTGTTTATTGTGTCCTTTTGAGGTGAACACTTTTAAAAATGCCAAAGAAAAGGCAATATTCTGAAGAAAGCTTAAATTATGAATGGATCTATATGATGACAGTAAACTCAAGCAATAAAAAATGCAACATTCACTTGGAAATTCGAATTTTTTCATTCAAAAATGGTGATTTCTAAAACCGGACAAACCATGATCAGAGGTGGACAAACCATGATCATAATTTCTCTTTGAGGAAAATCTTTGAGAAACATAAAAATTTGAATAATATCAACGCCTTATGGTAGCCTGTTTTTTTTCTATTCATACAAATTACTTACCAATTTAAAAACTTTGGTAAAGTGAGTAAAATTCAGTAAATATCAGTTCTGGTTCTCAGATTTCCGTGAAAAATTGTAGTTTTGTTCCTTATCGAAAAATATTAAACCGTATTTTTTATTTTTTTCATTAGGGCACCCTCTTCCATTTTAGGGTCATATAAAATTCATTACTTTTGAACTACTGGACCGATTCAGATGATCGACATATCATATTAAAGATAATAAATTATAAAAATTTTGGAATTTTTTGGGAAAATATTGCACTTGCAAATTGGATTTTATTTTCGTAATTATTGATTGTAATTGTTTTTATAGTTTACATGGCTTCGGACTAGAGAGCGCTATATATTTTTATATTTTTTTTCTTGAACCTCGAAATCTGTTTTTTACGAATCATATTTTTTAATGTTGGCATGCTTAAACATAGAGAGCGGTATATTTTTTTATATTTTTTCTTGAAAGCTTTTAGAAAGTTTTTTCACATAACATACCCAAAAATCGGCGATGTGACTTTTATGGCTTTCAGTTATGATGTTTTAAAGTTAACTTATTTTCAGTCTTCGTTCAATATTCCTATGCGACTAGAATCCAATTTTATAGCACATGTATTTTTTTTTTCAAGAAGACTAGGTCATTGGCTTCATTGTGATATATCGATTATCTGAATCGGTTCAGTGGTTCAAAAGTTATAATTTTTTGGAAAATGTCGTTTTTTGAAAAAAGAGAAAAAAGATTTTTCGGTACCACCCTAAAATACGGTTTAAATTTTTTCGATAACGATGGCTGTGTATTGGTAGTAGAAAAAAAGTGAAAGTAGAAGTTTCATCCATCACATCACAGATTTTTTTTTTTTTTTTTGAAAAGGGGTGTTTACCTAGATATTTACTGAATTTTACTCACTTAACTGAATTTTTTCAATTCTTTGAGAAGGGTCATTTTTGGAAAAGGAGGAAAACTGATTTCTCGTACCATCGGATAACTTTGAAAAATCATAGATCTAAAACAGAAAAAGACATCTCTGATTTTTTGATATGTTATTCAAAAAAAAACTTAGGTTTCAAGAAAAAATATTTAAAAAATATAGCCCGCTCTAGTCCGAAGCCATACTAACTATAAAAAACAAATACGATCAACGATGACGAAAGTAAAATCCAAATCTTCTACAGATGTAATATTTTTTCAGAAAAGACTATCTGATTGGCTTTAATTTGATATGTCTATCATCTAAATCGGTTCAGTTATTAAAATAGAAATGAACACCCTTATGAGAAATTAAAAACAAAAAAATACCGGTCTAATGTTTTGCGACAAGGAAATAAACTACCACTTTTCACGAAAATCTGAGAACCACTATGTCGGATTGGCATCGAATGGCTATCTATCTGAATCCGGTTCAATAATGGGGAGTTGAAGACTTAAATCTTCCTTCATTTTCAAATTGTTTCTTTGTTTTGTCAGAACTTGTTCAAGCTTTTTTACTTGCCGAATTTTCTGTCTTGTACAAACTTGTGCACGCAGTTTTTGAAAATTACAGCAATCATATTTTGTACAGAAGTATTTATCATTCTTATAAAAAAAAGAATATTTTATAACTTATACAGTTTCTTGAATGTTTCAAATAAAAATTGAATTATTAGGGGTAATAGGGGTCGATTATCAGACCTCGTCGACCCCTAAAATCAGTTTTCGTTTTTGTCGACCCCTGTGAAACCAATATCGACCCCAAGGGGTCGGTATCGACCACTTTGAGAAACCCTGCCCTATAGCTTTCAGAAAAATCATATTGAACTGATAAAACCTTGAAACATTAATACGAAGGAAAAAATGCAATAAAGCGAAAATTGTAATTCCATGCCAACTCGACTGGCCGTTGACAGCAACATCTCGGATAGCAGTGAAACGTTGTGGGTGTAACCACATGGGTCTTTTAAGCCACTTTTGCATACTTGAATATTCAAACAAAATTAGACTACTTTTCGAAAAGGACAAAAAACTTTTTTTAGTTTTTTATAAAAAAATATGATTCAAAAGCTATAATATTTTGTCAAAGAATGAAATTTAGGAAATTGTTGAAATTTTCATAAAAAAATACGAGATTAAACAAAAATTGATGGAAAAATATTCAAAAATTAAAATTCATTTTTCTCAAAAACGTATTTTTTATATTCCAAAAAAAATATGAATTAAGTTTGTTTGAAGCCAATATAGCGGTGTAGTGTGTTTGACGAAGTTTTAGATCTTATGAACTTTCGTCGAAGACGTCAACTTGCTATGTTTAATAGTTTCTGGAATATAAGGCATTTTGGTATGAAGACTCTTGGAAAAATAATGTTTTACTCGTAACTTTTTTGTGTGTAAATTGTACATGTAGATCGCATTAATTTATATATATATAAAAATGTTACGAACTAAACATTGAGAGTAATTTGTCATAGGAAAACATAAAGGTTGTTGTTCGAAAAACTTTTTCCCTGTAAAAGTGTACATCTTCCGATGTATGGAGCGAAATTTTGTTCTCGAGAAAAATCAATTTAATTTTCCAAATTTTTTTTTGTCACCCATTTTTTTTCAAAAATATGTTTGATATTTTTAATGAAAACATAAATAACATTTGATTCTTTGGCTAAAATTTTGTTGGTCCGATAGATTTTTTGAGTTTTTTTTTGAAATTTTGAGTTGTTTTTCAACTTTTTTTTCGAAAACTCTTAATTTCAAAACTATAAGATCTATAAAATGTTGGTTCAAGAATGAAATGTAGGAAATTATTTAGGTTCTCATTTTTTTAATTTATAACATCAAACAAGTTTTTTTTAAATATCATTGAAAAAAATATATTTTTCTCGAAAACGTGTTTTTAAAATTATGAAAAAAAATATAGGTCGGACTCGATTATATGTGATTCAATTACATACAATTTTGGACTCGATTATATACAGTTTGGAAAAATATATATTTTTTTATATTTCAAATATGGCTTATTACAAGAAGAAATGTAACCTTTTAACGTTAAGGTGAAGTTAAAATGGCTATAACATGCACAGTGGGGTAAAAATCGTGATTTTTGAACATTTTACTTTCATTTTTCATCTTCACCAGGAATTATATATATCGATATTGCAGCCCAAGAAGTTGGGTGTCAAAGAACAAATTGTAGAGCGGTTAAAGAACTTCAATTTAATTGATAGAAACAATCTAGTTTAATATATTTTTTTAGGATAAAATTTATAATAACACATAAAAAATTATTAGCTTTTAAGTTTTTCACTCCCAAAATGTTATTAAAATCCACTAATTTAGTATATCCTACTATATCCTGTACTAAATTTTCTCATCTTTTAAATGATAGCATCAGAATCGTCTTCCGTAGCGTACTTTTTAATGTAGAGCCAGTTTGAGGCAACAGACTCCGAAACAAAAAAAAAGTTCTATAACTCTAACATTGTTGCAATTCCAACATATGCGTAGGAGGATTTTTTTCATCAAATATGATCGACTGTCACTTCGTGAGATAATCTGGATATGTTTATTTTTTTCATGTGAGAAAGGTGTTTTCTGACTTTAAGCGGATGAATCAAAAATCAAATTCCTCTTTTATTTACAAAAAACCAAAAATACATGCAAAAAAAAAACAAATAAAATAAAAAAAATTTTGACTCGATTATATACAGTGAAAAGAAATCAAAAACTGTATATAATCGAGTCCGCGCTGTATATAAATAGCCCTTACAATTTCCAACAAGTCTTTCTTACATCGAAAGATGGGCACCTTTACAGGGAAAAAGTTTTTCTGACAACAACATGTTTTCATATGTTTTTTAGAATCTAAAAGAAATACGTTTTCGATAAAAATTTGTTTCATTTTTAATTTTTTTTCCAGCGAAATCCAAAAAAAAAATTTGAGCACTTTCCTATATTTCATCTTTTGACCAGAATTTCATAGGTATCATAGTTTTTAAGTCATAAATTATTGTAAAAAAATTGGGAAAAATTTGTTGGCTCTTTTCAAAAAGTAGTTTATTTCTTTTCTGAAAATTTCTAGTATGCAAAGCTGCTTAAGCGACTAATGTCAGTAACTAAGAGCAGAGAAAATGCCTCCTATTTGAAGCTGCGTTCATTAACGAAGTAATCATCGAAATAACCCTAATTGATATTTTTTATCACTTTCGTTTATATGATTCAAGTTCATTAGCATTCTCAGCTGTGACCGAGCCGAATCAAATCGTGTACCTGTTTATCTTATCTATACATTTGATGAATTACACCTATCGTCTTTGCCACGTGGAAAAGATTCTTCTGTTCAGGTGTTAGGTACGGTCCACAGCGGAACAGTTGATATAAGGGTTCCATTGTTGTGATACTAATAGAAAAAAAACGGTCCGATGATCCTTGTTGCAAACAGCAGAGCGTATAGTGTCGGAAAGAGTTCGGAGAGCTGAGCATTGACATAAAAACTAGTCGCTTCACGAGCAGAGACATGACATAGTCGCTTTGCTATGTGACAACTCATGACCACATGTCGTGAAGCCACTGAAAACGTACTTCGAAATGCTTAATTTACCGTATTTACAATATTGTGTCTACTTATTCCGATCATAAAACCATTCTTATGAAGTTGTAAAAATATGAGTTGAGCGATTATATAAATAAAACATGCCAAAACATTTTACACCCATATATTTCATTGCCTTTTTAAAGAGGACAAAACAAGGAACGTAAAGATTATTATTAAACTTCACGAGCCATTTACCTATGAGCCTCGAGTCGCCTTAGGACAGGCTGATCTGGGAACGCAATTCTGGCCGAGTTTTACGAAGCCCTCGTTGCAGACACATGTTGGTGATCCAGTGCAAGCAGCAATACAGCGAATGGTGGAGCAATCATTGGTGCACGTTGGCTGGCAGCACGGCGTACACATGTTGTACCGCGAATTCGCCGGGCAGGGTGGCGCAGCGAGTAGGGACGTTAGCACGGGCGGAGAGAGGGTTTGTGCCACCGGGCATTTGATTTTGGGGATACAAACTTTGCTGTGGCGTACCTGACCGGGCGGGCAAACGCATGCCGGATAGAGGCGTGTCGATGAAGCGCGTACATTGGTGCAGTTGGTGAAACAGGTTGGTTCGCAAAGAGTTTTCAAAACGGTGTAAACTTCGTTTGTTGGGCAAGATACTATAGGAAGAGAGGGCTTGAATCACCACTCTGATTCTGAATGTATAATTTTAAAACTTACGTAGTGGAGTATCTCCATGTGCAAAGCTGCAACCCATCAGGATAAGAAGAGAGCCCACACAGATATACAACACAACTTGTTTCATCGTGGCTTTGGTTTGCTACTGGTCAAGATGCTTGGCGGTCGGACGATCTTTATACGCTATCGACTTAGGGGAGTCACATTTCAATGCCATTAGTAATCATGAGTTTTTCGTGAGGGGATCATAACAAAAATTTGCACGTGATAATTGATCGCAGGAATCGAACGACGAAATATGAATTCAATCACGTATCCGTTTGTAGATACAAAGTAATTTGAGTTCAGCCAGAACTCTGCTATAAATGAGAATAATATTGTTTTCTCGTGGCAATAATCCCCCTAATATGATTTTTAGTATTTTTCTTGTTACGACACGTGTGGCAGGATGTGCGACTAAGATTTCGTTCTTCTCAGGAGGTGGCTTGCATTCCAGTATACCAACGCTATCATCACATATTTATGATGAATGTTTTGGTTCGATTTCTGTGTTCGTTGGGACACTTTCTCAAATAAATATATATATTTTGATTTGCGCTGGTTCAAGCATATCTTTGAACTTGCAACTAAGAATATGCTCTGAACTAGTCATTTAGTATAGGAATCTCAACTGACAATACCTACATCGTGTTCAATATTTTCACATACATATTCAAACTTCGATTATTCTTATTCTTAAGGTTCAAATTTTATTGGTTATTGTTATGAATGAAAGGTAATATTATGTTGTTCATTCACAGTATACGTTTCGAAACAACACCGCCTTCTTCGAAGTTTCCGAATCTCTATGAACTTTACGTTTCTCAAAAGCTCGGCATCCCAGGCCAAGCTTGTGAACATTGTGCGTTGTCGATTTCGAAATATTGAAATCAGTGAACATTTTACGTACAGAAAATCATATGAAAAAAGCACTCGGGTTCAATCATTCCAAAAACTTTTTATCACCACAGCACAAAGCGCTCTCCGTCGTTGTTAAACAATGGACACTGAACAAGAATGAATCGAACAGATCCGTCACTTATACAAGAATAATGTATGCGTTGCTGCTTCACCAATATAGTGAGGTAAGAAAGTGTATGAGAATGTATTGGACACTATGCATAAAATGACACAATTACTACGTATGGAAGGTGTAGTTCCGTAGAAATAGAAGTTGTAGTAGAAATTGAATAAAAAGAACAAAAAAGAAACAAAACAAATAAATCACAAACTGATACACTGAACTTTTTGAATATCGAAGTAGTTTATCAGTATCTCTTAAAAAAAATTACATTTCCAATGCACTCCTACGCAGAACGGCAACAGGAAACTGTACCAGTTGTGTGGTGGCGGCCGAGGCAATAGCAACTGCTATGGGACCAATTTTCAACATCATATTTAAACCGAAGAACACAGGTTTCATCGCTGGAAAGTGTCATCAAAATGGCCACAACACTCCTAAGTTCATACAAGCTCTCCTATGACAAAAAAATATAAAAATAAATTACCTTTTTTATTATTCCAAATACTGCCTAAGAATACATCGAACTTTTTAAAATAAGTTTTTAGTCATTTTTTGATAGCCCTGAGAAAAGCCTTGGTTTTATGGAAGCAGCTAAAGATGGTTGGGACATGATTCTCGCGAGAACAATACACAAGCTGGCCATATGTTGAAGTTTGTATCTTTATTCTCAATGCTCGTGATGCATCTCTTCTTCTAAACACACACATTGTAGCCACAGGTGATTCTATTTTTACTACCACCATATACAACGCATCAAATTAAAGGTGCATGGATGTGACTAATCATACACAAACACTATTCACCAGACGCCAAGACAGTATGACAGTATCACATTAGTACCCCGCCGTCTGTATGTACACAAACTGGCAGGAGAAACACACAGGAGTGCAGAGTGGGGTGACTTCATACAAAGGCTGGTCAAGTAAAGAAAGTGTCGTTAAATGCGAACAAATGGTGTAAATAAATATATAAATTTCGGTATGCTGAACACGTATCAGGCGTCCATTTTTTATTTGGAACCGTCCGTAAAGCACGTGATTCATTTTTTTAGATTTCATGGCACCACCGTAGTATTTTTACATACATTTTTATATAATTACATGATCTTTAACTACAAGCAACCTCATTGGGTGTCCTCCACATTGAATAAGATCACGTAATTTATTGACGACCCATCAAATCGAACAAATTTGGCAATAAATAATATAATAATAATCTTCTTCATAATTGTCATCAGATTCATCATCATCATTTCCTGATTCAACAATAGTTTCCTGCAAAAGAAATATTACTTCATCTGGAAGTTTTTTACAATTACTTTTTCCCTTTTCAAAATAAGTGTTCACTATTGGATCTGTGGAGATAAGAAGACGATTGACTATACCGTAATAAGTATTTTCTCGACTATTTTTACGAGGGAAATTTTGAATTCATCATGCTTATCAGCAAGAAAATTCTCTTTCGCTGCTATTTTCATTTCGTCTAGTGTTTTTCGAGGCTTAATTGTTTCTTAGATATGTTTTCCTTCTGATCCGGTTTCTTTGGTCAAAAGAAGACATTAAAATACATGTATCAAACCATGAGTGTGCTCTACTTCAGGTTCCAAACGAGTACGAAGTGAAAGCATCCTGCAAACGGGCTATTGTTAGCCAGAATTCACTACTACTTAATTTGCTAGGATTTGGCATTTCAATCAGTTTGTGTGATAGCGTATTTCTTGTTCAACAATTGGGAAATACAGAACGTTTTCAATATATTTTGTTTTATTAATTTTGTGATGTTTCGCCCAAATTTATATTTTATTCTCTACAGATAAGTATGATACGAAAATTATCAATGGATTTTCATGGTTTTGATTTATATCAACCCTAGATAAAATTCCAATATTCAAAATATAGTAAAAAAAAATTATATCGCTTCTCTCACTGAAACGACAATTTGCGCAGTTTTGCGCTACATCAAACAGTGTTCACTTGAAAGGTTATGTTTTTACCTAAA